>NW_017729026.1:27282530-27314937 GCF_001723915.1 Gavialis gangeticus
ACCAGGGCAACCCAGCTGCAGGCTGCTGCAGCAGTGTGGAGGGGTACTCTGGGCTCACAGCCGGCCCAGCAGAGCAGGCAGGTAGGTAGGTAAGGTTTCTTTTCTTCCTTTAGTTTCTGGGCTTGGGGGACGTGGGGAGAGATCAAGACCCCCATAGCGCAGGAGGGAGCAGGGTAGGGGCAGGGCTGAATCATTCACCCCTGCCCCACTCCCTGCAGCACTGTGGGGATTCTCCCATGACCCAGCCTGGCTGGGGCCCCATTCACAGAGAATGTGGTCCCGGCTAGGCCAGGTCACGGGGCAATTGGAGCCTGACAGCTCCTGTCACTGCGCTCAGTGTGGGGGGGCTGGGGGAGGGGTGGCATGTTCCCCCAACCCCTTGGATCTAATGCATCGTGGATGAGCCACTGGGCTCTGATTGCCCCATGACCTGGCCCAATCAGGGCCCCATTCACAGTGAATGGAGCCCTGGGCGAGCTGGGTCATGGGACAAACAGAGCCTGGAGGCTCCTGCAGTCATAGCGCCGGGGAGCTGAGTGGGACATATTTCTTCCCCCTCCCCCCCCCCCATCTTTGTATGGGGAAGGCTCTGCCTGCTCCATGCCTCACTGCAGCCTTTGAAAGCGGTGCAGCACAGTGCCATATGCCTCGCTGCCCGGCCTGCCCAGCAGCAGGACACACATGGTCCCTGCAGATTTTTTTTCTCCCTCTGCACCAGTTGGTGACCAGCCATAGGTGCCCCCACACTATTAGGAGGCACCAGTTGCCCATGGTCCCTGGTAACCATTCCAGCATCCCCATGCCTCCATTCTGGTGTAGAAATTATTTTGTTCCCTTAAAACACCACCCCAATTTTGCATTGGTAATGTTTGTGGAAAATTTTGGGGAAACTCGCTTGTGGCATATGAGTAAATATGATAATTACAGTTCCATATCAGTTACAAATGTTAGCTAGATCCTTAACTCTGGTCCAATCCCTGTAGCTCTGCAACTATATAAATGGACTATAATGTTGGTTTAAATGGCCATCTCAAGATTCTCTCTGCATGGAAGAAGGCCCAGTGACTTAGAATTCATATAAATAATTCAGTGGACAACCTGCAGTATAGGAGGTTTAACTGTGGGAAGGGAGCTTGCCTAGGTTGCTGGTGTGAGTCAGTGTATTCCCAGCTGCCTAACAGCTGTGTGGGGGCCATCACAGCTGCCTGTAACTTTAAAACATACTAGAATCACTGTTGGTTGTCTAGTGTTCTGTGACATATTGCCACAATAGTAGGAAATTATCTTGATTCAGAGGTATTGCTGATAGGTGACAAACTATTTGCTGATCCAGGTAAATGAAGTGCACATACACACACCCCCTTCTCTAACATCTTAGGATACCTCCTGTTATTGGTGTAACATACTTTTGTTGTTGTGTCAGCTGTGATGCTTTAATTGGTTCTTGCCCATACCAATGATGGTGGATGTTGAGAAGCATAATGAACAAGGAGATGGTTTACTTTAGTTCAGTGATTCTCAGCCTTGTTAGATTCAAGACACCCTCCAAAAAATGCCAGCTCTTAGCTTTTGCTCTTTCTTTGATTACATACAAATAATAGGACAATTCATATGTTGCAAAGAACTCAAAGACCACAACAGATCAGAATGTTTTTAACACTGTGGATTCCTATTTGAAATCTCTGGGTTTATCTTGTGAATCATGTTTGCGCACCTAATGGTGCTAACTTGCACTGCTGCACTTGAAAGGATCTTAAAGCTGCAGCATCCTGGTTGAGAATCACTGCTCTAGATGCACCCAATCCAGTGCTCTCCCTCTAAAGCAGTGGTTCTCACTCTTTTTTTGTGCCAGGACCCATTTGTAAACATTGGCCAGTTCCGACCCAGTGCCCCTCATTCCTGAACTTCTGCCCCCCCCCACCGCCCTGCTGTGTGGGGCAGGGGGTGGGTGTGAAGGGCCTGGGGGGCCCTAAGCAGCCCCTTGCAGGCTGGAACTCTGACAGCCTGCAGGGAAAAAGCCACCATTTCCCACATGTTTCTCCATTTTTAAAGTTGTTTGATCCATTTTTAAGGTTTGTTTGTGACCCTTTTATATATTCTTGTGACCCACTTTTGAGTTGCAACCCATGGGTTGAGAAATGCTGCTTTAGAGCATCTACTCCTGGCATTGTCACAACTGAATACTGGGCTCAATAGACCTTTGGTCTGACGTAGCATGGCACTCTGTTCTCCTTAAGGACTATATGGTCTAAACCATATAGGATCTGGCTCACTGAGTCGTGTCATCTGGCCTGTGGGACTTGCCTGGGTCTGGAAGTTTGGCAGCAGGGAAGCCATGACAGCATTGTCATGGTTCTCAGAGCTGCAACAGTTGCTGCTGCCACTGCTTGTCCTGCTATCAAATTTCCAGACCCATGGGGAGCCCTGTGAGCCCAGAAATGCAGTTCCTCAAGCCAGATTGGGCCCATAGGGCCAGATGAGTGGAGCACCACTGGTATAAACCAAGGTACATTACAAGGACTCATTTTGATATCCTGGAGGAGATTGACAGGTTGGCAAGATTATTTTTTTTATCATTATTTTTAGTGATGTAGGTTAGCATTTGTAGATTTGACATAAGAAAGGAGTCTGTTTGAGGAATCTGAATAAACAGAAAGGAAAGTCACACAATGGAGCTGGCGTAGAGTCCTTTCACAGTGCATGGGATAGCAAAAAAGAAAGCATGGAGCTGAGGACAGCAGAGGAAAACATACTGAGGCCAGATTTGTTGTCAGTGTAAAGAATTAAAAGAGAACCCTAAGACCTGAGGTATATGGAGAGATGAAGTTATGCAGAGCCTGAAAGCAAAGAGAAGCTTATAACGTAATGACTGCTGCAATGTTTATGCTCCTTATGAGTCTGAACTTGCATGTTGCCTGTAGCATTATGAGCACTTAAAAAGCAATCTTTAATGAGCTAATCACTCCAGGAAGAGTTTCCATTTCAATTTAAGAACTCATGTTAGGCACGTATTCATTGGTGAGCCATGTACCTCTCAAACTGCATCCAGACATCTCTTTATGAGGAGTATGTTTAACTTGTCTTCAGATTTCATAAGTTGGTTTAGTAATAACTTGTTAATTATAAACTTCTTACATAACTCATTTGTATCGAACTTGTTCTTTTCAAATAAAAATATTTTTGAAGTTCCATTTTATGCAAAGGTTACAAGTAACAGAATACTTTTGTATAGGTTTTCATTAGAGATGCACCGATACATTGGTCCGATGTCAGATTGGTACTGATATAAAGAAAATTGTCTATATTAGATATCAGCCCAATAGGGCCAATAATTTGGCCAATAAATATGCATGCTGCGTGCAGCACAGCACAGCATGGAGCAGAGCCCGCAGCGTGGAGAGCTGGTTCCAGCTGGTAAGTCAGAAGGGAAGGGGGGAGGGAAAGGGAGTTTGGGGGGCAGATCAACGCCCCCCCGCAGTGAGGGTGGGGACAGGGGCAGTAGCTGCCCGGGCAGGGGTAGGGGAGGTGGCGTGGAACGGAGGTGCAGCTTGTCAGGTGGGGGCAGCTTCCACTGCTGCTTGCACTCTGGGAGGGCTGGGGAGGGGGGTGCCCCTGGATTTGCCCAGTGTGGGGTGAGCTGCAGCTGCAGGGTGGAGGGAGCCGGATCTGGCGCTGTGTGGGGCTTTTCTTGCTGGGGGGTGGGCTCTGGTGGCACTGAAAGGAGGCTGCAGCCACCCCAAATTTTGCCCCAGCTCCGCTCCCAGCTGCCCCAGCACAGCCATGGCTTTTCCTGGCACTTGGGTGGAGGCAGAGCGTTCAGCCGGGGAGGATCTGGGAGTCTTAGTAGATCACAGATTCAGTATGGCTGAGTACAGAGGTTCAAAAGACCCAAGGCAAAATCAATTAATCTTCAGTTTTTTCTAAGCTGTGTAGATTGAACTGGTAACGAACTAAACTGATGTTCAGTATTTGGGTGGCCAAGATGGGCAGAAGCCTGCACTGGCCTAAGCCAGGAGCTGGGGGCCACTTAAGTACACAACCCCTTATTGCTAGGCTGCCTAAGGGTGCTGTGCCCAACTCGGCGGCAGCACAGGCCAGATTGGCAGCCAGGGTCTGCAGGTCGCGGGGGAAAGTGCCTACTGAGGCTAGAGGCAGGAGGTGAGAATGCACCCCTCCTTCCCCAGCCTGACACTCGGCCTCCCAGCTGGGGTCTGTCTGGTGCTGGGTGAAAGCACCCACTTGAGGTCTTTTAGTCTCCCTGCAGCTTGGAGACAGCCTGGGATTGCCCCAGCCCCACCCTCACCCTCTCCCTCTCCCTCTCCTCAGCAGTCTGGCTGGGGAAGGAGCAGGGCTGGGGTGATCTCGGCCTGACTCTGAGCTGCAGGGAGAGAAAAAGCTCCCAGTGGGTGCTTTTCCTATGCACCAGGCAGACCCAGGCTGTGGGGGCTGGTGCCAGACCAGGGGTGCATTCTCGTACCCTCTGGGGTGGGTGTGAGACGGCCAGTTGGTGCTGGGCCAGGGGTGCAGAGGATGGGGTGGGGCTGGGGCCATCCCAGCCCAGCTCAGGCTGGGGGGTGGGCAAATGAAAAGCCCCTGGTGGGTGCTTTTCCCTCTGCGCTGCCAGACGTAACCTGGGGGGGTTGCTTCAGTTGGGGGGGTTCTCCCCTCTGCCTGTCTTGGAAGCAGAGGGTGGGGGAAGGGGCAGAGCTGGGGTGATCTCAGCCTGGTTCAAGTTGAGGGAGTCAGAAAGCCCCCTGGGTGGGTGCTTTTCCCCCCATGCTGGTCAGGCCTTGGCTGGGTGGTGCGTTCCCACTCTGCCTCCCTCCTCCCTGTGGTGTACAGTCTGGGGCTAGGGGGGCCTGGGCATCTGTTCCTTTGCCCCCATCCTGTTGGGCTGACGGGGCCAGCCAGGAAGCAGGCTGGGAGCTGAGGCTTTAGTACCTGACAGCTGGGGGTAAGGCCAGCTTTGCTTTATCAGAGCAGACAGCACAGCCCAGGGCTGCAAAGCATCCTGGGGGACTATGAGTTAACTTGAGTAAGGAAAGGACCTGGGACAGAATTTCCATAAACTGGTTTAACCTAAATCATTTATGTCTGATACTGTCTCCAACCAGGTTTATCTTAAACCAGTTTTGGCCATTTTGAGTGATTTCTGTACTCTGAACTTTTGTTCTGTTACAAGTTTAAACAAGTTTCCAATCACTTAAACTGGTTTATGTCTAATTTCTGTCCCTAGCCCATGAGTCTGCAGTGTGATGCAAATGTACAGAAGGCAAATGTGATTTTGGGATGATGCATTAATAGAAGTATTGGTGGGTGAAAGATGTGGTAAATGATAGTGCCTCACTTGGCTTTGGTTAGACTTCACATGGAGCATTATGTGCAGTTCTGGGTTCCACATTTTAAAAGGATGTGTAGAAGTTAGAGAGGGTCCAAAGGGCATGGAAAGCAAGTCATAAGAGGAGAGACTGAAGGAGATTTTCCCCCCCAGCAATCCTACCAAAAGTGGAGAGCCTGTGCGTTTTTGTGGAGCTCACCCAAATTGGCAGTTTCCACAAAAATTGTGCAATCATGATTTCTGTAGGTCTGTAACCATTGGTCTGACCCAGTATGGTACTGCTGATGTTTTTAGATTTATGCTTCAAATTATACTGCTGCCAACTCTTCTAGTTTTGGATGTAAAATGTGGGATGGATCCTTTGCAATAGGATTTATTTTGTTGAGTTTGAGGATTAAATGACTCCCCTGCCGACATTATGAACAACACCTGTTGCATATCACTTTTTCTTTCTCAGTTTACACCATACTGAAAAATTTTGCTTGCTCCAGAAGCTTTCTTCACTGACTGCCCGTTCTGCGGACAGAGGCACAGACACTAGTATGCTGTTCTCAGGATTTAATCCCTGACTTAGGCATGTTTAGCTAACAAAAAAGGTGTGTAAGAGGGGACAGGATGGCAGTCTTCAAATACTTGGGCTGCCATAAAGAAGAAAGAGAGAACCTTTTCTCTCTTGCTCCAGAGAGGAGAATATAGACCAATAGCTTAAAATTGCAGCAAGTTAAAAGTGGTTATCTGGAAAAACTTCTTCACTGTGAGAATAGTGAGGCAGTGGAGTTAGATGCCCTAGGGAAGCTGTGGACTCTCCATTACTGGAGGTGTTCAAGAAGTTGGACAGCCACTGGTTGGGGATGATTTAGGCGTAGCTATGTCTGTTTTCTACTGTTGGTATTTCCCATGCTTCTGGATTTTGCTGATTCTTCCCTTCCCCCCCCCCCCCCCCCCCCCCCCCCCCCCCCCCCCCCCCCCCCCCCCCCCCCCCCCCCCCCCCCCCCCCCCCTTTTCTGTTATGTGTGTCAGGGTGTAAACCTCCCCAGAGGCAGTGTGTGTTGTGTGCGCCAATTTTTTTTGCTAGGAGCCAAGCCAGAGATTCCTGGCTAAAGGGTCTTGCCTCTGCTCAGGGTTAGACCAGTTACCACATTTGGGGTCAGCAAGGAATTTTACCCCTGGTCACATTAGTATGTATGGGCTGTGGGGTTTTTTGCCTTCCTCTGTAGCTGGGGACATGGTCCTCTACCTGAGACCTCTTGAGCATATGCTGACAACATTTTATAAAAGCAGGATGTTGGCTGTGGTGGTTCTCCTGCTTTACCTGTGGTATGTTAGGGTGTTAGATCTATGTTGCGTCAGGTTTGAGGGTAGTCTTACGTAGAGTTTAGATTGTTTTGTATGGGATGGTTTAGATAGGGATGATCCTGCCTCAGGCAGGGGGTTGGACTAGATGACCTCTGGAGGTCTCTTCCAGCCCTACTTCTGTATGATTGTCTTCATTCATTTCTGAAATGAATACAATTTAAATGTAAGAAATTAATTGTTGCTTTCTCTTATTTAATTAATGTAGATTAATGAGTGTTTTATTATGGAGTATCCTGGGATTTATTTATCCCATGTAATAAGGGCTACAAAAATGTCATGTATATGCAGTGTTGTGAACTCTAGAATTGTTTTAGAATAGAAAGAAACATTTCCCTCCCTTTGGTCACGTGGAAAGCAGTGTTGTGTTGGCAGGAACATAACAGGTGTTAGTTTTTGCTGCAAGGTTATTTATATAAAAGATTTTAAAGGAGCTTACATAAATTAGCAGTTTGTGAAATGTAAGAGGCTGATGGTGAGAACTGAAAATAAACAGGAATCCAAAGCTCTGTAAGAGCTTGCTTGCTGCATTAAATGTTCCAGGAACTGGCATGCTAGTAGTGTATAAAAATGAAGTCAGTAGTCGTGTTTTAAGTTATGCCACTTCAGGTGAGGGTTATCTATGATCCACTTTACTAGGTCATTTAGTGTTGTTAGCCTGTTCCAGGGAGACAAAACACTGTTTTCTTTCCTTTGGTATCTCAGGATGCACCATTCCCAGACCTTCCCACTTGTTTACTCAATGGGCAAATGTTCAACCCTCCTGAACTCTACTGCCCAGGGAGTTAGTGCTGGGCCCAAGAAAACACTCTGTTTTGTACCCAGGGGTGCAACCTCAGTGCACCCTGACCGCTCTGAACAGCCAGGTGCATCTCACCAGTTTGATGCTTGCTCTAGCACCCCCATGCAAACAACAGCAATCCTACTGCCTACCTCTGTGAAGAGAATGGAAACCATTCTCAGATGGGTTTTGGCTCTGCCCTGTTGTCAGTGCTAACCCAGCTCCTACCGTGGGGTGGCATGCAGCGAGCCTGCTGGGTCTCAGCTCTAATCCAGCTGACCCAACCCTGCTCCCCTGCAACCCAGTCTCACTTCCATGAAACGTGCAAGATTTTGGTTCTCTCTGTCTCTCACTCTGTCTCTTGCTCTCTGGTGGCTGTGGAGTGAGGGAAGCCATAGTCCTCATGGTGGTCTCTCTACTCCTCTCCCAGAGGAAAAATAAAATCCTGGCTGCTGTCCCTGCCCTTGCTCACCACGTCCTGGGGTGGCAAGTCACAGTTGTGTAGGTCCGAGGTGTCATTAAGCCTTAGCCTGTGACTGCTCTAAAACTGTTCCAACTTTGACAGTATAATATTCTACAGATTTAAAATGTTGTAAAAATAACCTGTAAAAGCACCCTTATTTTTTTCTGCAAGCTATAATGGCCAGTGAAGCCAAGTGTTTTGTCTTTAGAGTTCATGTTCAGTGCCATACAGGGGTGTCCCATTAAAGGATTTTTATCATGACTACCTATTTTGAGTGGTTCAAGGGGGATGTGTTTTGCATGCTGCCCTTAAAGACACAGCAGACTGCATCCTGATGGGGTTGGAGCACCAGAAGCACGTAACTCTAGTGGTCCAGCATCTGCCCTGGCTCCCAGTAGCTTTCTGAGTGCAATTCAAGGTGCTGGCTGTGACACATACAGTTCTAGACAGTCTGGGCTCTGCATACCTAAGGGGCAGTGTGACAGGGCGGGACCTAGGGGTGCCATGAACTCCCCTAGCGCCCCCTACCGTGTCAGTGCACCCTCACCATCTCGCCTGCCACATCTTTGATGTCTTATGTGTTTAGGGGAGGCTGCCTTTTCTATCTACTTTGACACGGTGCCCTGATGTATCTTGGCCAATGCTCTGTCTAGTTGCCACAGTGCACTCCAGCCGTAGGGGCTACGCATGGCTCCTACCACCCCTGATACCACGCCCCAAACCTCTCAGATGTACCGGATGTTGTCTAGTCAATTCTCTTCCCCCCCCGCCCGTGCCGGGGCCTTGCACAATCGCGGCTCAGGTGGCCGTAGCCATGCCTGGCCCCCAGACCCCCCTTCTCAGGTCTTGTGCCCCTCTCCAGCACCAGGAACCCCCACGCTACTGTGGAGCTCCTATGAGGCCTCCTCCAACCCCTACAGCCTCACCCGGTCCTCTGGTCTTACACAACTACAAAACAGAAAACTCACACTCCTGTGTTACAACATAAACTCCAAGCCAAACTGGCTAACCATCATTCATATCCCTACCAGGGTTTCCTCCACCCAGTATCGTCATGCAGATACTGCTCAGGCCATCAGGCTTCCCTGCTCTGCTTGCTCCAACAGAGCTCCACCCTCCTCAACTGCCAGAAGGGAACTGACCTCCAGCCTCAGCCTGGCTTGTTTATATAGGCCAGGCCCTGCCCCCTTCTGATCAGCTGACCAAACTGGTTGTCTCGGCAACCCACACCTGTGCTGCCCTGGTGACTGGCAGCTGAGCCTCCCCCTTCTCACTACTAGGGGTCTCTCACGGGTTGCTTCCATTTTAGGCGCAGGGCACTTAAGTGCCCTGCGACAGGCAGCCTTCTCTCATAATATTCCCTCATGATCCTTAAGGACAGCCAGGAGCAATCTCCTGCAAGTATCTTCAATGCATCAAGTAGACTTGGCAGAAACATATGAGAGGACATTCTCAGTTGTACTTCAACTTTAGAATTCCCTCCCTCTTGAGGTCTGCCAGAACCCAAGCTTGGGCATCATTTGGAAATGATGTAAGATCTTCCTACTTGGATGGGCATTTAGGAAATAAAGCTAGGGTGGGAAATCAATTGATTTTTCTGGTTTATGGTTTCTCCTATTTTATAGGGTCTACTGTTGTATGGTAAGCCTCCCCGAGTCTGTTTTGGGAAGGATGGCTTATAAATCAAGTAAATGAATAAATACCAGAGTAGCTGATGAATCAGAGTAGCAGCAGGCCCTTAGTCTCCTCTGGTCCCTTCTTCTCATTGTCGGGGACTGCTGGAGCAGCTGGATAGGGAACAGGGCTGTGAGTAATACAGGGCACATCTCCAAGGCACATCTGCAAGATCAGTTTGGAGATGTATAAGGGAAGTTTCATCTAAGTAGCTGCCTCAGTCTCAACAATAGGGTGGATGCAAATATTAACAAGCAGATGCAGACTTAGCATTGTTAAGAAGGTTACGACATTTTTTGCACCTCCCTTTCCATTTCACACTGCACAGCTATGCACAGGGACAACCAAAGGATAGTTGAGGGAGGTCCTCGAGAGGGCTATTAACTGTGCCAGACTTAACTGATTTGTTTTACATATATAGTACACTGGTGCAGGAGACGAGGAGATACTGGTCTCTTCAGCCTTATGCCTGCAGAAGCATATCTTGGCTGCAAATTCCTTTTAATCTCATTAAATTAACTGTTTTAAGGGTCCCTCCACAAGGAAATAGGCTGCAGACTTTTTATTTTTGAATGAAAGATGAGGTTTTCATTTAGAGAGCCAAAAGGCTGGGTCTGTTAATGAGTTTCTGCAGAACCTTCCTCCAGCTCTTCAGCATATGGTACTGAAAGCATTCGTTGAAAGAGTCCATCTGTTGACTGCTGTCCAAAGAGTTTGCTACCAGGTTGTAATCTAGATATTGGAACTTGATTAAAGAAAGCTCTTCCACTTGCATAACCTTTACAGCCATTCCAGGACAGGCAGACCTGATGCTAAGTAACATTTTAACTGATTCAGCAGTTTGGGCTTGAAACACTATTGTTTCAGCAACAGCAAATATATTTCTCAACATGGCATTGTAGATTAGCACGTCAGATGAATATCTCATTCTCAAGATGTAGCTGGGATTGTTTTACAAATCATCTTCCTGGTATTGATGCTGACTGCCTTGGCAGCAGAAGTCCAGTCACAGTGGTTCAGTTCACAACATCGCAACTTAGTTGCATGTAAAGATGTAAGAGTTATTTTCAGCCACTCACACACTGCAATAAACTAATGTAGGATTGAATGTCTCTCTAACAAAGAAACGCAGAGAGATTCTGAAACAAAGAAGAAAAAATAAAAGTCTTAGAAAATAAAGTCTTTCTGAGCATCTGTGCTATCAGAGAGGAAAGATCTTGCCTGTTTCTTCCTTCCTATGAATTGCAACAGCAGCTGAGATGTCAGAGTGTTTATCTCCCAGTGGAATCAATAGGAAGAAATCTTATTGGATTCACTGAGACTTAGAACAAACTTTGACTGTATCCTACATCCATTTTGGTTTTTGTGACTTCAAGTCTAGCAGTGAGAAGCAGGTCTCTCATCTTGTATCAGCCTGTAGAGCATACTTGCATATCGTGATTTACAATTGGTGATAGCGAAATGTTGAAATGTGTGACAGTTAATAACAACTACAATAATAATCAAACATACTTCCTGAGATGGGCTCCTGCTGCTCCCAGAAGAGAAGCAGCAAAAGCAGCTCATATGGTATTAGACGCACCTGGGAGTAGCTGTAGCTGGGGTCATTGGTGGATCCAGGATTTTGTAAAGGGAGCGTGGGAGCAGAGATAGGTGCTGCATCCCAAGTCTTAACTTCCTGCCCCCCCATTTCCCCCACCTCCCCTGAACTGGCAGACCACACTATAGGAGTAGCAGTCAGGTACTTTATTTTTTTAAGTCCCTCAAGCAGATAAGAATTTCCCCCCATACACAATGCTCTTGTCACTCTCCCCTTCCCCTCTGTGCTCAGCCGCATCTTCCCTCCCCTCTCATTTCCCCTGCCTGCTATTGCTGCTGTCCCTGGATGATATGGGGGGCAGGGGGAGCTCAAGATTCACTCCTGCGCTGCTCCAGCTGCAGGGAGCCAGAGACAACGGAAGGGGCATCAGGCTGGTTCCCCCTTCCTGAGTTTGCACCCAGGCTGGTGGAAAACGCCCAGGGGAATTGGACAGAGAAAAGGAACATGCTTGCTGCTGTTGCTCTCTCAGACTGAGCCTGGTTCCTTGTGCAGCCCAGCTAGAGCAGGACAGGAGGAACTCTGGAGCTCTTCCTACTCCCAGGGGAGCTGGGAACAACAGCAATGGCAGGCAGAGGACGGAGAGAATAGGAGGTCAAAGAAGGGGGATGTCCCCTTGATTGTGTAATGGAAGGGGGAGGAATTCTTACCTAATCTGGGGACTGAAAGTCCCCAGCTGCTGCTCCCATGCCATGGTCTGAAAGGGAGGTTCAGCCAAGCCACTGGAGCCTGTCTGGCTCTGCCCCCGGCTGGGGTGAAAAAGAGGTATGCTTTCCCAACATATAGACCCAGTGTTCTGTGCCCACCTCTCACCCACAAGGACAGGAGAGAGGTGTGGTCTGAGATCCAAGCCCTACTGTCATTGTAAATTAATGCACATCCCAATGATCCAAATTGAGAATATAACCTGGGACTAACTGCTCCATTTCAGGGAAGGATAATTGATGGACAGGGCCACATTTCCTAAAAACCAATGTCCAAACCCAGCTTGTTGTCCTGCCCCACCCATAGATAACATAAGCTGTGTTTAAAAGAATGTTTCTAAGGTTGCAAAAGCCAGCACTTGAAGATTAGAAAAGACCAGATTTACAGCTGCCATTTTAATATGAATTCTTGTGTGCAAGGCAATTATAGTCCTTAATTACATGATCACTCAAGCTGTTTTTTGCATAGGATTCTTGCCCAGTGCACAGGATAAATGCTCAAGGTGACAAAGTCACTTTGCTGAGTTGTTGGTAAGCAGAAAGCTGGTAGTTTGAGTGATTTTGTGTGATTTTGAAAACTGTATACTTTACTTTGCTAAGCATTTAATCGGGTTTCTTTGTGCTAAATAAAAAAAAAATTACTATATTCTTTAGGGTTTCACCTTCGCATGTGAAATCATTGCTCCGTGTCTGTGGCATTAAGTTTATAACAGGAACTAAACCTACTGTCACAAAAAAAAAATTATGATGCTAAGTGTCTAATATGCACCATCAGCTGACCTCCAAAGATCCAAGGATCTTCTTTTTTTACGGGAACATTAACAGGAACAGGAAAAAAAAAGAAAAAAGGAATAGATATTTTAATGTGCAAACAATTCTTTCTAAATGGAATAGATTACATTTTGGCCCTGTGAAGTCACTGACAATTTTACTGTTGAGGCCAGGATTTCACCAGTGGTTTGTTTTGTTTTTATTTTTATTTTTTTAAAGAGTTTTTTAAGATGTTATTAATGGGAGCGTAAACCTTGATCATGACAGTAGCTTGAATGCCTTTAAGAAACTTTGGGCAAAATTCAGCCCGTTTTAAAAAGGTGGGAATGAAATTTCCCAAATTTTATATAAAAAGGATAACTTTAGGGTTTTATATTTTTCATTAATTTCACGTGCATGATGATTTGACCCTCCTTTATTTAACTAGTTTGGTCCTATGTACCATTGCATAAGAGAGGTCCCACTTCCTGATGGAACACTACTGTTAAATACACTTGCCCATTGTGTACATTCTCCAAGTTTCTGAGAGCGTACTGGTAGGCAAATGCTAATTCACTCATCAGATTTTTAAATTATAAACTAAAGTTCTTCAGTACTATTTCTTTGAGCTGCTGTTTGTTAAAGCTTCTGTAGATATTTGCTAACATCTCACTGAATGATACCCAAATCCTTGGCTTCTGGCCCACCGACCTCACTGTTTGCTTCCTTATGAAAAGCATTGCACTTGCTAACTCACCCAAACCTGTCAGCAAATCTGCGTAGAACCTGTCAGTTACCAATCTTTTACAAGAGGTGTTCTTCCAGCGTTTGGAGAAATAAAACATAGAATTTCTACTGAAAGAAAGTACAAGTAATTGTCCTTAACAAGAGAGAAATTGTCCTTGTTTTGTAAATTAAGGATAAATTCTGTTTTTTTTATTTTTTCTCATATCAGAAGTTTTCAAATATGACATCTCCCCTCTTTAAAGATGTATGCTTTTTTATTTTAGTGTGTCTTTAAGAGTTTGAATAAATTCCATTTAATGACCGTTAGTAGTGCTTTTGTGTTACCAGCATTAAATTTGTACCAAGACTCAGAATGTATAAAATAGGCTGCTATCTTCAATATGGCATTATGGCTGTATGACTACATAAAATAATAACTAAAAACAAAGTTGAAGATAGCAATTCAAAAGATCATAAAGTTAATAAAAGAAACTTTTTCTAAATGCATCAAAAGCCAGGTGCCAGCTAGATAATTGGAGGGACCATTAGATAACCAAATTGATAGGGCCATAGCAGAGAAGCTAAATGAATTTGTTGTATTAGTCTTTACTGTAAAGGATATTGGATCAACTCTTCCTAGCAGATGGGTCTGAAGAGTTAAATCACATTCAGGTAGGAATAGAGGAGGTATTAGAACAAATGAATAAATTAAGCACTAGTAAGTCACCAAGACCAGATGGCATTCACCCAAGAATTTTGAAAGAATTCAGTTGTGAAATAGCAGAACTGTTAGCAGTTGTGTATAACCTGTCGTTACAAACAGCCTCTGTGCCAGAGGACTGGCAGTTGCCAACACCAATCTTCAAAAAAGGCTCCAGAGGTGATCTTGGGAACTACAAATTAGTAAGTTTTATTTCTATCCATGAAAAGTTGGTAGAATCTCTAGAAAAGAACAGAATCAGCAGTTACATGGATAAATATGATATGCTTAGGAAGAATCAGCATGTTTTTTGTAGAGGAAAATTCTTTCACACCAATCTCCTGAAGTTCTTTGAAGGCATTAACAAATATATGGACAAAGCGGATTAGCTGATACATATTTGGATTTCCAGGAAGCTTTTGACAAGGCCTCTCACCAAAGTTTCTTAAAAAAACTGAGTTGCCACTGGTTTGGAAGGAAGGCTCTTTTGTGGATCAAAGTGGTTAAAAGATAAGAAACAAAGGGTAAAGCTAAATGGTTTCTTTTCACAGTAGGGGAAGGTCAGTTGTGGGATATGCAGGGATCTGTGGTGGGCCTGGTTTAGTTCAACATTTTTATTAAGGACCTGGAAAAGGGAGTTGAAGGTGAACTTTCAGATTTCCAGGTGACACTAAATTATACTAGGTTGTCAAATCCCAAGCTGATAGTAAAGAGCTGAGGAAAGAGAAAGATTTCACAAAGCTGAGTAGGCAAAGAAGTGGCAGATCAACTTCAATATTTACAAGTGTAAAATAATGCCTGTGGGGAAAAATAACCTTAGTTATACCTACATAATACTGGGCTCTGAACCATCAATTACAACTCAGGAAAGAGCCCTTTGAGTCATTTTAGGTAGTTCTCTAAAAATGTCAGTTCAGTTTTCACTGGTAACCAAAAAAAAAAAAAAAAAAAAAAAAGGTCAATGAAATGCTGGGTGTTATCAGGAAGAGAATTGTAAACAAAATAAAAAGCATCCTACCACTGTGTATAAATTCATGGTGCACCTGCATCTTCAATACTGTGTACCGTTCTTGTCGCTGTAATATCAAACAGGATACAATGGAACTAGAAAATGTTCAGGGAACGACAAGAAAGATGGTCAGGGGCATGGAGTAGCACAGGGGTAGGCAAGCCCCGGCACATGTGCCAGAATGTGGCATACAAAGGCATTTTGCTTGTTACTTGTGCCTCAGGGAAGGGGCTGGGGCTGTACTATCCCAACAAGGATCGGGCACTTTTTGGCTCTCTCAGCATCTGCCCAGTCCTTCTGCAGTAAAGGGGGATGCAGGTCCCGCCTACTGCTCATCTTGGGTTTGAGGATGAAATGACTTCCCTGTGGACATTACAAACACCTGTTGCATATCACTTTTTTTCTTTCTCAGTTTCCTCCATATTGAAAATTTTTGCTTGCTCCAGCAGCTTTCTTCACTGACTGTCCATTCTGTGGACAAAGGCACAGACACTAGTATGCTGTTTTCAGGATTTGATCCCTGAAAATTATTCCTCCCACAGAAACACCCACATAGTAAGTAATTAACATAGAATACCAGTACTGTAATACAAAACCAGAGTAGAAGTATCTGAAAGAAAAAAAAGTCCTAATACTAAGGCCAATTATAGGACCTCCCAAGGATTTGTTTAAGAGTAGGTTACATAAAAGTTAAGGATTATTGTAATATCCTGGTTTACTTGGACTGCAAGCCATGTGGCTTATTCCAGCCACTTAATCTCTGATTATATGAAAAATGAAAACTCCAGATTTTCTGTAGTTTTAATAAGTATTCGGGGGATAGTTTTATAATACCCTGAACTTGACGGAAGTCCAGCAAGAAGCATAACAGACTCAATTTATTAATTATTATTTTTTCATCTTTATGAATGTAAAGAATGAAAAGCATCATAATGAATGTATGCTGGTGTCTGGTGTGCTGCTTGAGTAATTGAAACGACCTGAATTTATTAACTCAAGCATAGTTAAAAATACATTTTTATTTTAGAGAGACTGCCAATATCATGTTGACAACTCTGTGAAGCCAAGAGGATAGGACAGATATGAGTTCTATGTTAATTCATATCTGAGAGATCCAGGAACTTTGAATCTATCCTCCAGATGTAATCTTTCTCCCACCCAGTCTAGCTCCTGGGGGGCAGGAGGGAGTCAGGAGCCATAATTTGATGTGAAATATATGAGTTCATCTTTGATACCAAAAGGAGATCACTGTATATTTTACTTTGTGAGTTAAAAGTTTTGCTGGTGTAAGGCAGAATGATTTAAGTCTTTTCACTAGTTCCAAATAGAAATGTCATGACTACTAATCTGTACCCACTGCCAGAGCAGATAAAATCTTAAGTACCTAAAATCTTGTTTTCATGCAAATACTCCTGGTAATAAAAAAACCCAAACACGATAAATCCTGAGAAAGTGATGTAATGCTTATAACATGCTCTGCTCTGCCAAGAAGTAATGAGGTGAAATTATGAAAGGGAAAACAGGCTAATCATCAGGGAGAAAATCTGATAGTGAATTATGGGGGATCGTATTTCTTGAAAAAAGTGGGAAATCCTATTATTTGGGACTTAGAAAACTAAACTTCAGAAAAGAACAGTGTTTTATGGACAAAGAGCGAGACTTGGATGACCTATTAGAGTGTTTCCCTAGCTTATGATATCTGAGCACACTTTTTTCTGGATTAAAATTGGAAGCACATTTCACTCTTACACCTTGAAAGGGGAGTGGCGAAAAGTGGTGGTGACTACACAGATGCAGTTTGCAGATGTTGGGTCTGGCTGCAGCTCCCCAAGGACTAGAAGCTGCGTGCACACTGCAGCTGAGAAGCGGGGGGGCTGGAACAAGTGACGGCGATGCAAACATGGAGAAAGCTCTCCTCAGGGGAAATGGTGTCAGGCTGAACTGGGGCAGCAGCATCTCTGACAGAGTGCATGGAGCCGCTTTGCTGCGTGTCCCAGGACTGAGGTGCGAGGTTATAAACAAACTCTGTGCTGCTCTGAGAAGTTGCAGGGCACAGGCATAGTTGGGTTTGGGAGTGGGGCATAGGGACACCTGTTGGCAAGGGCTCCCCAGAGGGCTGGGTCAGAGCTCTCTAGGCTGCCCACAATCAGCTGGACCTGGGACTAAAGGGAGATGCACATTGAACATGAAGAGCAGGGCACAGCAGAATGTGGCATAGCCATATCCCCAAGGTGCAGGCAGGGTGAGGCAGCAATAGTATCCAGACATCCAGTCCCAGTGCTGCCACTGCTTCTCCCAACCCTCCCCCTACCAGATTCCAGCTGTTGGGAAGCTGTGCCAGGACTGGATATCTTCAAGCTGCTGCTGCATTCTGCCCATGTCTGGGGGACATGGCCATGCTGGCTCAGCTTAAAATCCCCCCCCAAAAAAGAAAGAAAGAAAAGTGTCATTTTTTTGCAGTGCACCTCTGCTCTCTGCACAATGTAGCACACTCTTTGGGAATCACTGATCTAATAGCCCTTCTATAGGAAAAATATGTTGGCATGATGCATTTTTTAGTTTTCCACAAGGCATCATATAATCTTTAGAACACAGTCCATATAGTATTGATCAGGTTTGATTTTTATGTTGTTATGTTCTCTGGCTTCAGGTATCTTATTAAAGGTTAGTTGTCATGAATTTAGTGAACTAGTCTGTAGTTAAATAAGTATTTTATCCTTGCACTTCTTAAAATAGGAAAAAGTTGATTGAAGTATTCAGGTAATCAGAAACAAGACAGTTGGAAAAAGCTTCCTGGATTAGCTAGTTCAGCTTCTAAAATCAGGCATGAATCTATACTCTCTTATCCATAACTTTTATTTTCCTAACCTCAACATCTTTTTTAAGGGATGCTAACAATATATTGTACCAGATATTCTTTTCCTGCCAATATTTCCCATTGCCACATCTCCTACTTCACATTTTAGGGTGCTCAATGTAATGAAACTTTTTTTTGTAGGACAGAACTCTAAGACTTTTTGGTGACCATTAGCTAGATCACTTACAGTCCGTAGACTTTATATATCTTATTTGAGATTACAGGTAGATTGTACATTCTGTTTTGAACACCATACAAAAATGAAAAAACGTCAAATATCTTCCCATCAAATGGAAGTCACTAGATTTGCTTTCATGTAAATCAGTGAGAGCCAGCCTTTTTGCCAGGTGTGCCACAAAGTAGTCCCACACCATCCCCAAGTCCCACTCTGTTTCCCTTGTCCTGCCGAATCTGCTGTTCTGCTTCCTGCTCCCTGCCCTGTGCTGTGTGCCTGTTCTGTTGCTCTGTTTTCTGCTTCCTACTTCATCTGCTGCTGTGTTGCCTGTTCTCACTCCTGTCTCTCCCCTCTGTATGCAACACATGGAGGCTGCCTGTGCCACTTGTGGCACATGTGCTGCTGGTTGGTCACTTCCAGTTTAAATGATCTGCATGGTGTACTATGGAATTACAGCCTAGGCACACAAAGGATGATAAATTTTTCCTTCTCAGAATGTGTTTTGATCATCTTGAGAAATTATTCTAAAGTTTCTGATATAGCTGTTATTTCAGTACATCTTTTCTGGGATGTTATGTTTTGTTTTAGATAATCAGAAGATTATTTAAAGATTAAGTTGAAGATTAGTTGTCAGCAGAGGTTGGGCGGGCTACAGTTTCCACTTATTGGATCAGTTTGATTGCCAAAGCACTGCTTCAGATGGAGTTTACAAGAGCTTGATTTGTTTTGCATCTGAAAATGTGATGCATTTATTCCATTTTCCTGTATATTAGTTTATTTAATGCTTTAAAAGCTTTGGTTTTATAATGAATTTCACTGTGAGATGTTGAAGCCGTATTTATGCTGTAACTGAGACCAGGCTGATAGAATTCAGTGAATTCACATAAATGATCTTCCATCTCTTCTAGATATATGGGCAATTGGCTGCATATTTGCTGAACTATTGACTTCAGAACCTATTTTTCACTGTCGTCAGGAAGACATCAAAACAAGTAATCCTTTTCATCATGATCAGCTAGATCGCATTTTCAGTGTAATGGGATTCCCTGCAGGTAATTTACTTTTAAGGTCAGCCATAAAGCCTTTGAGTTGGATTTCAGCAAAAAGGAAATGACTTGCTGTTTTGAATAGCTGTATGAAAGTTGGCAGTATGATGGATGTGGAACCTCTGCACGAGGAAGCGTTGGGAATTGCAGAACAATAATATTGAACAAGTAATAGAAATTTTCAAACAAATACTAGTTTGTGTACAAGTGTATTGCTTATTCTACACTTTAAACTGCCCAATTGATTTTTCTTTTCTAAGATAAAGACTGGGAAGATATAAGGAAGATGCCAGAATATCCCACACTTCAAAAAGACTTTAGGAGAACAACGTAAGTGATTATCTACCACACACAGGTATTAAGAACTGTATGTAGCAGTTATACAAAAATTATCACTAGAAGTTGGCTTCTGTTACCATATTTTTTTGCACATGACATGCACCTTTTCCCCAAAAATCAGTCCCCCAAATTTGGGGTACATGTATTAAGTAGAGAAGCTGATTTTCTGCCCAGGATAGAAGTACCTTGCCTTGATTTTTGCTTCATACTGCAGTAGCTGTGGCATTACTGTTCAGGCAGCTGAGGATTCAGTTGATTTAATGGCTCATTGTTCTTCACTCCACAGATGTTAATGATTGTCTTTCATTTTTAATAATCTTGGTGTTTCACTAATCAGGCAAACCCTTCTTAGGGCAGTTTTGCTGTCTGCTAGCTGCTCCTGGTCTCTCTCCTCCTAGTTTACAGTCTTGAAGATTCTTTAGCTCCTTTGTCAAAAACATAGATCCATTCATAGACACCAGTCTTCAACAATAGCTAGGTTTTAGTTTTAGTTGAGCAGGAAAGGGAGGATGAGTCACTTGAAGATTAGGTTCTGTTCTTGCTGTATACAGTCATGACTCTAGTAAAAGCCTTTATCTTAACTCTGATTTACAGAAACAAAGGGTGTGTTGCATATAAGAAAATATGGTATCTTAAGTCTTGTTTAGGTTTTGGAAGAATATTGTTTTGATTAGTATCCTCTAAATTTATCATGCGACTGTTAGCTCAGTTAATCAGATTGTCCTGTTTTGTAGAAAAGGAAGGGCAAGAGCACAAAGGGCAGCACATACATATCGATAAAGCTCAAGGCCAGCCTTTGGGAGATGTAGTTCTTCTTCCAGTTTTGCCACAGATCCACTATGTGACTGTCGCAGGGCACTAAGGTGTGCATGCTCCTTTAAGGGCAGAAACTGCCTAGAGAGAGGGCCCTACGAGCCAGGCATAACCCCTACAGGTGCAGGTTGCTGTGGCAGCAGGCTAATGAGGGAATTAGCCTGCACCTGGTCAGCTGACCAGAAGAAGGCAGAACCCTGGGCACATATAAACCCCAGGGCTGGAACTAGAGGGTTAGTTCTCTGGCAACAGCCAAGGGGGAAGGAGCTCATAGAGGAAGCTACTTGGAGATGCTTGGCTGCTTGTTCTGATGCTGGTAGGATTAAGGGTCTATAGGAGCTCATAAGTGCTGGTGGGGAGGAGACCCATTAAACTGAGAGAGAAGCTTGCCTTCTTAAAAGGGATAGATGGTAGACCTATGTTATTGTTGTGTTGTAGCCCATGGGCTTGTGTGTTCTGTTGTTATTTAAACTGGTGGACCAGGCTGAGGCTATTGGGGAGGAGATCTCATTGGGGCACACTACAGTGTGGAGAGCCCAGCGCCAGAGAGGGCGCGGAGACAGGGCTGCAGAGAGCCCAGCACCAGAGTGCACGATGACAGGAGGCCAAGCTAGATGGGGGTCTCATAAAAAGGGACAATGTCTAATTGCCACCTGCGAGGCATGGGGTGTGGTATAGGGGAGGTTTTGGAGCCACACATCTAGCTCATAAGACTTTGGGGGTATTGTAAGGCACCTCCCGAGTGTGGGACCCAGTAAAGGGTCCAACAACCTACAGCGTTTAGAGGAGTCTGTCAGGACTGTGACCGAGCAGCAACCTGACAGCAGCCTCCCAATTTTCATTATTTAAACCAGCAAGACGTGGCAGGGGAGATTCGTAGGCATCCGTAGGGTGGAGCTGACACAGTCATGGGGCTCTAGGGACATCACGGCCATCCCTGGGGAGGCTGTATCGTGACAGTGACCTTAGACCAATCATAAGAGCTTTTCTGTGCTGTGCATCAAGTTTATCGCTGTCAAATAATAATTATACCTGATATCTGCATATTAAAAGCAAAATATATATTCCACATGCAGCTACTCTTCACTTAACGCTGTAGTTACGTTCTTGAAAAATGTGACTTTAAGCAAAACAATGTTAAGTGAATTCAGTTGTCACAGTAGTTACCTACTAGCTGGTGGCGGCCAAACAACATTATAACCAAACTTTGTGTGACTCTAAATGAGTATGTTCTCTAATAGATCAGCAACGTAATAACGAAACGGTGTTAACCGGAAGGACATTAAGTGAGAAGTTCCTGTATTTTGAATTGAGTAGATACTAAAACTCCACATAGTGTTTTTGTTGCAAAAAAGGGAAAGCTATTTCCCAGCCAACTAAGAGAAGTGATTGCAACAAGCACCCAGGTATCAAGTGGTCGCTGAACAGCCACACTGTTGGAATCACTGTGCCTGTCTGAGGCAGTGCAGTTATATATTCTATTGAAATAAATACTCACAGTTTATGTAAGTACCAAGAGCAAAAGTTAGGACATATATTCATGGTTTACAGAATAGAGAAAATGACAGGTTATCGATAAGACATTATATCTGCTAGCAAATGCAATACAAAGGGAATGAATCTCTCTTAGTTAATGAGTTTTCTTTACTGCCTGATACATTTCCTGAGTCTTACACTCTGTTACTTCTGAAATGTTTTTGCTTGGCAATTTTCCAGATATGCCAATAGTAGCCTCATAAAATACATGGAGAAACACAAGGTCAAGCCTGACAGCAAAGTTTTCCTTTTGGTAAGTACATTTCCAAAATCATTTTTAATGCTTAGGTGTTATTTTACCTTGAAATATTATTGTAACATGAATACTGTTCTGTCTTTTATTGCTTACTGCAAAAGGGTGTGAGC
Source organism: Gavialis gangeticus (assembly GCF_001723915.1). Classification (NCBI taxonomy): domain Eukaryota; kingdom Metazoa; phylum Chordata; order Crocodylia; family Gavialidae; genus Gavialis; species Gavialis gangeticus. The sequence continues at coordinate 27,304,758 of NW_017729026.1, forward strand.
ATAAGGAATTACAAAATTTAAATCATGCATTGAACTTTTCAGCTGTGGTTTTTAATATTTTAACAGATTAGCTGCCATCTACTATGTGCAATTAAACTTGTATTTAAAAAACTTGAAGACTGGCTACATACTAAAGATGGCTGAAGTGATCTGTATAGTTGTACATCAGTTTATAGATTATATCCATATAGCGGGGAGAGAGCTTGGCATCACCTTTCCTCCTGGAGGGGGAATGCTTTCTCTCATATGACAGCAATGCTATCAGTATGGCTGTGACAGACTGAGTTGCTGAGATGACAGATCCAGGGGTATGTGCATAAATGCAGTGTAAAGTTCCTGTGTGCACTTCTCTGGTCCTAGTGCAGCCTCTGTGCAGGACAAGTCCCTATGCACAATTACAGCTCTTTTCAGACTGCTTTTTCATGCATTAGCCATAACTAACACCAATGGGCCTTGCATTTGGGATCTTGCTTTCCTCTATGCTTCTCTTTCCCTGTTATGGCAGCAGTAGGGGATAGCAAAGAGTTTCTGTGCCATCTCTGCCATCAGGGGATCATTTTTTAGTTGGGGAGATCGTCCATGGGTCTGTGGTACTGCTTTTAGGTCCAGTTTATTTCAGTGTTCTGCTCAAACCAATGCACAATTAATTAAATTTCTTATGCCAGCAGAACTCCATAGTCATGATACTATAGAAGGTTATTGAAATGAAAAGTTTTGCACTACATGAAATGCCATTTTTTCTTCTGTAAGTGTGCTATTTGTAGCTTACCGAATCACGATGAAGGGGAAGTGTACAAGCCGGGGGTTTCAAAACTGGTCATTTCCTAAGCTGTTGACTGTTTGTGATGTTCTGTTCTACAGCTTCAAAAACTTCTCACTATGGATCCTACAAAAAGAATTACCTCAGAGCAGGCTTTGCAGGATCCCTACTTCCAGGAGGATCCACTACCTACATCAGAGTATGTCTTGCTTTTCCTGTGCTTTTTACTGGGATGCTGCTTTTCTGGTGACCATTTAAAATGAAGAAATATGCTTGTAGCTGAACCAGTTTCCCTCACCCCCATGATTGTAACTCAAAACTTTTCAAGACAACCTGTAGTGTAGGAAAGAACAAAAACTTTGAAATTGCTTTACCCAGTAAAGATGGGAAGATGAAGGAACAGAGATGATTCTCAGAAACCTATTCTGTCCCTTTGGGGCATCTGTCATTCAGAAAATGTATAAAATACACTTAGTTCTGATTTATTTTTGACAAATCAGACTTTATTAGAATCCACAAACTCTCCTGCTCAGAGACTGTGAATTCTGCCAGTAATGATATTGTGATATGGTTAAATAATTTCAACTGGTGTTATACAACTATCAAAATCCTTTTGAGCTGGTAGGAATATCTTCCACAGCAAAGGTGTCAAATGTATGCCTACAGCAGGGAATGGCAAAATACGGCCCATGGACCAGATCTGGCCCACCAGGCTATTCTATCCAATTTGGGGGGGGCAGGACTGAGGAAATGACTGCAGAAGGTGGGGGGAAAGGGCAGTGAGTGGGTGCACAGAGTGCAGCAACAGCTGGGTGGGAACACAGGGCTCACACCAGTGTCCTGGGGCCAGTGCTGGCGGGGCCCAAAGTAGGGTGGCAGGAGCATAGGACTGGGCCGGCAGGGGCTTTGTGAAGATGAGTTGGCTCCCCCCATCTCCCTGCTGGCTAAGCCCAGCCCAGTTCCATAGAGCCCCTGGTAGCCTGCGCCCCACCCTGGGCTCCCAGTGACCCTGGCCCTGGTGCAGGCTTTGTGCTTCTGCCCAGCAGTCGCTGTGCACCGCACACCTGCTCACTGCCACTCCTCCACCACCTGCTGCAGCTATTTCTCTGCTTTCCTGCCTGCCGCTCCTGCACCACGTGAGTCCCAGCTGCAGCGCCAGGCTGCAGGACTCAGCAGGAACCAGTCCAGCCCCCACAATTCTCAGCTGGCTCCATGCAGTGGGCTGGTCCAGTTCCTGCTGTGATCTCAGCTGTACATCTGGGACGTGGCACTGGAGTGGCAAGGGGGGGGGGGGACAGGGGAGGATGGGGAAGTGGCATGAGAAGGGCAGCAGTGGCAGATGAGAGGAGGGAAGTGACGGTGAGCGGGAACACAGTGCCCCAGGGCCTGCTGTTGGGGTGGGTGGGGAGGGCTGTGGGCAAGCCCTTCCCTTCCACGCAATGCCACAACCAGCCACCCTCCTCCCACACTCACATCCCCCCACCAACCTCATACCCCCACACATCGACACCCCCCCACATGCTCCCCCACCCCACATAGACACACCTATACCCCTCATGCCTATCCACTCCTCCACAAACCCCAGATACATACCCACACCCTCCCCCATACCCCAATTAACTACACACCCACAAACTTATACCCACCTAACCACCCCCTCCCACAATATACAAGAGTAAGACTTCATTTTAAGCTATTATACTATCACCTGTATGTACACTACACAAACACATGTAAAATAGGACAAAAGTATTTTTTTAAATGAAATTAATGTTGTAGTACATGTTTGATTTTTAGAATATAATTTGGTATTTTTCTGGTTCCGAGATGGCGAAACCCCTTGCTGCAAGTAGTACTTATGGGGGGCAAAGAGAGGGACTTCTGGTGGCAAAGGTCAGGGTTAGGGGGCGGGACTTCTGGTACCAAGATAGCAATCAGGAGGCAGGGCACCTGTCAAGGGGTGCATCCCTCAATGGCTTGCCATAACTCAGGAAGTGGCCCTCCACCTGAAATAATTGCCTGCCCCTGGCCTACAGGCTGGATCAAGCCTAAATAGCTATGCCATCTGGGTTGCAGGTGGCATAGCCACCATTCACCCCACTTGCTGGGTCCAAATCCAGTCAGCAAAGAGCCCTGTGGTTCAGCTCTGGCCATGGAGATGTAGTGCATTTGACAACTTGTACGGCAGGTTGCCTAAAATTTTCTATTATAAGACTGTCACTACAACTTTTAATCATTTAGACTGAAATTTTCCATGCCTGGTATCTGACTCAGGTTGAATTTTTCTGGAAAATTTTACCTGAAATGGCTTGGCCCATGTTGTTATTTTGCCCACATTAAAAATCTTACTAACATGTTCCTGAGAGGCTCTAGTTTTGGATCATAAATTAGGGAGCGTCTTTCTGTGGTTTAAGGTATTTATTATTTGCTGCCTCTGTGAAAGTCCACTCAAATTTGGTTTAGTTTTAAGCTTCTGAAAAATTTCAGTTCAAGCATGCTCTGTAGAAGCTTGTTAGTTTATCTTCCGAGATTTACAAAGATTCTTATTGTAACTGGGCATGCTCCATTCCAGGACTGGAGGAGCTAGTAGGACTTTGCCTGCCCCTGCTCCCCCCACGTGCCAGGACAATGAAGTGTATCCAGTGACAGAAACTGAAAGCAGCTAGAGGAACTGAAAAATTCTCTCTTCTGCTCTCATTGCTTAGGAGAGAGGCATTGGGGAGAAGATCAGACTGGAGATGACATGGGTTGTGGGGGTGGTAAAGAGAGGGTATTGAGAAGAAATAACAGCAGGGAGGGAAATGTGCAGGGGAAAAGGAAGAAGGATTTATAATCAGTAGGCACTTTCCCACACTAGGATCTGGAATAAAAGTCAGAATCCATCATTGCTTTGCTTTCAGCAGATAGCTAGCAAAACATCTCTCATTCCTGTCTAGTGGCTGGTCCATCTAGAGAACAACAGATTACTAAAGAAGCCAACAACTTCATCACCTCAAGTGCTAGAGGTCTATTGCTGTGGATCTAAATGTTCCAGCTCTGCTGTCGATCTGTATGGAGGATCAGAATGGTTCCACATGTTGATCTGGGCTTGACTAGGAAAAATGTTTTCTTTAGGAGTTTTTTTGTTCATCCTTATGTTCTTGAAATTGAGTTAGCCCAAATTATTTGATATGCCAATTAGTAACTAGTAGAGATACAGTTTAGCACTTTCAAAACGCTGATTGGGTTGTAACAGAAGTGCCTTCTTAGAGCCAGCCACCACCAAGAAATGTTGAAATTCAAATGGGAATTGGTCTACCAGTGTCTCTCTCTCAAGTATTTATATGCTGCTGTCCCAGACTGATCTAGTTCCCTCAGATTTCAAAGCAATCAGGTAGCATGACAATTAAGATGCTAAAACTGCTTACTCTAGATACTAAATGGTGTTTTGTATTTTGTTAGTTAACTTGGTCTCAAAGCAATTTTTTTCCCTATGAAAGGCTTCAGAGACTGTATCCAGTTTTACACATATCAGCTAGGATGTATGGAGCCTGATCCAAAAGGGTTGAAGGCAATGAGAAGGTTCCCATGACATTAACTGGCTTGGAACAGGTTTTCACTACACTGTGCCATACATACTCCCAGCCAAATGCTGCAGAATTTCTTGTTGTTTTGAATGACCAAGTGAACAAATGTGGTGTCCTGACAGCAAATAATCGTTCTGCCATTTGTACTCATTCAGATCTGCTGTGAATTCTGAAGGCAGGCAGCAGGCCAAAAGCAAGCAGAGTTCAAATTAAAATCAGTGCATGTCCTGCTGTATTTGTATGTTGGATAATTCAAAGTGCCACTTACTCTAATAACTAGGACTCATAAAAGCAAAAGAAAAAAAAACCCTGAAAGAGATGGTGTTAAACGAATTTACTGTTTTCTTTTAATTTGCTGTTTATTGTATTTCAGTGTGTTTGCTGGCTGTCAGATTCCTTATCCAAAACGAGAATTCCTCAATGAGGATGAACCCGAAGAGAAAGGGGATAAGGTATAGTAAAAAATACTGTGTCTAATGTGCAACAAAAATGTAATGATGCCTCTAAGGGAAAACTAATAGAACATGGGCTGTTACTCAAGAATGTATTTTCCAGGCAAGACCATCCCAAAATTACTTTGTTGGTACATTGGAAAGTATTTAATTAATAATACATGGTAAATTGAAGTGAGTCAGATAATTTGTGTTTTCTTTACACTTAATACACAGCCTGTTAGACACCATTAGCACTAATGTGACAAGAAGAAGAAAAAGGAAGGGGCCTTATTCTGTAATCAGTAAGCACCCTGATGGCTACATGTTAAGGGGCTATTATTGATCAAAGAGGAACCCTTTGACTCTGCATGTCCTCTGATCAGGGTGTTCCATACAACAAAGGTGTCCAATTTGATTTAAAAGTATGCTCAGCAATAATGCATTTGAAAGAGTAGTGTGTGCTTTTTCAGCCACTGTTGATTGATACCCATTGTGAGACAAAGAGAAATGTCTAGAACAGGGACATGATTAATCTACTAAGTACAGATGATACTTTTGCCTAGCTTGTTTTCAAGTGTAGAAAACCCACAAAGCCTAATTAAGATACCATAAAAGTCATGATACTGATATGGTTAAAATTCAGTGACTGACTTTGCTTTTTTTAAACTCCTACTACTTACCAAATAAGAAGAAACATCATGAGGTAAAATACATTTAAAAGTAAATATTCGCATCTTCTTAGGGACTTTGTATTTGTTAAACAAAAATGACATAAGAGCATGCATATTTAAAGCAGTTTGGTTTTGTAAATGGCCTTTGAGGCTGGTAGGGACTGTCACATATGTAAGCATGCTGTAAATAAAGGTCTTGCAGAACATTTAGTTAATTTAGAAGAAAAAAGGACATTTTTAGAATATATATTGCTTACTGAATCCCTTCTTACAGTGAAAAGTTATTTTTAAGCCAGTCTGCAGTATTATAAAAATGGATTTTGTGCCATGTTTTGGTACTTTATAAGGTATCAAAAAGGCTAAAAAGATCTTTAGCAGTATTTTCCCCCTCTTTTTAAACCATATTTAAAAATAAAAACAACAACAACCCATAACACCACTTCAGTTATGTCAAATTTGGTTTTGGGTTTCCTGGTTTAGCTGGAAGCCATATGGAGGGAAATCCTCTGAGCTCATAGCCAGTTAAAAAACAAACCTTTTAAAAAAATATTCTTTTTCTAAAATGGTCATTAATCAGTGGTTAAATAAGGATTCACAGACACAAACTAAATCCTAAGATTTTTCTAATTAAAATCTTCTTCTTTCAGACATGCAGCTGGATTTTCATTTTAGTAACAGGGGCATAGATAAGAGGATGGTAGTGCTGGGTAATATGCTGCTGTCCTTAGGCCTTTTACTATATAATTAGTTTAGTTTTTTCACTGAGCTATGCAACTGCTGAATATTGGGTTTACTTTACCAGGGGAAGTGCGGACACAACATATTATGTTGTCTCATAACTACTTCAATGACAGCTTTCTTCCATGGGGATCTCTGGGTAATCATTTCAAGATATGAAGCCTACTCAATGAAAATAGCAAAACCCTTCAGTGCAGAGGTCATAAAGGAACATTAATTCTTGAACTAGCTGTTACTTAAAATACAGTTTGAAAACACATTTCTTGAAACATATTTGAATTAAAGCTAATGATTTGCAACTGTAATTTCAATGAAACATCATGATGTGATCATAGGAAAAAGTAAGACCTAAATGTCCAGTAACATCAAAAATATTTTTTATTTTACAATACAGTAAAATGCTTTGATGACCTCTAACTAGCATTTCAAAACTTTGGAAACCACTGCCAGTACCTATTGATGCTACCCTGTAGTGCAAAGGCACATGGGAGTCTGTAATAGAAACTGCTCCCCTGACTTAGGCCAGATTTGTGCTAGAAAATTTGCTGGGATAGCAGTATTGGTTGCAAGTTACAGTGTATGATTTTCTTATTTCTATACCAGTCAGTCTTAGTATGTGGATAGTGCTATACAGGCAAAAAAGTGTTTCTGCTGGTTGTCACTTACAGGAAACAGCACCTGCAGTTTCTTTCCCAGTCTGTCTTGAGCAGTCCTTCTAAGTGACAAGTTTTCACCTGCCTTTCTCCCATACTGGTATGCTTCAGTTCAGTCCAATTTAGCCTGCAACATAGAGCTACCCCACTTGTTCTTTCATCCATCATACTGTCACAGCTATGTAGCCAGCAATGCCTTAGGCCCCTTTGCAGTCCCTCTCACATAAGAGGCTTTGCACTTACACTTTTCTCTTGGTGGAATCCCTGGTTCTACCAGTCAGACCAGATGTATGGGCAGGAGCAGTTCCTGGTTCTGTTTGTGTTAATACAGACCCAGCTGTTTTGGGCACCTGTAAAAAAACTTCTCCTCTGTAAATCTGTCTCCAGTGGCTAGTTTAAGTGACTCAAAAGAAGTGTTTCCAAATATATTGTCTGTTTGTTCAAAGGCACATAGCAATCAGAGAAGAGAGTTAAAACAACAAATACCATGTATTATCTGGTCTTACCAAAACTTTATCCTTGGAAGTCTCAGAAAATTATGCTCAACCCAGACACCCCTATCTTTCGGCTGGAAGAGACATTGCACTGCTGCATTCTTTGCCCTTCGGTCCCAGTGTGTGTCTGTCAGCGTCAAGCAGCTATAGACTGTTTCGTCTCTTCCTTTTGGGACTGCTTTTAACTATTGTTAGTCCTTTGAGCGTTGGACTCTAGCCTCGGAAAAACAGCTGTGTGACTCATGGCTGGTACCTGGGAAGACTTCGCTGTTTCATTCAAGCTGTCTCGACTGACCATATTTTTGTTCCTGCTTGCTCTTCCTGGCACCCCTCTAGACTGGAACACGGGGTAGTCCAACCAAATAATGTTAATTAGTTAAATTGCAATATAATATTCATAAAAATAGCTTCCATTTTGGAAACTAGGAAACACTCTACCTAAAAGCACTGTTTTGTTGCCTGTACTAACAGGGTTAGCTGGTTACAGCTGTACTGGCAAACCTTTATCTAGTGTAGACTAAACCTCTACTTCTTACAAATGCAGCAGGAGCAGCAGCTCCATCACATAGATATTTCAAACCACTGAGGTAAGTTTCATGCCGCCTTTATCAAAAGTCAGAGGAAACATGGACTCTGCATTTCCCTTCAGTGCTTGGCAAGCCACTAGCCCAAGTCATGGGAATTCCCACTCTTTCAGTTTTTTGTGCAGTCCAGGTTTCAACTTGGCAGCTTTCACGATTTGCAATAAAAATGGTTCAGCTTACATCCAAGCACCCATAGGCAAAACACCCCTGCAACATGTTACATAACTGATTTTTTCTAAGACCCAGACATCTTAGAACTGTGACACAAAAGCAGTCTTAATTAGGATCATCATTTATATAACTAATAATGGCTCAGTCTACACCAGTAGATAAATAATGTCTTTTAAGAAAACATTCAATAACAGTAACCTTAAAATTGTTTAGGAAGTTAGCTTGTTGAAGTCTCTCTTAAAATAGGAACTGTCTCTGACTGGGTCTGAGGCATACAAGCAGTAGGAAGCTTTCTTGGGTCACTGAACGTGTATGTGAAACATCAGTTACTCCTAGGTACTTGAAAATGCCGGATAATCTGTGCTTCTCTCCACTCCTAAATACGTTCATTCTTATGAATTTCCTCTGGTGTGTAACTTGTGACATTGCCACAATGTATGCCACCAGTGCACATTTTGACTTAATTTTACAGTGGTAACTAAATAGCTTTTGGTTAGTGAGACTGTCAAAAAATTTCTGCCAAAGGCAGTTGGTTTCAGCAACTTATGAAAAGTTAGTTACATCAGCTTTCTATAAAAACTGACCACATCCAAGCTTTGATAAATGGTACCTCAATAAATGTATCCCCAAACAACCTTGTAATGAGTTCTCAATTCTATAACATTTTATAGTGTTTACTGCAAAGGCCTTAACTGCTTTGTACGGCATCTGAGAGTTTTTATTTAAAAGTAGATTTAAAGCTGCAATAAAGAAATGTTTTTCTTTGTGGAGTGAGAATATTGTATTTAATATAAACAGTAAATAAAATAGTCACGTTTGTAGTTGCCTTGGCTGTATACCGGTGCCCTCAATTGGGAGCCTCTGCCAAGCCCCAAAGCAGAGACAAGAATGATGCAGTTGAGATGCTCCTTACAACTAAGTATCTGTCGATCCCTGGCCCATCACAGTCCACTTATTTTCCCATTCCTTCAAGTCATTACTTCTCTGCTATCAATACAGTGTTGTTTGTTGTCCTGTTCCCACAGCCACTCTACCCATTCTTTCTCTCCTATTTGCTGCCAGACCCTCCTGGTTTTCATTTATATTCCTCCCTCCTACCCATCTTTAGACACCCTTGTCATTCCTCATTCTACCTCAGCCTTTGTACTGCCAGAAAACTTTTATTTTTCTTCAACCCTCTATCTTTGGACTATATGCTGTTTTCCTCCTCCTTCTTACTGCCACCAACAAAACTCTTCTGTATCTGCTATACCATGTGTGGCTCTCTTACTAAGGTATTTCTCATTGCAAGATGTAAGATGCAGAACTGTAATGCAGTAGTGAGATGTGTTCCTCATTTTGCATGGATGTGCTGCATGCCTAGGGACAGTTCACTTTGTGTCTATGTCTCTGTAAAATGGGAATAATGCTACTATCTGACAAAACTGCTGTGATGTTTAATTCATTGCCTGGAAAGCTGTTTTGAATGTTGGGTGGAAGGTATCAACACACTGCTATTTATTATTGTGCCCCACTGCTTCTTCTCAGTATACTACAGCTTATTTATAGCAGTTCATAATGAGACCAGAAGTCAGGGTAAATAATGCACCTTAAAGGCTATAATTTATATAGAGAGCATAAGCTTTTGTGAATTTGATCTCACTTCATCAGATGCTGTGAAAGGACAAGCATAGAGCAGTGTATAAAGTGAAGAATATGACCACCATTTTCTTGATTGTGCCTTCTACCCTCCTCACAATTAATATGATCCTGATTGACCAGATAGGGTTAGGAGTTTAGGCAGATTCAAAACACCTTGAGAGGTTTGGATACCTTCAAGTCAGCTGGCCCTGACAATCTACACCCTAGGGTACTCAAGGAGCTGGCGAGCATCATAGCCCAGCCTCTAGCATGGAACTTTGAAAACTCTTGGTGCTCTGGTGAAGTGCCCGAAGACTGGAAGAAGACCAATGTGGTGCCTATCTTAAAGAAAGGGAGGAAAGTGGATCCGGCTAACTATAGGCCCATCAGCCTGACTTCTATCTCGGGGAAGATCTTAGAAAAGTTTATTAAAGAGGCCATCCTTAATGGACTGGCCGACGCCAACATCCTGAGGGATAGCCAGCACGG
>NW_017729026.1:27315096-27315301 GCF_001723915.1 Gavialis gangeticus
TCACCTGGACAAGGGAGAAGAGATTGATGTCATATATCTTGACTTCAAAAAAAGCCTTTGATCTAGTATCCCATGATCACTTTTTGGCTTAACTGACCAGCTGTGGCCTTGGGTCCACCACAATCCGCTAGCTGGAGAACTGGCTCCGTGGTCGGACCAAGAGGGTGGTGGTAATTGATGGAAGTCAATCATCATGGTGCTCTGT
>NW_017729026.1:27315699-27357494 GCF_001723915.1 Gavialis gangeticus
AGGTCAGGAAAACAGACCTTATGATGACAGGCTGAGAGCAATAGGGCTCTTTAGCCCAGAAAAGCACAGGCTCAGGGGTGCCCTGATGGCCACCTATAAGTTTACCCGTGATGACCACCAGTACCTGGGGGAACATTTGTTCACTAGAGCGCCCCAACAGATGACAAGGTTAAATGGTTATAAACTACTGCAACACCATTTCAGGCTGGACATAAGGATTTTTTTACTGTCTGAGCCCCCAAGGTCTGGAATAGCCTGCCATCAGAGGTGGTTCAAGCACCTACATTGAACACCTTCAAGAGTAAATTGGATGCTTATCTTGCTGAGATCCTATGAACCCAGCTGACTTCCTGCCCTTCGGGCGGGCGGCTGGACTTGATCTTCTGAGGTCCCTTCCAGCCCTAATGTCTATGAAATCTATGAAAAAACGGGGTTGGACAAATTCATGGAGGGAAAGGTGCATCAGGTAGCTCTCGAGCATGGGAGTTGCGGATACAGCCCCTGACTCGATCTTAAATGCTGAAGGCTGCAAGTAAGAGAGGAACAGTGGAAAAAACCCTGGTCATACCCAGTTCACTCTCCCTTTCAGCATTCACTCTCTGCCACTGTGTGACACAGGATATTTATTGGGCAAGATGGGCATATGGTCTTACCCAGTAAATGATAGTTCTTATGAGTTACACATCTGTCATTCAAGTAGCTGTTTATCTAGGCCTCCCTATTTAATAAAAATAAAAATGAACCACAGATAATTGGATTCCAGTCAGTAATTTCAAACCCATAAAGTTGAAATGACTTCAGAATTCCCCCAGCCCTCGTCAGCACACATTCCTACCTGCAGCATGTTGAGGATGCATTCTTCACTTTGGTCCACCTGTCTCTTGTCCTGTGACTGGTTGATTCTTACTCCTTGTTCTGTTTAGGGGCAGCTTGAGAGCATGTAATACCAAACTAAACAAACAAACAAACAAACAAAAAAGCCAGAAAAAGTTACCCTCCCTAGCTGTGCTTTCTCCTAGAATCAGCAGCAGCAGAATCAGCATCAGCAACAAACAGCACCTCAGCAGCAACAGCAAGCAGCACCTCAGCAGCAGCAACAGCAACAAAACAGTACCCAGACAAATGGGACGGCAGGAGGAGGTGGAGCAGGAGGAGGGGGCACTGGGGCAGGACTCCAGCATAGCCAGGACTCCGGCCTCAATCAGGTGCCTCCAAACAAGAAACCACGCATAGGGCCTTCAGGCACTAACTCAGGCGGGCCTGTTATGCCTTCAGATTATCAGGTACAGACTTTGGTTCTTCTCATTTGTGTTATTCTAAGGAGCAAGGTATAGTTGTGCTCTTAAGAAGAGAGAGAGAGAGAGAGAGAGAGAGAGAGAGAGAGAGAGAGTGTGTGTGTGTGTGTGTGTTTCAGAGAACAAGTACACTTTAAGCTGAAGCTCATTGTCACCTGATGCACATGCTTCAGTTTAGAAAGGATTTTGCTGTGTCAGAGTTAACTGGAAGTGAATTGCATGCTGTTGCAGATATAGATTTCATCAGCTGTTCTCAGTCAATGAGCTGTATCCTGTACTGTGCTGAGCGTTCTGGCTTCCATCCAGCAAAGAATTTAAATATGTACTTAACATAAGCCTGTGAGTAACTCTGTGAAAACTAGTGGAACCACTGTCACGTACTTAAATGCTTTCCACAGGATCAAGTCCGAAGCATTCAGCAACTTTGTAAAATTGAAGCCTATGTGAAAAGCAGCCCTGGTAAAAAGAAGCTAAATGAGCAGCCGGATCTTTAATTCCTGACACCTTCTATTCTGCTTCATCAAGTTGATAGGACAATTCAGATTCTATTATTTGTCCTAATCCTCACTAACTGTTCTTTAATCTTAAAGTACAGTTCCTTTGTTAGTATAGCCTATGAGCATTAGTGGATCAGCATGCTTTATTCTAAAGCAGGGCACTATAATAATGCTACTGTTTCATCTCAGCTATAAGAGAAAATTCAAATATAAATCTTCAAATGTAGTATTTTATTTTTTAGTAGCAACAAATCGGTCTGTTTTGTTCCTGTCTCAGTACAGTAACATTAGAATTTATTACATGAGAATGAAATTTCCAAATTCACTTTGAATTAGCACACTTGTCTATGTTTACTGAAATTAGAGTATTTTTCCACTAAAAAAGTGACATAGATTGAGACACATAAAGAATTATATTAAACAAGCTCCCAATTATGTGGGAAGACCACAGTCATATCTGATGAGATTCATTGAGTATTACTAAAAAAAATATTTTTAATTTTAAAAAGTGAAGCCTACATTAAAGGCCTACATATATTTTTTCAATAAATTATTGAAAAAAGAAGAGAATGGATATCTCTCGTAGTTATGGTTTTTGTAGATTCTGTCGTTTGGATCCTCTTAGAGAAGGACTCAGCTCAGCATGTATTCAGTCTTTCTTGTAAATGCATAGCTGCTTTGACTTCATAATCCTCCCCTCACCGCTAGATTTCTGGATGCTAGACATTTTCTCCCATTTTTTTAGTTTTCTTTCTTCATTGCAAACTGTTGTGAAGTTGTAATGGCCAATTTAGGAGTAAAGACAGTTCAGCTTTCTTTTATAAGTTTCAGCCTGGCTTTTGGTCTGGACAAGTGTCTATAACTGTTCAGGTGCAGATTGTTTATTACTGCCATGTTTCTGTCTATATTAAAGGATTTTTTTTGCTAATTCTTGGATCCTTTGGAATTTTTCAGAGTTCTGGGCAGCCCTCCCCCTCAGTCGTTTCCTGGTTTAAATCTTATCTTGTTAGGGCAGTTACAGTGAGATGATTCTTCTCAGCCTGCAGCCATTTGTTTCAGTGTCTCCTCCCTTCAAGGCTTTCTTGCAGTGTGTGTTCTGTATATCCCCATTAAATCATTTGTTAATTCATACAATCTGATTATCTATTTTTACTTTGGTATTTGTATGCTCCTTAGTTTTAGCTGGCTATTTGTCTTGTATCCATAATGGAATGTCTGCAATTTGTCCAAGTCTGGGCTCTGTTAAAATAAATTTTCTTCTGTGAGACTAAAATCAGCATAGGCTAGTTAATGCCTTCCTATAGTCTTATAGCATTGATCTGACTCCTTATAGCTTCTACAAAATCCAGGGAGGCAGAATCCTTTGATTTAGCTTTTTTTAAAAATCTTTTGATGAACAATATTTTATATTATTTAATCAAAGCCAGTCTGCTTTACTACTGCTTTAGGTTCCTTGTTTGTCTGCATTCTACATTGCTTGCATGGTCTTGCTTTTTGTTTAACATTCTGACCTTTTCCTTTTCCAGCAATTTCATCCAAATTCTGCATTTATGTTTTTAACAGAGCATAGATTAAACTTTATCACTGATGGTGCCGAAACATTTATTTGTTTTTCTCTTTTGAATGCCTGGACATTAAATGTTAAGGCAACAAAACCTGAGCTTTTAAAAACAAAAACCAAGACCAGGGACACATCAGCACTTACTTGGTTTGAAAGCCAGATTTATTTTTTCTTTGCACAAGGCTTTGAAATATTTGACATGAAAAAGGATATGCATTTTACGTTCTCTGTTGAATGATACCTATGAGTAGACCAGTATGTTATTGATAAGGAAATGGGAAGACATAGGTAGATTGACTTTTCTTCTAGGAATCTGTAAAATACTGTAAAGACAATAGAAAATTATAATATTCTTAAAGCTGCTGATGTTTCTTCATCTAGCCCAGATCCATGAGATTAATTCATTTTCGTAAGATTAATGAATAACAACACCTTTTTGGTTTTGCAAAAGTGGGGGTTTGGTAACTCAAGCACTTTCAAGAGAAACCACAGGAAAATCAGTTTCTTTGTTTCTGCCAAACTGGGAGCCCAGAGACCCGATTTTTAAAATTACAGTATATTATTATTTGAATTTATCAACAAATCTCTTCTATCAAACCAAATACATAGTCTTTCCAGTACTTTTACAGCACCCCATCTTGGGGAACAGGGTAAGGGTTGGAGCAAGTAGTTATTTATATCTATTTAGTTAATTTTGGCATATAAGTAAAAACTGATAAATATTAAATGCAGTTATTGTAGTTGGATATGACCACTGTAACAATTGACATTAGGAAGCAAGAATGTACCATAATCTACTTTTTAAAAGTGAATATTTTCCCTTGGAAAGCTGCCCTTTTTTGATTGAAAGTATGTCTCTCTATGCATCTGTCAGGCAGCTTGCATATTTTGGATAATGTATTAATAATAATGATTATTTTTCATACTGCACTTCTATGTTAAGGTTGTCCAGTCACTTTTACCTGCCACTTGGATTTGAGTGATCTTCCTGGCTGTGAAAAATTCCTTCAGCTGTTTTCAGTTTTTTCACTCTGCTTTATTTTTCTTCAGCACTCCAGCTCACGCCTGAGTTACCAAAGCAACATTCAGGGATCTTCTCAGTCCCAGAGTACGATGGGCTATTCCACATCATCTCAGCAGAGCTCTCAGTATCACCAGTCTCATCAATCTCACAGGTACTGAGAGGCCTAATAGACTGTGATTGGAAAGGAATGGACTAAAAGCCAGAAGACTCCAGCAATATGAAGTTCATAATAATGAGAAGAACCAAAAATGCAAACTGTGATGCAGATTTAAAATTCACAACGACAAGAGGAAAACTTTAGTTACTGAAGATTTTTTTTTCAGACAACTCTGTCCTTTCATCATTGCCATAAAGGAGATTCTTGTGAAGTGCCCCCCAGCCTCCCCTCGCATGTGTCCCATTGTGGTTACTCTGATGAAACCTTCTGATCTGAACCCAGCACTTAACTTCTTTAACCTTTGGAATTTTTGAAGGATTCCTGGTGCACCTTTCTCATGCTGTATTGATTGCCATAAGTCTATCTTTGCAAATCTCTTTAATGGGATTTTACAGTTTTAAAATCTTGAACTCCCAGGCTTTCAAGCTTGTATATAGTTAGTTTTTTACTAGGCAAACCAGTTTAGCTATACAAGTATAATGCACCTTTTTAAAGCACTATGTTATTTTCACAGGATATTACTGTTTTGCTCATGGATGTCAAGAAAAGCAAATTTTACTGTTCCAGAGTATTTTACTATTCTGTTTTTATTAATCTAGTTTTCAGGCAAGGTCTTAAAAAAAAAAAAAAAGAAAAAGAAAAAAAAAGAAAAAAAGACAGATAAAAAGTACCCAACCCAAGTCTCTGCAGCAGCTAATATGCTGCATGCTACTGGACCGAACACCAAACAGAAGATCATAAATGTTTTTTAAATCATTCATATTGAATCCCATTGATTACAGCCATCACCTTTTAAGTAGCTTTGAATTAAACGTTATTTAAAATTAGAGCATGATGGTTACAGGAAAAAAGAGATGGCCTTCAGGGCTCTGCTGGAACAAAAGAATGGAACATCTACCCTGGTTGTGCACCCAGAATAGCCAGGAAAATGCATTGACTGGCCTCACATCTTAGTAGAAGAGAGTGTGGGGATGAAGGGCTTGTCTTTCTGTTGAACAGCTCTTTAGTATGTTCTATAAATCCTGCTTTTGATGTTGCAGTCTCTTTTGTTGGTTTCCCTGAATCATTTATCTAACTACAGAAAATATTAAGACTTATAAAGAACAAAGAAGTATCCATCTTTACATAGGATCATTACATTTAAGTAAAAATATTGTACATTTTAAAGAGCATGTTAAAAACTGTTCCAGTTTCTCATGTTTATAATGGATATTCTGTATTCTTCCCATTGCTGCGATTATCCCAGATTAGTTACACCAGATGCACTTGATTGCACTGCAATAGGTTGGGGGGCTTGGGGGGGGGGGTTTCTGCTTCCCCCAAGAGCAAATATATTTTGATTGTGCCTGAGGACCATAAGTGGATGGATAACTGGCAGGCTATGCCAGGTAAATAATCAGCATTCACAAGCATAATCAGAGGACCACAATTCAATTAATGAAGCCTCAGTTTTTCAGAGAAATGTAACATAACTTGAGGCAGCTCCATTTTATATTTCATTGCTTAAAGAAGGCTTATGATTCTCATTGCACTAAAACTGGAAAGACATTTATTTACTTTAAAATGTTACGAGCTGGATAAGCAGCCCCAGGCTTTCTTAATTGATTGCTGAATAAGAGGTAGCAGAAGGAGCAAGCTATGTATAAAAAGGGCATATTATTGGAATTTACACTTTACAGTGTGGTCTTTTCTGTCTGACTCTGTGTTCTAGCCTGAATCCATGTGAGAATTTAGATGTAAAGCAGTAAACATTTCACAATAAATTAGTGGTAGATGTTAGCAGGGTGTTAGATATGTGCGCCCCAAGGAGAACATTCATTCATCCCAGTCATACAAGAATGATAAATATTTCTGTGGATACTGATCTCTCATCCCTACAAAAATGTTTTACTTTCATAAGCAGTTGGAAATGTGGTTTGGCCAGATCATGTGCCACGTGACTTTGATGACATCGGTCTTCTCGGAGAAGTGTCTGGAGGTAAAATTAAATTTAAAATGGGTGAAAGAGTAGTGAAAGTGAAATGGAGCAATTTGAAGAGAAATATTGCCAATTGTTATTAGGACAAAACCACCTCCTACTGAATACTTTTCATCTTTATTCTCTATGATATCATGTGCCATGTGTATCTGAGTAACTTGGTTGGTGGGAACTGATTTTAATCGGTTCTTTACTTGAGTTCAGTGAATCTGCTACGGTTAAAATCTTTTCCAGAATTAATTTCCCCAAGTTTTTATTGAAGTTAGGAGGAGCCCCATGGCTGTACCTGAGGAACAATTCGGCCTCTGCCAACAACATTGTTGGATATTCTTGTGATTGGCTTCCACATTTCTGGCTAGCATCCCTTGACACAAGCTGCTTTGTCGTCTCCTCTTCTCACCCCTCTATCCAGTCAAAGCACTATTGTCTCCTTGAGCATAATTGTCTAATGTTTATACTCTTTGCCACCTCTTCAAAGTACTGGTAATGGCAGGAGGTGGAAGGGGACAAGTCTTCTCCTGGCTGAGTTGGATTCCTATGGTGCCAACAAAGTTAAATTTTAGTGTAGGTTCACATATGTGTGAAGCATGAAGATTCACAGCATTGTATTATGCTTTAATTCAATGAGCTTCCATCCCCTAGAATAACTGCCATGAGCTGAATAAATATTTCTGTATTTGCTTGATCTAAATCACTTATTGTGCTCCAGTGCCCTGCTGCTTCTGTGCGCATTCATAAAACTGAGCTAACTCCTCCATTGCCTTCCAGGTAAAAGCTGAATGGGGAATAGATAAAGGAAAAGGTCACTGTTGGAAATGTTTACTGTGCACACTTACTCCTTTTCCTCCGCCAGTTGGTTTTTGGATGTTTGGCGTTTTCTGGTGAGTTATATATGACTCAAGATAGATGGGAGCCAGCCGCAAGATGAAGCAGCCTTGTTTCAGGGGTGGTTTCACGAGGGAAAAATGCTCTTTTTGTCGAAAGGTTAATCAGGTAATCTGTTGTGAGCAACCAGCAGCATGCATATTTTTGTGCCTGCTCAGTTATAGCAGTTGATACTTACTGGTATTCCCTTTTTATCCTTACCCTGAACCTCTATGTGCCCCCACAAAACCTGAAACCTAGTAATGGAAAGTGATACCAATAAGCTTTTTTTCCCGTTCCCTTGGTGATGCAGTTGGACCATCCAGTACCATTCTGCGAAGTTTCTGCTCTGGCCTTTTGAGGAAACAAAAAAGTGGGGAATGGGATTAGCGGCATAGTCTACATTGGTGAAGTTTATGTAGCACAAACTGCACAATGAAGGAAGAATATTGTGAAAGCCGTGAGTCCTGCACTGTATCTGTGACACTGTATCTTTTTTGGGGGTGGGTTGGGGGGGAGGGAAGAGCATTCTGAGAGGGGATAGGGGGGAAGCTTGAAGTATTCAAATGTGTATAATATTTTATATAAACATAATCTTAGTTCCCCTTCATAATCTTCAGTAATGGTACTTAAACACCATTAAGCAAAGAATTGTTTTAGGGTTAAATAAATGTATTGTACATAAGGCCATATGTAATCTTCTAAAAATGTCGCCACACAGCAGCGATATGTATTACTATATGAAAAAAGTCCTTAATGCACTGTTATCTCCTAAATATTTAGTAGTAAATTAATACTATTTAATTTTTTTAAAAATCTGTCTTGTGTAGACACTAAAAGTATTACACAAAATGTGGGCAGAAGATGTCCTTTTTAACAGCAATTTAAAGAACTTTTTATATATGTAATGTAGTATACTTTCAAATTGTTCTAGCTGTATTTTCCCATGTTTACTATTTGTGGACATTTGCCTGTCTCACTTCAGTTATTTTTTATTATTATTATTTCCTGCACGCATCCCTCATTTTTGTAGTTTTATTAGAGATTTCCGCAGCAGAGCTTTCCTGTGTTAGCTCTGTGGTGGGCACTTACAGCAGTGCCCCTGCTGATGGACTTGCAGAACCACAGGGCAAAATATTTGTTTCCCATTCCACAGTTAAAGAGTTTACTGCTTTTAAGTTGTCCTGATGTCACTCTTGAAATGACTGTTAAAACAAAGCTATGAGTTCATTGCATTTATTTTATATTCTTGGTTGTAATGAAATTGAATTGACTTTGCTTCAGTGTGAATTTTTTAAATAAAAATAATATACATTTGTAATAATAATAAAATGTTCAAATCAGATAAGTGTGCTGGAAACTTTTGTAAACTTTAAGCTTTTGGCTTTAAGAAGGAAGATCTGTCCCAGAAAAATGCAGTATGTGGTCAGGCTGTTTATATCATAAACCCCCCAAAATAGAGCCTGGAAAACCTAAAAGTTGGAATTATAGCTTTTTAAAAAAATACCCAAGAGGGTATTTATGGTTTTGTATGCATCAAAATAGAATGCAGCTTTATGGAAAAGCAAAGCAGATTTGAAATGGTCTCATTAAGGTTTTGCTCTCTCTTTAAAAGTACTTTACTATGCAGCAGTGATGCTGCTTGTAGAAATGTAAGATTACTAGTCTGATGGCCCTGTATATTTGTCTTCTGAAAAAAGATATAAGTTTTGAGGCTAAATTTCCCCTCATTATATGATTTCTAGGCTGTCTTTGGTTCTAATGACTCAAAAGACTAAAATGACAGCATGGAAACTGAAGAACATAAGTTAAAGAGCTTAGCTCTGCTTTTCAAGTTGACTTTCCATACTCTGTTGAGCTTCACATTTTAATTCCATTAAGTTACTGTTTCAGAGATGGTCATCATTACCCTGGCTTCTTCATGAATTCCACCCATTTTCTCTGTAAAGGTTGTGTATGATAGCATGGCTGACATTTATCATCTTCACCAGCATTAATGAGGTGACTTCAATTTTTACTGATTTTTGAACAAGGTAACATGGTGTACTGGTGGTTTCCGACAAATAGAGATAAGACTGGCTTCTAGTTGCATGATATGTTTAGAGAGTAGGTGTCATGTGATGCAGGCACATTTTCCTTTACTTTGTTTCTTTCTTTTACTTTGTTTATATTTATGTTGAGCGTATAGTACTTTTCACCTGAAGAGTCTGAAAGTACCATACAGAGCAAGTCATTATGTACAGAATGGGAATCTGCATCCTGGGAAGCAGTGACTCTGGGGATCGTAGTGGATAATCTGATCAATGCAAGTTCCCAGTGAAATATTGTGGCTAATAGGGCAAACGTAATGTTTGGATGTGTAAATGGGATGAACACTGAGTAGGGCAGTCTCATTGTGTCTGTATTTTGTATTGCTGAAACCACTACTGAAATACTGTCTATTTCTGATGTTTATGAATCAAGGAGATAGTTGATAAATTGGAAGAGGGTTCAGAAAAGACCCATGAGAATGATTAAAGGGTTGAAAACCCATGCCTTTTTGTGAGAGATTGCAGTGGATAATAATCTATTTCAGTTATCATAGACAACAGTAAGGTGATTACAGTTTGTGAAGGACTGGCATGGGGGATCAGAAATTTGATAATTATGTCTTTATCTGCTTTGGTCTAGTAACTGAAGGGTGGCACTCGACAAATTCAGACTAGAAACCTCATTTTTTTAGCAATGGGAGTAATTAACAATTAGAAAAACTTACCAAAGGTTGTAGTGGATTCTTCCTCACTGGCAATATTTGAAGCAGGATAGGAAGTTTTCTGAAAACTATGCTATAGTTTAAACAAGAAATAATTCAGGGAAGTTGTATTGCCTGTGTTGTTATAAGAGAAGTCAGAAGAGAGGCTTACAGTTGTCCCTTCATAGATTTCATTGGGAAATGAACCCAAGGGACCTTGGAAGATCATCAAGCCCCCTGCCCCAGGGGCAGGAAGTCAGCAGGGATCATAGGATCACAGCAAGATAAACATCCAAGTGTCTCTTGAAGGCATTTAGAGTAGGTGCTTAACGCACCTCCAGCTTCAGTCTATTCCAAACCTTGGGGGCTGGGACGGTAAAGAAGTTCTTCCTTATGTCCAGCTTGAAATGGTCATGGAGGAGTTTCTGACCGTTCGACCTTGTCATCCCTTGGCGCACTCTCGTGAACAGACGTTCCCCCAGATCCTGGGGAGCACCCCTGATAAACTTATAGGTGGCCACCAGACCACCCCTGATCCAGCACTTTTCCAGGCTTGGAGAGTCCAATGGCCCTCAGCCTTTCATCATAAGATCTGTTTTCCTGACCTTTGACCATGTGTGTGGCTCTCCTCTGTACTCTCAAGCTTCTTCACATCCTTTTTGAATTGTGGAGCCCAAAACTGGACACAGTACTACAGCTGCAGCCTCACCAAGGCCAAGTACAACGGGAGAACGATGTCCTGGGATTTGCTTGAGAAGCATCAATGGATGCAAGCCGGCATTTTGCTTGCTTTACTAGCCACAGCATCACACTGAAGGCTCATGTTCATCTTGTGGTCAGTCATGACCCCCAAGTCCCTTTTGCCCATAGTGCTAGCCAGCGTAGCACTGCCAAGCCTATAAGCATGCTACAGGTTTTTCTTCCCAAGGTGGAGAACCTTGCATTTTTTGGTATTAAATACCATTGGGTTCTCATCTGCCCATTTCCTGAGCCTGTCAGTCAGCCTGGATGGCCCTCCTGTCTTCAGATGTGGACACTCTACCCCAGAGTTTGGTGTCATTGGCAAACTTGGCCAGTCCGCTTCTGACTCCAATGTCCACATCATTAATGAAAATGTTCAATAGTATAGGCCAAAGGACAGAGCCTTGGGGGACCCTACTGGTCACCAGGTACTGCGACGATTGACTTTTGTCAACCACACCCTCTGGGTCCTACCATGGAGCCAATTCCCCAGCCAGAGGATGGTGGTGATGCCGAGGCTGCAGTTAGCCGGTTTTGTTAAGAGGTGATCATAGGGTACCAGATCAAAGTCTTTTTTGAAGTCGAGATATATGACATCAATATCCTCTCCCTGGTCCAGGTGATAGGTCACCTGGTCATAAAAGAAAATAAGATTGTTCAGGGAAGGCCTACCCACGACAAACTTGTGCTGGCTATCCCTCAGGATGTTGCCATTGGCTAGTCTGTTAAGAATGTCCTCTTTGATAATCTTTTCTAAGACCTTGCCCAGTATAGACATCAAGCTGATGGGCCTGTAGTTTACCAGATCCACTTTCCTCCCTTTCTTGAAGATAGGCACCACATTAGCCTTTTTCCAATCTTTGGGCACTTCACCAGAGCACAAGGAGTTCTCGAAGATCCGTGCTAGGGGCTGGGCTATGATGCTAGCCAGCTCCTTGAGTTGCCCACGGTGTAAACTCCTTGCCTCATCTGTGAAAATCCATGGTTACGTTTACAAACTGTAGGAAATGATTCACTCTGGTCTACAGATCTGCTGTATTTGCGGTGATGGGTATTCCTAAGGCCTGCTGTAGAACTGTTCAGCCTTCAAGAGCTGACACAAGGGCACATAAAGGACAACACCTAGATTACACTGTCTCTGTTTGTTCCTCTTTCGTTTGTACGTGGTTGAGTACAATATAAGCAAGAGTATTCTGAAATCCCTCGTGTTTGAATATATAGCCCTATCTCAGAGATTATTCATTATACCCAGCTAGCGTGCTTAATATTGGATTCCAGCCTTTGGGTTCTGGCATTCTATATAAAAAAAAATAAAACAACAAAAACCTCAATTTGAGGCTAATGGTCCAAAGAAAAATAAACCCTACAACATACAGTGCTTTAAGGAGAAATGCCGAGTATTTAAAACTAAGGCAAGCTTGTGTTGGTATTTAGAGCTAAATTGTAGGCAAGGCAAAAGTTGCATTGAGGCAGGATTGTAGACCATACTTAGCAGAAATTTATCCAATTTGCTAAATACCTCCAGTATCCAAAGAAGGATATTCTGTAGTATCCATGTGCAGCCTGTTTGAGTGTTTGAATTAACACTAGAACTGTGTTAACAATTTGAAAGTTTTTCCAGCTATCCAACCCAATTGTTCTTGGCTGCAAATTAACTTAATTATACCTTGTCTGTCTTTCCAGTGGCCTTGAGAAACAATTGTTTAATTTTCCTCTTTACAACTTTTTGCATGTTGGATACTATCATGAGGTCTATCCTCACCTTCTCCCTACCCGCCCCTCTCCTTGAGGCTTCCCTTTTGTGGACTTAAACCTAGTTCCCTCCATCTTTCCTCATAATTTTTGCTTTCTCAGCCTCAAATATTCTGCTGCTGTCTCTGGACTGTCTAGTTTACTTGCATCTTTCTTTAAGACGTGGATGTAGTCCTCCAACTGAAATCTCACCCACACTGAATGAAATAAATTGCTTCCTGCTATATACAGTCCTGCTGTTAATGCACCACAAAATGAGTAGTCTGTTAGCAACAGAATCACATTGTTGGTTCCTATTTAGTTTGTAGTCCACTATCACCCCCATATCTTTGTGCTGTATGGCTGCCTAGCTGGTTGTCACCCATCTTTGATTTTCCTGAGCACAGTACTGTGCACTTACTGTTATTGGATTTCACTTTGCTATTAGTCTGTAATCAGCAAGATCAAATCCATCTCACTGATTTGTCACGTTCATTTTGAATTCTCATACCATCCTTAAAAAAAGTTTATAAGGCTTCCCAGATTGGTGTCATTTTGCAAATGTTATAAAAGTATTCTCTCAACAGCCACGCAGTGTGTTAATTAAAATATTTAATAGGTCTACTCGTCTCCTGTCCAAACTAAAATCTTAGTGCATTCCTTTGATATCTCCTTGCAGATAACTAACCATCATCTCAGCCTCCGTGGCACCCTTCTGCTACTAGTGCCTTTCTCAATCTCTCTTTTGCTACTAATGCCATTCTCTATCACTGTTCACGACACTGGCATGCTATCCATCAGTCAGGCCCAGAACCCAAGCACCATCTTTGACTCTGATTTCTTTCCAGGCTACATCTAAATTTTGTGATTTCTTTCTGTACCACATCTCAAAGATGGGACCTTTTTTTATCCACACAAATTTCTCCTCAAGGCTGTGGTCATCTTATGTCTCAATTTAATGGCCTCTTCTGTGGCCTTAAAAAATACCATCTTGTCCTGCTCCTGTCTGTTCAAATGCAGAAAGAAAGCTCATTCTCCTGCCCTTTCATCATGTCACCCCTTCTCACTTCTACACCTGCTCTGCTGCCTCTGTTGCATGGAAGCTGTTGGTCTCCAGTGCTGAACCCTCATTGCCTTATCCCTACTGTAGCTTTAAATACTGTTTAGAAGATGTTGCAAGAGAATCTTGTGTCCATCTTATCCATCAGAGTCTCCAAATTTGATTAATTGTTGTATTTCTTACATATTTAAAAAGAGAAAATATAGTATTACTTCACTAGACCACTGCAGAGATTTGATTTTTCATTTATGAATTAAATAGTCAATAGTCAAATAGTTACACCAGAAGTGATTGAAACAACTAGCACAGTTATGAAAGATAGGAGGACATATCTATTAGATGCAACTGGCTGTTGCCATTACTCTATTTCCAGGTTTTTGTAAAAATAATATCTACAGGGAAAGTTTTCAAAAATCATAATCTAGCATTCAGGCATCACTTAGTCTGACAGTTATTTCCTGTTTACATGGCCAGTTTATGTAATGTAAATATAGTAGGAACAATGTTACATGATCTTTGTGTCCAGCTTTGAAAATAAGTATGAATGCATGTATGTATTAAGCAGTGATTCTCAACAAGATGCCACAGCACCCTGGGGTGCCTTGAGATCTTTTCAAGTGTGTCAGGATCTTAGCACTGTTAAGTTTACAAACACGATTCACAAGATAAGTCCAGAGATTTCAAATAGAAATCCATGGTCTTTCTGAGTTCTTTGCAACAGAAAAAATGGTCTATTATTTTTCTGTAGGAAAAGACAAGGGGTGTCTTGAGTCTAAAAAGGTTGAGAACTACTGGTATAGGATTTATAAGGTTGTATCTTTTGATTCTCCTGAATAAGATGGAGAATTTGGAATAGTATAAATTACATGTATTCTGTGCCTTCATCATATGGCAGAAAATTGTCGTCTTCCATTTGTGAACGAAGTATGCAAATTACTGGTGGAGCTAAACTGCCTTCAGATGCAATTCCATAGCAATGCATTGAAGATGCCAATGAGAGAGAATGAGCCAAATTGAGAAACGAGCCTGAACTCAAGGGAGTTATACGAGGGATACATTTGACCCAATAAGTTCCTTGATGTAAATATAAATTGTCAGTGAAAGTTATCAAAGCAAATTAGCTAAGGGGCTTTCTTCCGTCATCTTAAATACGATTTTTAAATCGGCAGTAGAAGGAAAAGTGAGAGTAAATATTTTATTCTCTTGGAACAGACAGACACAGCCTATGAAACTAGTAACCAAAATAATGTGTATTTTATGTTTTCCATGTGACAAGAAAAGAATGCGAGTGGCATATTTAATATGTGTGCACATGGGCTGCAGTCAGGTCCTTGGTTTGCTACTGGCGTATGAATAAGTTATATCGTCAGACTGTTCCCGCCCAGTTTAAAAACAACTGTGACAGCATACCCCTGCAGCTCAACTCTGAGACCCTGCACAATATACAATAATTTAACCTGAAAATTACTAGAACAAACTGAAAATGAACCATTGGAACTGTACAGCTACAGAAGGAAAATAAACAGCCAAAGGCAGAAAGATGAGTGATGTAACTTAGCTTTGCACTTTGGCAGTGAAATCACTACACAGGGTCACACTGTGGCTAGCATTGATGGATTCAGTATCTGCAGTAGGTCAAAGTTTTGACAGGCTGGATCCTGCTTCATGATGTGTATATTTTCAGTGTGAGATCTGATGTGCATTTAACAGCAGCATATATAACAATAATAGTTCAGCTCCTTATAATATTCTTCATGTTAACACCTAAGGGCTCTTCTGTAGGATACTAAAGAATAGATAGAAGCAAGCTATGCTTTCTTTTGATTTTTGTTGTTAAATTAAGTGCCTGTGGGCATGTCTACATGTGCCCTTATGGTGCTGTTGTTACTGTGCCACCATTTAGCACTTCCTAAAGGAAAATGAGGGCGCAATAAGAGCTGTTACTGCATCACGCTGGTGACACATGGTTATTTTTAGCTGCTGTATCACCGTAGCGATGCACTATAGCAAGGGAGCGCATCACTATGACAATGTAGCTGCGGCGTCATGGTTTGTGTCTGCTGGCACTACGGTGACATAGTGTCACATGACAGTTTGGAAGGATCATTTGAATTCTTGCATTGTTCTAGTGAACTGATTCTCAACCAGGTGCTGCAGTACCCTGGGATGCTTTGAAATCCTCTCAAGGATGCCATATGGGGCCACACAATGCTTGCACTGTTATAATAGGAATCCCCAGTGTTAAAAAACATTCTGAAGTTTCATAGATTTCATAGGCATTAGGGCTGGAAGGGACCTCGTGAGATCATCGGGTCCAGCCCCCTGCCCAAGGGGCAGGAAGTGACCTGGGGTCAGATCGCCCCAACAAGATAAGCATCCAGGCGTGTTGTGGTATTTCTGAGTTCGCTGCAACACAATTGATCAGTTATTTTTCTGTAGTCAACAAAGAAGCAAAAACATAGCTGGCATTTTGAGAACCACTTACATAGTGATTTCTGCCGCAGTACAAACATCACATGGTCAGTCTGATGCAACCCTGTTCTAGAGGGATGACATCTGAGGCCAAGAGTATCATTCAGTCTCTGTGAGCATTCAGCCAGCAAAGGTACATCAAGGTACATCTGTAAGATAAAGTTATGTTTGTAATCTGATCATTGAGCCACCAGCTTATTTCATACAGGCCACAGAAAAACTATCATGTCTTTTTTGGGGGAAAAAACATGTCTGTCTCAGGACACTTGTGAACTAAGGGACTGGAGGAACGTTCAAAATCCTACCAGCAGCACCACATGGTCATCTGCTTCGCTGCATAGTGATGTGAAATTATAAATTCTCAAAGTTTAGCATCGTAAATGGGGCTATACAGCTTGGCATTACAACTATAAAATGCAGACATAATGGTGTATAGTTTAACCTAAGAACCAGCTGTGCACTTTAGGTTCAGTTCAACTTAGCACAAAAAACTCCAGATTGTGGTCTGACTTACCCATGACAAAGTGACTGCAATCATTGGTATCTGTTCATACTAGCTACAAAAGCATCAATATCTACATGGAATTGAGAATTCCAAAATGAATATGCCTGTATACACCTTTAACCTACTTTGTGATTTATCACATCTCACAAGCACAGAAAGGATTGTCCACTATTTTAAGTAGCAACAGGAAAAATGTCCAAACATTCCATTGCAAAATATGCCAGAGTTACTATTAAGTAGCACTGTTTATCTAGGGAAGGCAATAATCCTGCAAATTTTGTGACAATCCTAAACAACTATTTCAAGCAATGTCCTTTATCACATACAGTGCTGTTAAAGCAAGAAGTATGTTTGAATCATCTGAGATTAATTGATATTTTTCATGTTTGCACACTGTGCTTCCATCTCTGTGAATGCAGGCTCACTATTAACATGTATGTAAAGTGTATGGAGACACACCTGGCTTTGTACTGTTAATGTAAGTCTTGTAAAATACTAGTCAGTAGCCTGTGCATGGTTTGAGATATAAGTGACTTGCCAATCAGTGCAGAAAGGGACATGTTAAACCAGGGGCAGGCAATTATTTTGGGTGGAGGGCCACTTGCTGAGTTTTGGCAAGCCATCGAGGGCCGCATGACAGGTCGCTAGGGGCAGATAAATATTATTTTTCTAAATTTTTTAGGGACTCAGCAGGCTGGATAGAATGGCCTGACAGGCCGCATCCTGCCCACCCCTGTGTTAAACTGTGGTATTTATCCCCCATGCATGCAAGACCCATACAACAATCCTAGTGTGTCCTGGCCTTATTAATATGCAGCCTTTGTACTCTAATATCTCATTATCACAGTAGCTCCATGCATTATTATCCTACCTAACCCTCCTGATAGTCTAAATAATCCATTTTATAATCTCCAGTCTGACCGTGGCTCCATATGAGTTGATAGGAAAGAAAACAGAACAATGGTCTGTGGCTCCATATTGTACATGATTGGATGCCTTCCAGTTTGGTGATTACCATTGCAATTATCACCAGTCTTTATGTGGACAGTGAGACTTGACTGTAGGTGCTATGAAGTACTTGAGGGCTGCTATTTGTAGGCTATCTATGATGGCTCTTGTACACTGTGCATGAAGAAGTCAAACATACTTTGTTTTTAGACTTCAGGCTCTTTCCAGCAATGGAGCTTAATGTAAAATTTCAGTGTTGATTACCTAAGGAAATTGTTAGAGGTATTTCACAAGGCTTTCCATTTCAGTGTGGTCGACAGGGTCATGCTAGTACAGTTCATCATCATTGCTGCCCAATGAGATGATACCTCTAAAAAGAATTTAAAAAAAAATTATCAAGTTTCCTATGAGTCATTCCACTCATCGGCATGCCCAAATGTGGGGGTAAGACATGGTGTGTTGTCCAAAAATGTGACAAGAAAACAAGATACTCTACACAGCCAAAATAACTAAGCTAAGTATAGCAACTCTCAACATTCATGCATCAGGAAGGTTTCAGATGCACACAATGCATCTCAGCTTCACATGTTCAAAGCCAAACATTCCCAAATGAGTAACCGAAGAACTTCCTTCAGTGGAATGCACAGCCAGCTTTCATTTCTACACTTACTAGAGGGTAAACCTCTCACCCAAGTTATGCCTACTGTGTTGTGAACCAAAACCACTTTCTGTTTGATAAAGGTAGGTGTCACACAGCCTATGAAATCCCACGTTTCCAATTCTATCATAACGTTTGCCACAGCGTTTGCAAGCTGTTCTGAAAATAACTAATAGCTGCTAACTAATAACTATGCTTTCATCAGAGACTGAACTGTTAATGGGTTGGGCTAGGGACGCTTTCACCTCTAGATTGTCACTTCAGTGTCGGCCCATGACTACAGTGTTAGCAATGACCACAGTTGAGTACTATTGAGTGACTTTTTGGTGCCCTGGGAGAACTGAGTTTGGCATGCAAAGTCTAGTTCCCAATGGACAGTTTTGCCTTTGTGGAAGCCACTAACATAGCTAGTGTTAATTGGTATCTTTACTGGAAGTCTCAGGAGAGATGCCAAGTACTGAATAGCTATGAAAGCTTGAACTGCCTTTTCACCCTGAAGGATGATCTCTGCAAGTGTGGGTTAAGGTGATGGAGGGCAGTGAGAAGACGTTTGTACTGATGTGTTGCAGATAAAAGTACATGAAAGAATTATGTGTTCAAGACTGTAGATCTGACACATTTCAAAATGTGTTTATTTCACAATTTGAATCATTTTCTTTTGGAACGCTTATAATAAAAATTCCAGCCTTATGTAAAGGTCGTGCAAACTGCTAACCACATAAAAGACCTCAAGATATAAGTGACCTGCCAATTTATGCAGTGAAGAGCATGTTTAACAGCATACGTATATGCCAACACATGTAGGGGAATCCAAGCATTGGTATGTACCTGTGATTAGAAAAAGCAATCTCAGTGAGAAAGGGATGAGATGGGGCAATTCAGCTTTGTCATGCTGAAAAAAAAGGCATAATTAAGCTGAACCATTTGCAGCACATATTGTTGGGACAGGGTTGTGCATGTAGGAGTGCCTCTGAGGAATTTCCTCTATAACATGCGGCATATGTAAAGATTTTTTACGTACAATATTTACAGAAAACACAGTAACCTAGGGGAACTGCTCTGTTTGTTGTGACAGTTCCCTACATTCAGATGAAGTTGAAGACTGTCTTCCACCATTCCAGCTGCCGTGAATGTGACAAGTGTTATCCAAAATTCAGGCACTACTTTAGAGTGGCCAGGGAGTCTGGTGGGTGGTCAGACACACTTTTATTTTGTTGGTGGCTCCTGCTTTGCTTAATTCAACTGAAGGCTGAATCCTGAAATCCTTGCCTGCCTGCATGTCATGAGTTGAAATGCAGTTGAATCACCTCCCAAGTCTATTCCTGCTCGATATGACTAACTGGGCCTCCAAAGACAAAGAATCGCGATGCAAGACCCCATGGAGACTCCACAGATACTTGGTTCCATTTTGCTTTCAATAGTTGTACAATGGCTGCCTCCCCAGCTTCAAACATCCACTGAGCCATGGTGTTCTCAGGAACTAGTCTAGCAGCCTCAAAGTTTGGGTCATGTCAGGATTTCTGACACACTTAAGCGTGTGTCCAAACACATTAGCCCTCCAGCCATACTAAGATTAGCCTTCTCTAATCCATGTTAAGTGACATGCAGTTCTGATTTAACACTTTGCTCTCCTGAAGACCACTCTGGAAGCTCTGAGATGGGCCAGAACGAGCCTTACCCTGGGAAAGTAGTTGGATTTTAGTAGATATTGCCTGCCACAAGTTTTTCTTTCTCTTCAGTCTTTTTCTCTTTTGAATGAAATCTGTCTCATCAGTGTGCAGGTCTGACAGGAAACGCTGAGGCACACTATAATACCTTGCTTACAGAAGAAATTAAGTCAATGCCGCAATAGTTCAGAATCGTAGGTTACACAGGAGGTAGTAAGAATTGTCAGCTGGAAGGGGTGGAAGCTGTGCTGGCACTTCTTTAATAATAAGTTACCTGACAAGTCACTTATTATTGGGAAGGAGACGGGGATGGTGAAACACGCAAGGAGTCTGATGAATTTTCTTGCAGCAGTACTTAACCTTTCCTTGTATCTTGGTTCTCCAACAACTGATGAGTTGCAGTGAGTCCAGCAACAATTTTCTGTCTAGCTTTCCCTCCCCCAGTTCCAGCCAGCATCTGTACAACAGCCAATTCTGAAACAAGCAACAGAAAAATACAGGAAATGTGACCCCAACTAGTCTTCCACTAAGCAAAATACTGAAGGTTCAGAGGCAGGTGATTGTGTCTGTTGGCCAAAACAGTAGCATGTGAATGGTTTTACCTTCTGATGTGGATGCAGAAACAAAGTGGATGCCATGCTGCACAGCAAGAGTCTATTCTCCCCAACAGGATATGAGTAAGTCCCAACAAAGCTCATGAGACCTATGTGCATTCTGTGAGGGAGTGCGTCAGACCCCTGGGGGGTGTTTATGTATTTTATTTTGTTATCTTGATATGCATCTGGCTATTTTTCAAGCATGGATGATTCACTTTTACATGGGTAAGTGGGAGTGGCTCCATTATTACCATGAATCACCACATTTTTTGGGCACCAGGACATGCATTAACAGCTGTGGATGTGGGAGCCTGGTGAGAATGGGCTGGGTTAGCTCTGTCTTAGCTTGCACTGGTGTTCCCTGTGCATTTGGAAATCTATAGTAGAGTTTCTTCAGATTTTCGAAGTAGGCTCTTCAATTCAGGGAGTTGATCATTTTCTGACTGCTACATGGGATCCAGTTCTTCTTCCTATGTAGTCTTGAGACAGGTCTTCTGCAATCGCTGTGACAGGTGTAACTCAGAGATGGCATCACCAGGTACGCACATGAGGTCCCAGATACTTTTCAGGCATTAGACTCTCTTCTCCATCAGCACCCATACATCTAATCTCCAACTTGTTTCTCATTCCTTTCTACATTGCAGCAATTTGGTTACAGTTCAGCACCTGCAGTTTTGCTTTGGTCACAGAGCTCCAGGGAAGTCCTTATCAGAGTCCACACTAAATGTTTTTTGCCAAAGATTTCCCATCCACAAGGCACCAGCATCCTTTCTTCTTACCACTAGCAATAAGCATTGGCCACTGATGCTTTAATCACTGCATTGTCATTCTACATGATCAGTGTGAGCAGATATATGTGACGTGATGGTTAAAGTATAAAATGATCCTGGCATCTTGTCTACAGTCAGCCTCCAATCAATCAGCAGCAGCACTGGTGAAGCAGGGGTGATATATTTTACAGAAAAAAAGCCTACTATAGACAATGACTTGTCTTCTGTCTGAGATGGCTTGGTCATCTCTCATTGCTTCCTCCAGTCTATGAACACAATGCTAGGTCTGGCTTTGATTTTCAGAGATTGCAGAGCCAAAGCATACAGTGACATTTTGCCCAAACTACACCCTGCTTTTTTGAGTGATTACATTTTTGAGTCCACAGAAATATATTTGGTGCTTTACAGGAAACAAGAAATGCATGGTCCCTGCTTGAAAGGGGTTAGAATCTGAATTATCCATATAAATAGACCCTACATCACTCGTCTTATTTACAAAAAACTAATAAAAGGAAAAATCCTTAGCTGATCTAAAGTGTTGTAATGCTACTGTTTTAAAATCTGGGCTCTCAGAAAGCAGAAATGGAGCAGAGGTCTCCTGAAAGCAGAAAGTTCATCCCTTCCATATCACCCTACCCCAGCCCCTTGCATGTAAAACCTGAGGAGAACAGTGGGCTTTGCCCTTTAAAACTGGGATAAGTATCCTACTTTCTCAGGGCTGTACAGCTGGTGGAGTTTTTGCACTTCTGGTCATGTTTTATGGTGTAGCAACACTACCAGCCTGAGTATAGGGTGGAGGCACTGAGGTCTCATACTAAGAATTGAACGAGGGCCTATTGTGCACATAGAGTTTGTTCTGGTATCATTATTTCCATTACAGATGTGATTATTTTTACTGATATTGGTAAAACCTCTCAAGTGGATACAGTTAAATGAAAAGCAAGCGTCACTGATTTCCTTTTTGGATGGGTATAAAGCCTTATTACACTGATTCAACTGTATTAGCATTAGAATTAAAGCAAAATGAATTGTGTGTCTGTGTGTGTGTGTGTAGACAAGACCTAAGAGTCAGGAGTCACAGACACAACTCTCAGCAGTTCCTTTATTCACCATGCAACCCTGGCTACTTCATTTAACTTTTTTGTGGTCTGCTCTGTCCCTGTAGAAAGGCCCTGAGAACCTAGTTAATAATTACTCAGTGCACAAGCACTTTGCAGTGCTCTGAGGAAAGGTGCTATAATGTGCAAAACTATTTTAGCAACAAATATTTTTGCACTTCCAGCAAATGGGCTGATCTTGCCTTGTTTTTAAACCTTTATTAACTTGCCCTAGGCTAATCCACTTAAATGAAACTTAGATGAATAACCAAAGGAAGCATAACCAAAGGAAAATCTCCCAGCTGCGGCAGGCATTCATCAGTGTAACCAGCATGGCATCTCTGAAGGCATCTGGAACTGAATGTTTCATGACCTAGTGTCACATTGTATCAGGCAATCTGGACAAAAGGTAAGCACCCAGCCTTTTTCCCTTGTGCAGTCCTGGAGAATACACTCTGTTTTGTTTTTCCATGAAGCTTAGGTACCTGATAGGGGGCATTCTTTTCCAGTATGTAAATAATTTATTGGCCACCTACCTCTTGCATTGGCAGGTGCCTACAGTGTGTCATACTGAGGCATTTGAAAGTGCTATCTTGTTGCTCTTCCTTGACAGCCAGCAGTGAAGATACTGTCCAATAGACGATAAAACAACAGAGAGCAAGTCTGTCCATCCTGTTGCTAACAAAGCACTATAAACACGTTACACAGGCACCACCATACATGTCGTTCAGAATCACATGACTCTTTCAACAAAGGTAGTTCACCTTCAGAAAGTCAGTGTTAATTAGTGCTCTTTTCCTTTCTTTCTTTCCAGGATGTTGAATTTCAAGTTTCTCAAAAGGAGTTGGATAGAATACTGTGCATCTGTCATTGGGGCGTGAGCTGGTTCAAATTCCTCCTTTGTTTAATTTCAAGGAAACCACAGAGGGTTTTTCCAGACCTATCTGTAATAGACTTTCCCTTGATTTCAATGACAGCTGTAGGAAAGAAGCTGCTATAGAGTCAGATCCTAAAATGTTCCTAACATTTATTTCACACACCCTTATTGGAAGCAGCTTCTTGAAGTCAAACAATATGTTGCCTTTCCCCAGAGACTGGTGTTTTCTGTTTGGGTGGCACTCTTCCACCCAACTTTGCTCACAGAACATAAAGGCAGGTTTTATAGTTGTATATGTTTTGGTAGGAATTTCAAATGTAGGTGCTTAATGTTAAGTACTTACCTCTATCTTCAGGCTCTTTAATAAAAGAAGTCCATTATGAGAAGTTGTAGACACCTGCTTGCCCATATGAAACCTGCATGATGCTTCACATCTCTGAAAATCAAGCTGCTTCATTTAGAGGACTAAATAAGAATTTGGTCTGGGATTGATTCCATGCTAGACTCATACAGTGCTACAGGTGCTCATATGGCCTTATTTCAGTCATCTCAAGTAATGCAGCAGTTGATAACCTGGGGGAGCAGAAGTGAATCATGACTAGTGCTATGTGATGTCTTGGGGAAAGATGTAGTACATCCTGGTGTAGGTACTTTATTGGTTTCCAGTCCAGCCACTTGCACACATTAGGAACTGCCAGGCATGCAGTTTTTAACAGCTAGAGGAACATCCCAGACGTAGCTGGTACCTGTACAACAAAGTCATATAGCTTAAATAAAATATCAGACTGTCTGCTACCTGTTACCAGTCCAGCCAAATATAATGCACACTTACTCTCCAGCACTTGTCGTTTTAGTGATATTGTGTGCACAAAGCTTGCACAAAATACCAGAATCAGAAGACCTGACCCCCCCCGCAGCTCCTTGTACAGACACCCTCAGTCCAGCAATGGGCTGTTCCTCATGCTCCCCATACAAGTTACTTCTAGCAGAAGAATCTGCCCTGCGGAGGATGTGTGTCTGCTTTACCAGCTACAATACAGGTGCTTGCTGAGGGCCAGATTCCTTTGAACTAGGCTTAGGATCAGCACTGACAGGAGGTGACTTGCACCTTTTTTGTCTAGGAGCTCCCTGTGGACCATAGGAGCCATTTAAAATTCGTTGGCTGCAGGACTGTCCTGGCCACTCTCCCCAACCCTTGATCTGCCTGATGCTAACTGTTGCCCTATCCTGGCCTGCTTTCTGGCCTCCTGTGAGGCGAAAAGCTTGCTGAGCTCACTCAGCAACTCACTCACATATCCTCTCTGGCCATTCTTCTGCCAGGGCTTTACACCTGCATTGCATCAGTTCAGTGGGTGCAAAGGGGCCTCAGACGGGCAAATTCTCCTGCAATTCTGCTTTGGCAGCATTAAAATATGTCAGTTTGGGGGAGCCAGGTGGCCCCAGACCAGAATTTGATCCCCCCCAATGGCAGAAATACAAGAAGTTTGTTCTATTTCTGTTCAGCTATATTTGTTGCGTACCAAATAAGTTCACAAGGGGCTGTCTTATGCAATGCTAGAACAGCTTTTCAGCTAGTTCTGAGGAAAATTGAGGCATTATTTGGCAAGTAATCCACTTCCTCCCTCACTCCTTTATTGGCATTTTTTAAAAGCTATTTTCTGAACAAAAAGCTTGTTAAATAAGGGAGCAGACTCTCTTCCTAGCAACATTGCTGACTGTGTGTATGTGTACATGTGTGTGTATATGTGTATGTGTGTGCATGTGATGTGTGTGTGTGTCTACTCTTTGCCAGAAGTCGTAATATGAGGGAGGGCGATGCTCTGCTTAGCTTGTCAATCACAGCTATGCATAAAGTTACATGAGTCAAATCAGGTTCCTTGAAAATACCCTTTTCTTGTCCTGGATCTGTTTTGAGGACACCTATGATTTCAAATTTGGGGAGTGAAGGGACTGGAGATTTGGAAATAGCTTTATCCTTTTGAGTACACTTGCTGAGTAAGGCGTGGCTGGCAAATTACAATGTAAAGGCTTGGCTGCCATCTGCTGGTGAATCCCAGGGGGATGAAATGCAGATATTCATAAATTAAAGCTTATAGTAAAAATGAGAGAGAACATGCCAATACAATATGTATTCTTACCTTTCATGTATGGTTCTGTGAACAGAAATTATTCCTTGCTGTGGACAAAAATGACAGCAGCATTGTTTCCCCAGACTATAATACTAACTCTAAAACCCCAAACCTTTAGCTCTTATGATCTTCTTGGCAGTGACAATGTCTGCATTCTCCCTGTTAGTATTCCTAGTATGCCCCCCATCAAATCTGGACTTCCATCTGTGGAAGGTTAAAAACAGGGTTCACGGTGGGGTGGAGGGGGAGGGTGTCCCATCATCCTAATATTCTCAAACTTAATGCTCAAAGGGACTTCAGCACTGCAAAACAGAGTACTGCAATACCAAACTTTTAGACACCTGCCCCTCATAATGGTACCCACAGCCCTGTGCTTGGCACTGACTCTGCCTATGCTGTGCATGCTGAGTGGTAGGCCTCTCAAAATGGGATTCACAACAGCTCACGTGCTATGTGGGGGGTCATGAGAGCTGGCCATGGGAAATACTGATTTCAAAGGTGTCCCTTAGGTATTGCCCCTCTCACAGGCGCATGGCATTCAGGTCTGGGTTTCTAGGAGATGTCTCCCTCCATTCAGGGTTCTCAGCCTGACCCCTCTCTGGATTTAGACGTCTAAGTCCTCCTTAGGTCACTTATTTCTTTCAGGAGATGGCTGAGAAAGGCAGTGGTGCTGCCCTTCTACGTGCAGGCCCAGTGGTCAGACCTATCCTGAAAGTTCAATTCCCTCCTCTAGCCTGCAGGGTTATGTAGGAGGTGGGCAATCAGACTTTTGGACTTAGAGATACCTCAATTCCAGCTGAAGTCTACTTTAGACACTTAAATCCTTTTTTGTGGCTCTTGGCTCATATAAGGTGAGTGAACTATTCCGTGTATTTCCAGAGGAAGGAAGACCTAGGTTGGGTAGTGTCCCCCAGCTGTGCGTATTGAGAATCCCCCTCTCCCCGACCTTTCCCCTTATCTCCTCCGCTTGCCCTTTCCCTCACAGATCCTAGGGGCTGCAGTCTGCGTTCTGCTTGATTCTTCTTGCTTGCAAAAAAAGGAGTCTATTCTGGAGATAACAGGGAATTTATTTTGTCTCCTTTGTATCTGTAGAGTCAGTTAAAACAGCAAGCAAAGTTAATCAGCAGAAGAAAGCAATCCAAAAGGCCCGAGCTGTTGTCAGCCTGGCAGGGTTTCAGAGCCAGTTCTTCAGCTATTAAAAGACAAGCAGGTCAGGACCTCATCGTGTAGCACACGTTCTGATCTCTACTGACACATTTCAGAGGTAAGATGTTTTATAGGTCCTGCCAGGGCCCAGCACATCCCGTCTATGGGCAAAGCATTTGCCTTGACCGCTACAAATGATTCTAACACAACAAGACAAGCAGTGGGTAATGCCCAGGCACCCTTCAGAGAGAAACACGGATTACTGGACCAGTGAGGCCAGAAATGCCCCTGCTTCAGAGAAGACAAAGTAAAAGTTTCGTTTCTGATTCCTCCCCAAATTTTTCATCAGTATTTGTGAAAGGCCAGACTGAATGCCTCCTGTCTTGCTTGTCTGCTTTTGACTTCTCAGTTCCCGACTTGTTTCATTTGAGCTTATTAAACATAATTGCTTCTGGCTGTTCTCTGCACTATGTTTAAATCATTTAATCCTGCACTAGGGATGTAAAATGATCCCTTGTTGTAAAGGAGTTATGTTCAATAGAGGAGAGAGCTAGGACTCTACATACACCTTTGGTTACTAAGACCATGTCCACAGAAGCAGGGTCATGTGTTTGCAGCAGCACAAATAATAGCAGCATAAATTTGTGCCGCTACTTTATGCTGCACTGCACACCCTTGCTCATGCAGTTTGCAGTGGGACATATTGCCTCACTGCTCCAGGAGGGGCTGGGGCACAAGGTGTCTCGGTGCAGAGCTAGCTGGTAGGCAGCCCCAACGCTGAGGCACCCTGTGCACCAGCCAGCCAGGAAGTCGCATGTGGAGACACAGGAGCAGTGGGCTGCCTGCTGACCCCTCTGTGTGCTGCAAAGCCTCCACAGTGAAGCAGCCTGCGCACTAGCCAGCTGCTCACTGGCTGGCTGGGGCGCAGTGTGCCTTGAGATGGGGAGCAGGTAGCCTAGGGCTACCTGCTCCCGTCTCCATGTTTGTCCCAGCACATGGTACTTTGGTGTGCTTTATGCCCCTTGTCATCAGGGCTTTTATTGGCTACCAGGAAATCCCAATAGCAAATTTTGCCCCAGCTCGGCTAATTATTAGCAGCACCCTGCACAGTTTAACATGCAGCATGTGTGGTTTGTGGCACCGCAAAGAGGTTTGCAATGCCACAGACCATATGTGCCTGCACACCTGGATCCAACCTAATGGTGTAATTTGGCTTCAGTCTGGAGGATTGAAGAGCACATTATGCCTGAGCTGCTTTTTACTGACTTTTTACAGCTCTAAGTATTTGACCTTTGTGCATCTACACCCTGAATGTGCTAAGCTATTTGATTTTTTCCCCTCTGTGCTTTGTAGACATGTTTTATAATAAGCTTTGCACAAACACTCCTATATCCCAAATTGGAAGAAAGGGTTATTACTTACCACACTTTAATTTGTTCCCCATCACAACAAAGCAGCAAGAAAAATATACTCCAAATACATCATATCACCATTTGAAGGGAGAAAAATGACCATTTCCTTCTGAAGGTGTTTGTAATTGGGGTTAGTGCAGTCACTGTAAGTAGTAAGTGATTGTTTTAAGAGGCAGCTTGTACTAACCACATGCCAGATCCATACATTTACCATTAATAAAAAAAAACCTAGCCACTTTTCCTTGTTTGTTGGTTTGGCTTTTCACTGGATTTCTAATCATTCAAAGCAGAGTTAAGATATTTTCTAACAAATTTTATTTAGGGTAACGTCATCTGATATATGCTAGAAATAGAATCAAAGAGAAGTTTTTACAAATAAATATTTATTTATTTGTTTTTAGTTTATTGGCTCTATTTGCATTTCTTGACCTGCTTTCCCTGTGGTAGGTTAGAGTGTTGTTTCATGTTGTGTCAGGGTTGTTTGCATGGATTTACTCATAGGTTGGACAATGGATTTTATAGGATGGTTTGGATAGGGATGATCCTACTTCAGGCAGGGGTTGGACTAGGTGACTTCTATTCCAACCATACTTCTGTATGATTCTACGATTTTTTACAATGTAACTGTAGGTGGTGCGCTGAGTGACATGAAAATTCAGGCTCAGCTCTCCTGCAACACACAGCTGGGAAAAAATAAAAGTGGCAACTTTATAACAAACAGTCTGCTCCCTCTGCTCAAAGTTGACTTCTTTTACGGTGTTGTTCTTCAATACCTGTAGTCTTGCAGAGGTAAATGGTTAGCAATGTGGACACACACGTATTTGGAGCTGTTTCAAAAGGGCAGCAGCTTTTACTTTCCAATTCTTATGTATGGACAAGCTGGGAGGAGGGGCGGATCCTGAGGGGAGTGCAGTAGTGCTGTTGTATCACCCCACCCCACGCCACCCCTCCAAATGCCACGGTGAGATGAGCAGCGGGGGACTTCTACCCAACTCAGGTAAGAGCCTTCCCCTCTTTGCTCCACCTCCTTTTCCCCTCGTGCTCAGAGACGGGTCCCTCCCTTCCCCTTCATTTGTCCTCTTCTCCACCCATCAATGCCACTGTCCCCTGGTATCTCTGGATGTCCAAGGGGCAGGGGGAGGCCCAGAGCTGTTCTTGCCCATCTCTAGCTGAGCTACATGGAACGCCAGGCTCAATCAAGAACAGTGGTGGCAGCACCAGTGGGTGGGATCTCCTTCCTTGCCTGGTCCCACCAGGTGTTCCCCAGCAGCCGGAGAGCAGGTGCAGGGAGGGGAAACCAGCTCACCACTGCTGCCATTGCTATGGTCCCCAGCTGAGCCTGGCCCCCTCGGCAGTCCTGCTGGGGCAGGGCAGGCATGGCTGTGGAGCTCTCTCTGCCCGGGGTAGCCAGAGACAGCAGGAACAGTAGCAGTGACGGGGGGGGAACTGGAAGGGGAGATGCTGCTGAGCAAGGAGAGAAAGAGAGCCAACAAGGGGGGATGGGGAGGTTCTTACTTGATATGGGGACTTAAAGTCCTCGGCTGCTGCTCCTTCAGCATGGTCTGTCCATCCTGGTCTAGGGGAGGGGAGGGAAGCTGGCAGTGGGGTACAGTCACCCTACAGCACTGGTTGCTGCTCCCGCACGCCCCATTACAAAATCCTGAGTCTGTCTGTGGTCAGGAGCAATACAAATATAGTAAAGTCGTCCTTACTTCTAACACTGTTTCATCCAGTGAAATCAGTGAGACAGTGTTAGTTGTTACGGGCACTTTTGACGGTAGAATTGCTCTCAGATTTACTGTGCGTTCTGGGAGACACAAAAAGGCCTCCAGCTTCATGACTGCCCATCCCTTTTTCTCATATTTCTTTGTCACATGATGTACTACATCAAAATCTTCGTATGCATTTTTTAAATCTTCCTTGTTAAAAGGCTTTATTTCCAGATACAATAAAGGATTTCTCCTCACTAGGCAGACAAATCTTGATTCCACTGAAATCAAAGGAAAAACTCCCATTGACTGCAGTTACTGCCAAAATCCTTGACATAAAAATATTCTCCCAGTCAGAACCTAATACCAGGACAAAATCTGGAACAGCTGCAGCAGTTACACTTCAGTGGGCCATTCTGAAATATAGACACATAAAAATTAATTGCACCTTAATATAGCTTATTACTTACAGTAAGGAGAAACTGAGAAGTCTCTCTTAAGGCTTCCCAATAACATTATAAATCCTTAAGAACATGTCTTAAGTGATTTTAGTTCATCACAATAACCCCAATGATCACCTTAATCTTAATATATGTACATTTGAGGCACAGCTTTTCTTAAATGAAGTACATTTATATAATTATTTCTGTATGGCGTGTACTGGGATTGCATTTTGGTCAGAAAACCAGATTTGCAAACTAAGGACCAACAAGAAGAAACCAGCAACTTCTGATCTATTTATATAGTTAATGTTAATATTCTGACTAGGTTCCTAGTGGCTAGGTAATACCTCTTCTAACAGTACTAGCAATCTAATTGCTGAAATGTTGTCAAGTGTTGATGTGCCCTGGAGAATGCTAGTGACCAGGACAGCTACTTTGTTACGATTCCTCCCACCACAGCTATTCCACAAGAGCGCTTTAAAAAAATGGAGGAGCAGGCTTAATGTTTAACATTGGCTAAAAACAGGATGTTTTGGCAGCTGCTGACACATTGTGTGAAAGGCAAAGGTACAGGCTGATTCAGCAGCTGAGAGTGAGGGGATTTGTGGTGCTGTGGTGTTAGTAGTCAGAGTCTGGATCTTGCTTTTAATTCAGGTTTTTGGATGTGGGTCTGGTGGCCAATGCATATGATCACTAAAGACTAAGTTCCCAAAGGGGTTTGGGGGCCTGGGCACTGAGGTGTACGTTCACTGGAAGTTAGGTGCCTGCATTCCTTTGTGGGTCTGGGCCTGGTGGTGTACAAGTTTTGACCCTTACAGTTGTCCTGAAGAATCAGGTGACAGGTGACACACTGGGCCTGTTAATAATGCTTGTTTTGGACCAGCTGTGAGGATCTGTCAGCCGCAGTGAGAGCAGCTGTGCTTGCTGATGGCTGGTGTCCAGCATGGCTTTTTTTGTTTGGTTGGTATTTTTTAATGCGAGTGCTGAGGGAGAACACATACGTATGTCCTGTGCTGAAGTCCAATAACTTTTGCATTCCTTTGGGAGCTCCATAGTTTTCACCCTGCCTCAGGGCCGCTTTCTTATCTCTCTTGTTTCTAGGACAAAGGGATCAGGAAGTCCTCTCGGTTTCCTGGGAAAATGGAAAGGGATATGGGAGGTTTGCAAGTAATTAACATTTAGAAGGTCTATTTGCATGAGGCAGAGACATCTGACTGTCTGACTTCCCTAGAGCTGATGCCCTACCCAACAGTCTTTTTAATATTGAGGATTAGTGGTTGAGGCTCAAAAAGGCACTGCTAAACATGCTGCAGGACAATGCCAAATGTATTGTAAGTGCGACGCCTGCTCTTTCTGATTTAATCTTGTATGACCTCGTGGGTCTGGCCTGAACTACGGAAGTATATATGATTGGAAGATGATTCAGCCAATTTTGGCTGACTTGTTCTCTGTATCTCAGTCCACTATGTAATAGTATCCTCCTGTAACAGAATATCCCGCCACAGATCCAGCAGCTCTCTGGTTTTAGATCCAGCACTGACTGAAGAATCTGGGCCTGGCAAGAAACAAGTGAGTACATCACGTACGTCAACCTCAGGTTCTTACGCTTTATCGGGCACTTTCCTGAAGGAGCCATTCTGGAGTGTGATCTTGCAATGTTTGTGAAGCTTTGTTTCATGGGATTCCCATGAGTGGTGAGAGAAGGACATGGATTGTTTGCCATAAAACTGCTACCTGGTAGATTTGCGTTACTGCCCTCAATGAATTAGCAGGGCAATGTGTCTGAAGTTCAAGCGATGAGGCTGACAGAACTGGCAATCCCTAGGACAGGCACCAAATGTCTTAGCAGATCAAATCATCATCATGTGCATTTCAGTACAGGGTTAGCAAGCTTACCACCTCCATAATGAAAATGTACACAACATTCACCCCCACTATCTCCAATTAATGCTTGGATACCTGGGGGAGATGCCAAAGTCCTCAGATTTGTACCTCTTCTTCATCTGGGACATTAATAGGACAGTGAGAGTTAGTTAAGATCTGTCTGATAGGTTCCACCTGACCCCCTGGCATCAGTCCAGTGTCATTTGTCCTAGGGGCTCAGAAAACATTATGGTTTACATCTGCTTTAGATTGATACAGAAAAAAACACAACAGACTTGTCCTGCAAAACTGCTACTCCCAGTGTCTCTGTCCTGTCAGTTCTGTAAAATTTGCCATCTTTTTTTTAATTCATCCAGCCAGTCCTACTCTAGACTGTGGTCTGATTTATCTGACTTGCTAACTGGCAGAAGAGGTAGTACTAATGGAAGAAAGCTTGATTTTTTTTCAAGCTTATTATTTCCAAAATAATCTGAATTTTCCTTTACAACTCAGACAGCTATTATCAGAATTAAGTGTCAGGAATTCCTTTGATAGCCCTACAGAGATTTCACACCAGCTTCACAGTTTCATGTTACTTGCAGTTTGGATCCTTTCCCTACTACATTTCTTTCTTTCTCTCTCTCTCTCTCTCTCTCTTTTTTTCTCCCTGTCAGAAGATGTTAATGCCAGCCTTAAGTACACCATAGTTCAGGTGTTACAAAAATGGTATTCTTGAAGCAAAGAATCCCAAGTTGAATACATTTCACACAATGTGGCTGCACTTGGTAGTCAGAGATCAGTCTTGCTGTTTGGCCAGTGTCCTGAATGAATTTATGGGAGCACACAGGGAGCAGTGCTCTTTCCAGTATGGGTGCAGATGTGAAGGTCGAACTGCCAGTGCCAAAGGGAACAAAAAATTACCAACAAGAGGTCCCATAGAAGGCTAATCATTGTAAGTGATCAAAGGTCTGTTTCAGCCTTCATTATGGTAGACCATTTGACTCTATTAAATCAGGGTACTAAACTGGGTACCTCTGATTAGGAATAGATTACCTGGGACTAGTTGTACCCGGATACAACTT
This sequence comes from Gavialis gangeticus, assembly GCF_001723915.1. NCBI lineage: Eukaryota > Metazoa > Chordata > Crocodylia > Gavialidae > Gavialis > Gavialis gangeticus. Next base: position 27,348,713 of record NW_017729026.1, read on the forward strand.
GCTGGAGCAATTCTACCCTGCAGTACTATCGTATTTTTTCAAGGTTGTGAGCTTTTTTGATATTCTTCTGTCTGACTCTTTATTTGGCATCTAGAAAAGATTTCTGAGAATTAGAGGCTGGGTTACCATTACTGTCAAGGTGAGTACAAAGTGGGCACATCTACACATGCATTTGATCTGAGATCAGTTTACTTGTGAGTAAGCTACCCATGAGTAAGGCAGGCGTCTACTTATGCAGGAACATGGGAGAAGATTTGATCCGAGCGGCAAATTGCTCCAACTTCCTGCAGCCCTGCAATGGGCTGCTGCCGCCACTGGTGGGGAGCTCGAGGCTCTGGCCGCAGCTGCTAGCAGCTGGTAGTCATCTTGAAAAACCGCCCTATTCTCTGCTCCCTGGCCAGCCACTTCCCTGGCCAGGAGCAGTGTGCACAATGCAGGAGCAGTACACAGCAGCTCTCTCCTTGCCGCCTATGCCTCCCCATGCCATGGTTGCTCCAGCCCCTGCCCCGGCAGTGACAGTCAGCACCCTGGGCTCCTGCTGACCACCACACTGGCCCTGTTGGCTTGCTGTACCAACTACCAGCTAGCCCATGGCTGTCTGGGCCCCCATGGCTCCCCCATGTGCAGCAACTACCTGCTAGGCTGTAGCATGCCACCGCGCAGCTGCTGCCTAGTCCCCATTCAGCTGGCCCGACCCCAGCAGGGATGCCAACAAGAGGCTGCTGGACACCACTGCTGGGGTCACCCTCACCCTCCTGGGCCTCCAACCCCACTACATCTGGACCCACTGGGCCAGCCAGGACAGATAGCTGCATGTTGTCCACCAGACTTGGGACAACAAGCAGTGGCTGGAGGCATTCTGGGTGGCCAAGACCACCTTCCAGGACCTTCTGGAGCAGCTCCAGCCACACCTGGAGCAGAAGGACACCAACATGCAGCTGCCTCTCACCACATGCAGCTGGCCCTCACCCTGCTGAAGCTAGCCATGCCCACCAGCCTCTGCTATGTGGGCCATCACTTTGGGGTGGACAAAGCCACTGCCAGGGAGGCCACCCTGTAGGTCTGCAGTGCCCTCCAGGAGGTGCTGGGGCACATGGTGCTCTGGGTGAACGACCCCCTGGCAGTGGTGGCCGGGTTCTGTGACCTGAGATTCCCCCAGTACGTTGGAGCCCTGGACAGGACCCCCATCCCCGTCACCTGTCTGCCCCACGATGACCACCCCTGCTACACCTGGAAGGGCTTTCACTCTGTTGTGCTCCAGGCCATCGTTGACCACCACGGTGCCTTCACAAATGTGAATGCTGGCTGGATGGGCCATGCCCACAATGCCTGCGTGTCGTAACTCTGCCCTGTCAGCCCTGGTGCGGAGCAGCCACTTCATGCTGGGAGTGCTGGACATGCACCACTCCCTGCCACCCCTCCTCATCAGGGACCCTGGTCCTGCCCTGGGTTATGTGGCCCTATACCAGCCAGCTGGACCCCTGCAAGGTCCACTTTAGCTGGTGCCTGGGCTGGACCCACACCCTGGTGGAGTGCACCTTTGGCTGTCTCAAAGGATGTTAGCACACCCTCACTGCCTGCCTGTTTGCCTAGGACAACATCTCCTGGATTATCATTGAAGCCTGCATGCTGCATAATATCTATGAAGCCTGGTGGGAGCTTTTTTGTGAGGCCAGGTGGAGGATGTGTGGGGGGCAGAGGGCACCTGGCAGTGGGAGCACCAGCTGCAGGGGCAGTGACAGCAGTGCCCCCCAAGCCCCTGAGGCCCCAGGCAAGCCTCACACCCACCTGGCCAGGGCACTTGGTGTGAAAGGTGCTGGCTGACAACCTCCTCCTGCACTCCCCGCTATAGCCCACCCACCCCCAGCACCATGCTCACTGCAGACATATCTCAGAAGAACAGCAGTTTTTATTCCCTTCGTATCAAACTGAGCCCCCTTCTCAACCAACAACACAGCCCCTCCACAAACAATAAAACACCCTCTTCTCTTTGCAAACAATTTACAAGGTTTTGTATGTGCTGTTTCAGGGTGGGGGGCTGTGGGTTGGAGGCATCTAGGGGCAGAGCCTGGGGACAGGCAGCCAGCATCCCCACCTCTGGCCATTCTGCTATGGGCGTGTATGCTGTAGTGAGCCTCGTGGATGGGGGGCTTGGCCAGGGGTGATGGCAGCCAGTGGTCCCCCAGCATGGGCATCTCCCTTCTGGCAGCCAGTGTGCAGGGCCAGCAGGGCCAGCGTGTGGTACTAGCCTTTCTGCAGGCAGCTCTGGCTCTGTGTCTGCATGGAGCTGGGGCAAGCAGTGGGCCCAGCCCCAGGCGGGGGGACTAGATGGCGAGGAACCCAAGATGGGGGCTGGGGCAGGGGCTTCTAGATGGTGGAAGTGGTGCTGGACCTCTACCGAAGCCCATGTGGGGGGACACTGCTGCTGGGTGATGGATGGCTTCCAGATGGGGCTAGGGTCAGGGTCTGGGCAGCAGGCAGCACAAAGGCAACCTCCAGGGCCAGGACAGTGTCCAGTACCCAGCAGGCATCCTCTGTGGCCTGCACTACTCTGCCCAGGACCATGCTCTTTTCCCATAATGCTTCCACCTGCTTGCACCAGGGCCAGGAGCTGCACCCAGAACTCCTGGTCTGCCTGGTCCCATGCTTCCTTGTGCCAGTCCCATGCATCCTCACAGGCCACGTCCTCTACCCACCACCTGTCCTGGCGGTCCACATTCTCTGTGTGCCAGGCCTGTCTGTCCACCAGATGGTCCTCCAATGCCATCACCAGCTGGTCCAGGAGGAGGGACCTGTCCTGGGTCCTCCTCTGGTGGAGCTGGCACATCTGCAGGGCCCTAGCTGTGGTGGTGGAGACTCTGAGCCTGTATCCTGGCTGCCAAATGTGGCCTCTCCCCCATGTGCAGCTGCAGAGCCTGCAAAACCATGAGAAGGAAACTGTGAAAGTCTGGAACATTTCTGAGATAAGATGATCTCAGGGGCTGTGTGGTATCCGGCATCAGATCGGGGGTCAGGCACTCACAGGTGTCCAGAAACCTTGGTAAGTTGGCTGGGCAGGCCTGGGCCCAGGCAGCTGCCGGCCATCAGCCATGCCCCCCCATCTGCGCTCGCTCCACAGGGGCAGGTGGGCCACTGGGTGCTGGCTGCAAGCAGCCTGTCTCCCACACCCCATTCCTTGTAGCACCTGTTGCTGTGACACTGCTGCCTGCCCCCCCACCCCTCTGCTTCTCCTGCAAGCCAGCCACTCTCTTGTGCTGCCCCCAAGCCCACTGTGCCTGGGCTTGAGTGGCGTGGGGCCCCTGGAGGACTGGAATGAGGATCTGCCCACACCCCCCAACCCTCCCTACAAGCTGCATCTCCAGGGAGGTGCCTGAGGGCTAGTCCCCCCCCCCAACACACACACACACTGGCGTTTCACCCCGAGTGTGCCCCTGTTGCATGTGTTGTGGGCTTTGCCTAAGAAACTGTTTACACAGACTGAAGGATTCCTGACCCACTATGCCCTACTGTTGCTGATCATCATGGTGCCCTGGGCAAACCTGTGCACCTGGCACAGGACCCTGAGCTTTGACGGTATTGGTGGGGGGCAAGCCCAGGCTGTCCCACAACCTCCACCACCATCTGGAGGACTACTTGTGGCTGCGCTACATAACTCTGCTCCCTGCAGCCAAGGAGGATATTGCCACCAGCATCAATGTATTCCTCTACATGTGAGGCGCCCATGCCTGCCTAGCTGTGGGGGCATGGGCTGCTCAAAAAAGTTTTGCACTGTCTCCTGCATCCCTGTGTGCTGTGGAGTTGGCGGGGACCCAGGAGCCGAGGGATTGCAGCTGGGCCGGGCAGGGAGGGGGGCAAGAGCAGAGGCTAAGGGCAAAGGCCAGGGGTGGGGAGAGGGGCAGGGGCTGGGGTGGGCAGGACCCTCCTCCCAGTGTGGGGCTTACCACATGGCTGGCATGACCGGCAGCTCTGGTCAATCTCAGCTGGTTCTGAACTCTTCAGATGGGAAAGTGCAGTGTGCGGGCACCCAGGCAGAGAAGCTAGCACTGCTGGTGGCCAGCGGTGACATGGCAGGCCATGCCTCATGGCTGGGGCTGAGGCTGTGGAGCTGTTGGGAGAGATGCTGGCCCGGGTTCTCTAAGCTGCTGGTGGAGGCTGGAGCTGGGGAGCTCAGTGGGACGGGCTGCAAGCTCCCCAAGGGGCCCTCCCTTGGTGACATATCACCATGGGTGTCAGGCTAGGATGGAGGCTTGGGCAGGCTGCCCATGCTGCTGTACACAGCACAGCTACAGCATGGGTCCTGGGGCATGAGGATCTCTGTCAGCTGCCACATAAAGGGTAAGGCCTTGTAGGCACTCTCCAACTAACCATAGTGGTCAGAGATGGAAACCCACTGTGCCAGCAAAGCCTTGACCTTTATGCAGCACTACCCCACCAACCAGTCATACCCACACTCCCACATCTGGCCTGAGAGCCCCTAATACACATGGGCATTGGAGCGCCTGCCCCATGTGACCTGCCACTGTACTTCCATGGCAGGCACAGTGGTATGAGACCACCAGTCTCCTCCATAGTGTTGGGGCCCTGGTTGGTGGGCATAAGGCCACTGGGGCTCCCACACCGGTTCTCTGGGCCTTCGTGTGGCTGTCCCTGTGCTGCCAGGCCTGTGCTGCCTGAAGTAACCAGTGCAAGGGTGTGGCATGGGTCTGGCAGCTGTGTGGCGAGGCAACGCCCCACAACACCTGCAGGCTCCAGGCAAGCTGCTGGGGGTGGGCTGTGGACAGCTGGAGCTGGCCCCAGAGGCCCAGGTGTTGACAGACCTGGCAGGAGCCTGGAGCAGCCTGCAGGCCTGGACAGTGCAGGCTTGGCAGCCACACAGCACTGTGGTGCCAAGCAGCAGCGCTGGGGTGCAGGCACACTGGTACAACTAGCCTGTAGCCTGTGCAGGGGGACATAGGGATCAGGAGTGGCCTCAGGATGCCTGCATGTGCCCCCGGGCTCAAAATGCCTGCAGGCTTTTAAGAGTCTAAGGCTGGGATAGGCATAGAGCTGGCCCAGCCCTAGGGTAGGAGAGGCTCTCAGCTTGGCGCCCTGGGGCTAGCCTCAGGCTGACACCCTAGTGGCAGGGCTGACCAGGAGCAAATTTGCTCCCAGTTGGCATTCACAGATGTGTTATTGCACAGTAGCTACTCATGAGTAAATTTGCTACTTGCATTTGCAGGTAGCAAATTTACTCATGAGTAGCATCATTTACTGTGTAGTAAGCATGCACATGTGTAGACTCGCACAATTACTGCACAGTAAACTATGCTACTGTGCAGTAAAGCATCTCATGCGCAGTAAAGCATCTCAACATCTTCAGCGACTTGGACGAGGGTGTGAAATGCACCTTGTTCAAATTCATGGATGACACTAAGATGTGGAGAGAAGTGGGCACGCTAGAAGAGAGGGATGGGCTACAACTGGATCTGGACAGGTGGGCAGATGAGAAAAGGATGGGTTTCAGTGGGTACTGCACCTGGGGAGAAAGAACCAGTAGCATACCTACAGGCTGGGGAACTCCCTTCTCATTAGTACAGAGGCAAAAAAGGTATCTTGGAGTCACTATTGATTCCAATATGAACATGGGCCGCGAATGTGAGGATGTGGTCAGGAAGGCCAACCACACCTTGTCGCACATCCACAGATGCATCACGAGCAGGTCCAAGGAGGTGATCCTCTCCCTCTATGCGACATTGGAGTACTGTGTCCAGTTCTGGGTGCCGCACTTCAGGAGGGATGTGAACAGCATCGAGAGGGTCCAGAGGTGGGCCACTCATATGATCGGGGGCATCAGGGCAGGCCTTACGAGGAGAGGCTACAGGACCTGAACCTGTTCAGCCTCCACAAGAGAAGGCTGAGGGGGGATCTGGTGGCCATCTATAAACTGGCCAATGGGGACCAGCAGGCAATGAGAGAGTCCCTGTTCCCCCAGGAGTAACAAAGAATAACAGCCATAAGTTGACTGAGAGTAGATTCAGATTAGCTATCAGGAGGCACTACTTCACAGTCAGGGCAGCTAGGATCTGGACCCAACTTCCAAGAGAAATGGTGCTTGCTCCTACCCTGGGGGTCTTCAAAAGGAGGCTAGATAATTACCTAACTGGGGTCGTTTGACCCCAGCACCCTTTCCTGCCCTGGGCAGGGGGTCGGACTTGATGGTCTGCTCAGGTCCCTTCTGACCCTACTAACTATGAGACTATGTGGACACATCCAGTTATATTTATCTTTGTTTCCAGGCCCTTGGTAATGGATGTTTCCTTCTAAGTTCTGTACCACCAGAAACCATAAGGTATAATAATTTTTATATAATAACAGTACAACAATTATAGATTTTACTCTCAAATAATAATTTTTGTTGATCCTTTCTTGTAGTCTATAATGCTGTTGCAGATAGGGGTCTACTAAATATAATACTTTAAGACTTATTGCAAAGCGTCAACACTGGGGGGCGGCAAACTGGAAGTTCAGGGTATATCTGCACAATAGAGAAGGGATTAAAGATCCAGATTTTTTCTAAAATATTGGTAACCCAATTTTGATGGGATTTTGTCTTACCAACTGTCACATTAGGGAAATTTGCCTTTGTGAATGTGATACGAAAAAGACCAGCATGACCAGTGTTATCATGTGAGAAAAGAACTGGGCCCTTGGCCAGCTTAGTCCTCAGAACCCCTTTCTCTCATCCCTACAGCTGGTCAGTCACCAGTTCTATTTAGCTTTTGCTCTTCAGTCAACACTTGTTTCCACTTCAACTAAAAAAGAAAAATAATAATTCTGTCATCAGAAAAGAATGCCATCCATTGGATGTGATGGAATGGATGCCGACAAAGTGCACTGTGGGAGCCAAGCAGAAGAACAAACCCCTGCTGACCTGATGCAGGCCAAGAGCCAATCCTTCAAGCCCAGTAACTGGATGCAGATGTTCCATAGACTCATGTCTACTGAAATGAAGTGGTTTGCTGTCACACTGCATTGAAAAACATGCTACACTGGAATTGTAGGGCCCCTAAAGAAAAGATGAATGACATAGGGAAATAATTGTGTTTCCACCAGCACCTGATAATTTCTTAGCTCAGTGACAATGCCTTGTTGGAGGTGGTCTAAGTCTCATCTGGGGGAACAATTCTGTGTGGAGGCTGAAATCAACCATTTAAAGATAAGATAAAGATCTACATACGCCACTGGTGGGAGAAGATTGGTGGTGCAACGGCTGTTGGAATGTGGCCCCAGATCTACCGTATCAGGGTGGAGGTGGACTGCTACCTAATCAGGTAACTTTTCACAGCATGGCAATCTGTTTACAAGCTCGCTCTTTCACTTACACACTCACTCGCTTGCTCACACTCTTTCTCTTTCAAATGTGCATGCAGCTACACAAACTGCACACACAGAACTGGTTTTCCACACGTGCAAGATATCCCGGAATTAATTATCTCTTCTCATCATCTCCCAGAAATAATCTAATATATTTTAGACATTTCCAGTGATATCTGGGTGCCATGTTCTTAATTAGCAGTTAATACCATCACAAACTGTGTTAGCTTGGAGGCAGATGTCTCACTGCAGACATTTCACCTGAGAATGCCTTAGATACATTTTTCATCCAAATTCACCTTTTGCTTGAAATCATTTTTATCATTATCCCAAGAACTATGTAGGAGCTGGGAGATGGCTAAAATATACCTACACCTCTAATCTGTTACCTGCCATCCAGGCATTCCTAAATCAGGCTGATAGCTTTGAGTTCAGTATAAAATACAGCAGCCATTGCCCTTTCCAGTTGAGAAGGTTGCTGGCTATTCTAATAATTAGAAACCCACTGTTGTAGTTCAGTGGTAGAATCCTTGTCTGCTATGCAATAGACCTGGGCTTGGTTCCTAGATGTGCATGTAACTACAGCTATCACGGCACCAAATGTGTGAACTCAGTCTGTCCTTTGGATTCTGCCTCTGTGGCCTAAAGAGAGGATGGAAGGTCTGGGCAGCCTCCCTTCTTCCATATTCCTGCCTTGGCATATGTGTTGATAGTCCTGGTGACCTCTCACATACACTATGCTCAAGAAGGATCAACAGTTGCCTGTGAGGGATTAGAGCACTTGCCCAGGAATGTGAGACCCGGGTTGTAGGCCCTTCTCAGTCTGAGGGAATTCAGACCCACATTTCCTAACTCCCAGGAGAGTGCCCCAACTACTTTCTATCATGCATTGAAACTGGGCTGTTTCACAGCCAAGAATACAAGATTGCTGAGGCCAGAAGTACAGTAGATAACAAGGAATCTGACTCTGTGCTCCAGGGATGCTGCTCTCCTCTGGGAGAGAGAAATCATGGGTCAAAGTTCCTGATGCTAGGCCTATTTATGAATTTTGCATTAGACAGTCACTGGTTAACAGGTAGGAAACTGAACTCAAACTTCACCCTCACCCAGGGATGCGCCTGGTTTCTTCTTAATCTCTGCTTGACTTTCCCCAGGTCTCCCAATTCTAGGTAGGTGCTTGAGCCATAATACTGTTATGCAATCTGTAGTACTCAGCTTGACTATGACACCGCCTACTAAGGGGAGTCTAGATCCCAAGATGATGGAAGCACCTAATGCACAGCATTGGGTCTGGTGCCTTAGCTTCTCAGGGTAAGAGTTCAGACACAGCTTCCCTGATCAACATGCTGGGGGCTGCTTGTGGGAGAAGACTGACTGTTCCCATCGACTGTGTAGGGATCCTACCTGCCTGAGCTCTGTGTGCCTCCTG
>NW_017729026.1:27362494-27372695 GCF_001723915.1 Gavialis gangeticus
CATAATACTGTTATGCAATCTGTGGTACTCAGCTTGACTATGACACCGCCTACTAAGGGGAGTCTAGATCCCAAGATGATGGAAGCACCTAATGCACAGCATTGGGTCTGGTGCCTTAGCTTCTCAGGGTAAGAGTTCAGACACAGCTTCCCTGATCAACATGCTGGGGGCTGCTTGTGGGAGAAGACTGACTGTTCCCATCGACTGTGTAGGGATCCTACCTGCCTGAGCTCTGTGTGCCTCCTGAGGCCAGGCACCCGTAGGGCAGGCATTGCAACACCTAAGTGGATGTGCCTAGAAGGTTAATTGGGAACTGCTCATTGATGCCTTACAAAATTAGTAAATGAAATTTCACAAAACCCAGTCTTGTACTTGAACCATAATGCCATGCTTCCTGTCAGGACTTGTGGGAAACATGGTTACACATATAGGCAGGAGGAACTTGCACAATGTCGCTGTTGTTACAAGAGGACTTTGTACAAATTGACTTTGGAGGTTGTGCCTCCTGCCAAAGATCAAGCATTTCCTTTGGCACAAGGTGAGATCCACAAGACTTTGCTGTGCTGAAAATTGATCTAAGCATGCTTTAATTTAGGTCAGCTGTGGAAATATTTGTATTGAGCACAAAAGCCACACGCAGTGGACTAAAAGCTCCAAGGGCATCAGATCCATGCCAACAGAAACAGCCCTGTGTAAACCCTGGTGTAGTTAGAGGAGTTGTTGCTTTGTTTTCCAATCGATGTGGAGAAGGGAGTGTTGTCTGAGAAGCATGCCAGGCCAACAGTGATATGCACTGTTCCCCAGGTAGATAACAGCAGTAAAAGTCTTAGGACAAATAAAAATGCCCTTTTGTGGAACAGGTGCAGTCCTGGAAAATGAGAACAGTGACTAAGGGATTAGAGTAATAGGACTAGAGCTGGGACAGGAACGTGACCTCACAAAGTCATCTAGTCCAACCCCCTGTTCAGGGCAGGATTGTCCCTGACTAAATCAGGCCAGCCAAGTGTCTGCCCAACCTGCTCCTGAAAATTTCCAGGGATGGAGACTGCAAAACTTTTCTAGGTAGCTTGTATCAATGGTTAACCACCCAGTTAGTCAGAATGGGCACCTATACACATGCCCGTTGCCTGCTCCAAAGCGTGCTAATTAACACGCATAGGAACAGACTTGATTGAGTTTGCCGGAGCATGCGAGCTTCAGCAGCCTCGGCATCTTATGTATTCAGCATCTCTGCACTTCACAACGGCAGCAAGATTTAAGACTGTATTTTAATTAAAGCACCCCCACCACGATTTTGAAACATGGGATGCTGAATACATGACCGCTGCAGGTGCTTTAATTAGAGCAGCTCTGAGAGCCGCTCTAATGCAAGTGCCCCCTTCTCCCTCACCTGGATCTTGTGGGCTTCTGTACCTGGACAGAGCTGAGTGGGAATGAAGAGAATATGCTGGAGTGTAGCAGCAGTGGCAGTGGTGCCACCTGCCACAGCTTGGACTCTCCTGCTCCAGTTGTTGCTGTTGTGGTACCAATGCAGGTACAGATTCTGGCTGGGGAATGGTGATGAGTGAGGTACAAGGACTGGGCGTCAGACTAGCAGGCCCTGGCAAGTCTGATTTGCAGGGGCTGACACAACCAGGGTAGGGGGAGCCTCAGCCATGGCAGGAAACACTGCTGCTCCTCCCTGGCAGCTGGCATACTTTCCCTCTCACCCACACCCCACTCTGCCCTGGTACACTATGCCTCTGCCTTGACTCCACAGCTGCTCCAACAGCTCTAGCTGGCACAGAGTCAGAAAGAGTCTGGGGAAGGCATGCCTGCTTCTTCACAGCTGCTCCCCCCCCCACCAACCCAATAAAGCACTGTGTCCCTCCCACCCCTATGACAAGAATCAAGGGTAGCGCAATCACACCACTGCACCCCCCTGCATCTGCCCCAGCCCATGCTGATCTCTGAGTGGCTGCAGATGGACTGCTGGTATCTGAGCTCATTTAGGTGTCTGCATGACACTGAAGTCTGCAGCATGGGCATACTTTCAGCCTTTGTGTCTCAGTTTGCTTTTTGTACATGGAAGTAGTACTACTTCTTACCTCACTCAGCTGTTGAGAAAGTGAGATGTTTGAATGCCATAACGATAGGAGCCATACAAGCACCTTAAAAGCTAAATGCATGCCACCCTTCCAGCAAGAACTGTATTGAACACTCATATGGGTCTGCTCCAAGTGCAGACTGGACTTGAGGGCAGCACCATACTTAGACTCCTGGTGTCCTTGGGTGAACTTTTAGTATCAGCCTCCCTTCACCAGACATAATGCTAATAATAATTGGACAACAGACAAAAATGTCCATTTTGGGGCCCCCTTTCTGTCTGGGCCCCAGGCGGACGCCCAGTTTTCTCATGCCTGTGCCCAGCCCTGCTTGAGGGACCTCACTCCCGCCGCCCACCAGCCTGAACTGTTGGAGAAAAAGTTCTCAGGATACTGAGGCAGCACATGCCAACCCCCTCTGTTGATTTGCCAGTGCATGTACAATGCTCTGTTCCACCAAAATAATGCCAGCTGGGAAAGTCTGACCATGCTACTTTAATGGCATTTACAAATCTGTACACTCCACCCCACCTACTAGAAAGGCAACAAAAAGCTCAACTCTTATCTCTACAGATTCCTATCATGGCTCTTCTCAGCAAACTTCTGTTTCCTTTTTATAAAAGAAGGCCAACCTCTTTTTAAGTCTCAGACCACTTAGGCTCAGATGGCCTTAGCTACCAAGCACTTCCAGCTGGGAAAAAACTTCACCTTCCTGTCTGGAACCTCTTCCTAAGAGCATCATTCAATCAGGTGATGTCCAGGCCTGCAGGACCCCCCTGCATCACAAGTAGCACCTCCTTCTTCCTCTACTATCAGTCATTCCCTAGTTCTTGCAACAGGCTAAGAATGAGACACTATCTGAGGTCTACTCTAGCCTAAAACTGAGCAGCTGGACTTCAAATGCTTTCTGATTTGCCCTTCCCTAATGTCAGTTTAAACTGCAGTTGTTTCCTGTGTTAGAGTCAATCAAATGTATACTATTTCAAACTTGTCCTCTTGCCCGGAGCCAAAGTGAATTGCCTGTGTTTCTTGAGAAGAGGGAAAGCCTTATACTAATATACACCTTCTGATGAAAACCTGCTGAATGCTTAGCATTTTTGCAGAAGTAGGCTCGGCAACCCATCCGTGTGTATTTGGAGCTTGATACATTCAAGGAGAATTTTCAAAGGCATCTTACATTGACATCTCACTTCGTGCCGATACATGCCACACACAGAACTGAATGTGCACTGATCACTGGAAACTGAACCGCTATTCAATTCTGCTGCCTATTCCAGCATACTGCTGAAGCAACAGAGTTTAAGGGAGCATGTTCTTCCTGCCTGTTAGAGAGGAAAGAGGGGACAGAAGCTGTATAGTAGGGGTGGCCAGCCAACCCATGGCATACATATCCTAAGTGGCATGGGCAGCTGTTGTGCATGGCAGGAAAGGCCCCCCTGGCACAGGGCTCAAGCTTCCAGCTGCCTGGAGAAGAGGTGGGGGCAGGACACTGCTGCAACAGGAGGTGTCAGGTGTCACCACCAAGAGCCAGGTTAACCCTTGCCTGGCTCTATAGCCGCCACTGAGTTAAACGATTTGGATCCTCACTCACCATATAAAACTAGTATTTTCAGGATGAGGGAAGGGCTAACATGACTCTTGGCCATGGCACTTCTTCATGCAGCAGCATCTTACCCCAGCTATGCTTTGTGCAGCTGGAGACTCAAGCCCTATGCCACTGTTCCCCCTGCACTGAGTTGTCTTCTTTATGCTGAGTTGGCTTCGTAAGGAGGGGTAATGCTGAGACATCTCTTTGCTGAAGCTACAGAGGGCAGCAGCAGAGCTGAGTGAGCTCTGGTGAACGTTTCCTACATGGCACCAATAACATCTGCAACTGGGTTGTGTAGTGAGTTTATTGTTATTCAATAAACACAGGCATACATGAATGAGAAGAATTAGCCAACATACTTCAACTGAGCAGTAGTAAGCAAGTTACTTCAGCCCTTTAGTCTTTCTGTCCGACTAACCAGAGGGACCATCCCCAACCTCAGTAGCCTTCCAAATAAGGGAGCATCTCCAAATTACGTGTATCACTACAGGTCGGATGGTGGAACCTCAGCACCTCACCAGGCACGACTTCTCTTAGGACAGTGATTATCAGCCAGGGTCCTGTCAAATGCCATGCAGTATTAGCACTGCTAGGTGTGCAGACACCTACACATGAGTCACAGGATAAACTGAGAGATTTCCTAGAGGAATTTGTGAGTCAAAAACTTTCTGATTGGCTGTGAGTTCTTTGCAATGGAAGAACTGCTGTATTGTATTTCCATAGTAAAAAAACCAAGTGAAAAGTAAAAGCTGGCATTTTCTGAAGTTGCCTTGAGTCTAATGAGGGGTACCTTGAGTCTAAAATGGTTGAGAACCACTGACTTAGGAGCTAGAGGTTTGTTCAAAGCCACTCTTGGACTTTGCTACCCATTGTAGCATAGTTCAAGAGGAGGAGTGGAAGGGGAGGGAAGACTGTTGCATTAGAGTACACTGTCTTCTCACCATAGATTCATAGATGTTAGGTTCGGAAGAGACCCCAATAGATCATCGAGTCCGACCCCCTGCACAGGCAGGAAAGAGTGCTGGGTTCAGACGACCCCAGCCAGATGCTCATCCAACCTCCCCTTTAAGACCCCCAGGGTAGGGGAGAGCACCACCTCATCTGAACCCGCATGTAATAAGGGTTAATTTGTTGTGTGATTAAGCACTTTTATAGCACTTCTGTCAGAGCACGGCTGTAGTGTGCTTTCAAGGGGCCGATCACATGACAAATGTCACTTCTCTCAGCATCCAATGTGTTGTTCCTGAGCTGCAGACTCTGGGGTCTCTAGCTGCCAGGTAGGGCTCATGGCAGGTTGCTCTGCAGACCAAGACACAGGAGCCTGGGCTGCTGACATGGGAACCAGGTCTCCCAAGCTCTGGTTTCCCTTAGGTCAGCAAGGTTAGAAGTCTGAAGGGGGAGCAGTGAGGAAAACAGCCCAAGCTCTCCAGGTTTACCAGGGTTGAAAATGTTACATCTCTGCGAAAATGGTTCAATTTGAAAAAAAATGACAAATTCTAATCAAAAAAATATTTCAGCTGAATCTTCCTGTCCACCTCAAGATCTGGATGCATGGTCAGTCAGGGGAGGAGGGAAGCTGGGATCAGGAAGAATAAAATTGCTTTCTAACATCTTGGTTTTAAAAAAAAGACCTTGGAAATAACATTTTAAAATTGCTATTTATGACACAGTTTGTAATTTAGAAATCATCTACTGCTTTTTCCTCAGAACCCCTTCTCCTTTTCAGTGCTATGCAGGGATGTACAGAGGGATGATGAATGCTGCACAGCCTTTAGAAGAGGTCATTGTAAATCTAGAACTCCTTTAGCTAGGAGTGCTCAGCTTTGTGGGCAAATAATATTCCTTTGAGTATTATTTGATGGGTTGTCTAGGTATGTAGCAAAAGGCATAGAGTGCAGCCCATGGAATGAAGCCAAAGATAGAAGACAGCAGTCCTAATAATTGAAGCAATAGCAGCAGTCAGGATATGAAGTTTTTCTTAAGGAAGTGTGCAAAGCATTTGCTATCCCACTTCAAACTTGGTTGCCTTTATCAGCCTGTCCGTGGAATAAAGGATTTTATTTTCCATCTGTGTTTACTGCTGTGACCAGGAACATCTTTATTACATCTGACTGAAAAAAGGAAAAGGTATTGAAACTTCCTGGATTAATTTGCATCTGTTCATCTGTAGGAGAGTAAACTAGCAGATGTTCAGTGCTGTCAGTAAGTAAATCCATGAGTGTGATCTTACAGTCTGAATATCTTTATTGTTCTTTCTCCTTTTCTAAACAAAGGATGCTAGGGGCACAGCTCTACAACCTTTAGTCTTGTAAGATGTCCTTCATTGAACTCCTTTAACATATTCATAACTTCAAGGGAAATACTGTCTAAGTGTGAGTCACAGGATAGGGTCATAAAGCATTTTTTTAATATTATTTTTTCCCAGCAACAGCATTTTCATTTTTCACTTCAGCCATCACTAAAAATGAGTCTTTGAAGAGTAACAGCTGATAAGCTCTGAATTGGCATTTTTAGGCTCCTTTGAAGGATTCTCTAAAATAGGAAAAAAATCTTCCAAGAATGGCTCACAATTTAATAAGACATGTATTAATATAAAAAACATATTTATGCCTTTCTTTGCCATTTGGCTGGCAGCTGCTAAGATTGAATCAGAGGACGAACATGTTCCAAAACTTACTTTGCAAGAATAGTTCTGGATTCAGTAGGCCATTTTAATAACTTTATCCTGTGTATTTGTACAGGCAACACACACACTTTTTTGTACAGAGAATAATTTAAGAAAGTTTGTGCCACAAAATCATGCCATATGCACCCTTTATGAAACCCTCTTGCTTACTTAGTTCACCTGCTGCTTCCATATTGACAGTGTTTCTTTTCTTTTTAATATTTTAAAGGGTTGCCAAGCTCACTTAATGCAGGGAGTTCTGGGGTCCAGGTCATTTTTCTCTCTGGCACTGTAGTTTTTATATCTTTCTGACATGTGAACCTCTTGGCACAGGCAACTGGTAGGGAGTGCACAGGGGTGCATATGTCCCCCATGACGGAGCTGGCACTTCCTTTACGGCTGACACTGATGCTGTCAGTAGGGCTGGTGCCCCCCCGACAGGGTCGGCAGCTTCTGCGGGTGCTCCCCCAGGTTCTGGAGGCACCAGTCACTCATGCCTCTCAGTGTTTGATTCTGGATAGGAATATTGGGATTTGCTTGGTAGAAGTTAGGGTAGGGTGGCACCTTGGAGACTAACTGGTTTAAAGAGGCCTGATCATAAAGGGGGGGTGTCCAACACCAGCCTCAAGTGCCAATTTAGAGGCACCACCAGCCTGGTGACCCTTGGAGAGCCCATGCTATGGGGCTGCCACAGCCAGTGTATGGGGAGCCCATGCCCCGCTACAGCAGCCCAAGCCGATACCAGTACTGGAGTGCAGGGAGCCCAGCCATGGCAGGTAAGATTTTGCCCGGGTTGCTAAAGGAGCTCACTAGGCCTCTGGGGATGAATTTTCACAGGCCACAGCCTACTTGGGCTTTGTTTGGTAGTTATGCCAGACTTACCAATGCAAGGTAAGATGATGATCCGGGATGATCTAGTTGGGGATGGTCCTGCTTTGAGCAGGGGGTTGGACTTGATGACCTCCTGAGGTCCCTTCCAACTCTAGTTTTCTATGATGATTTATCATTCTGTTGTATGTATTTCATAAACACAGTATGCATGTCTACATGAGATGCTTACTGTGCAGTAGCCTAATATTACACTACACAGTAGTGTGATGGTCCAAAAGCTTGCTAATATATTACTGTGCAGTTTTATTAGGCTACTGCACAGTAAGCATCACAAAAAAACATGCACTGGCACTACTGCACAGTAACTATAGTTACTGCGCATTTATATTAGTTAGTACTTTACTAAGCAAGTCGTAAACTAAATGTGCAGTAACTAGTGCAAATTAATGAACATGTAGATGCATCCAGTGAATATTATACTGAAAGTTCTTTTTTTCTCTCTAAATATTGCCTGTGTCTGTACTATATGATTGCAGAAGGGATGAAGCATGGACAGGCATATTATTATACTGTTTGAAGGGCAAGACTTACTGCCCAGGAGCTGAATCTTGGTTGTGTGGTAAAGACCTGAGCATCTTTATTTCTGATTATGTTTTTAAAAAGTCAGTTAAAGATGCATTTATTCCAATGCATGATCACATAGACCCAGTGACTTCTCTGTCAGGTTTACAGAGCTCATCCACAAGTTTAGACTCAGAGCTCCACCCCTTGGTGTTATATTAAAGCACTAGTAGCAAATCACCTGGAGTGAAACTCATTTCTTGCCAGCACAAAACCTATGCACCATTTGCTTTTTCCAGATAGACTTTAATGGGCTCTAGGGGGTGCATAATTGTATAGGTCCTCTGCAAGGGGCTGCATTTCACCTGTATGCGCAGACACAGTTTTCAAACTCCCAGCTCTGAGCAAGTTGAAGGTCCAGGAAATATGACATTTTAGAAATAATTATTTCTGGACTCTTTGAGTGAAGGAAAAGCATGTAACATTTTGTGATTCAGGAACAATGTCATTGTGTCACTTGTGGAGAGTTCAGAAATGATGACTTGTTATTTTATAAAACTTTTTTGAAAAGCTCACTTTTCAGGAGGGAAGAGAAATAGGACAGATTTAATAAGGGCTATTTGTATCTAAAGTTTTAAATAACTTTAAAGTACCATTTGTAGAATAGCACTACTACCATCAGGCTAGAATTAGAATTTCATGGTTTGTGTACCCAAAGGATGTAGTAGTTGTGCTCAATGACTCGTCATCAACATCTGTTGAAAATTAGGTCCATTGTTTTTATCCAAGGCTTAACATATTAGCTACTGCAACCTACAGTATCATCTTTCTTTCAAGACTTTGCTTAGGGTTTCTTCTCTCTCTCACTATTTTTAGATATAGATATGTGTGTGTGTAGTCTTGACTTGTTTCCATAAGTCTCTACAGATCTCTGAGTATACAAACAGAGAGAGAGAAAAGAAGCTTAAGGAAAATTAAGAACCATCTTGAAAAGAAGATGATACTGTAGGTTAGGGTCATATAGTTTATACATATGTGCATGTGTGTTTATATAATGTGCATGAATACACTCACATTATAAAAATACACAATACATACACATAAACTACACACACTTATGCATGCACTCACACATATATACTTACACAAATTAGACCAATGGTAGATTTTTCAAAAGCACAAGAATGATTTAGGAAAAAGTTCCATTTTTTTTTAATGAGACTTAAGCTCCCAAGTGTTGAAGTCACTTTTGAGTATGGGACTTGAGAGTTTTTAAAACTTCTTACCCTACTCTTAGTCTTGCTTACTCTATGTTTAATAGTCCACCCTATTAACAAAATTTCACAGTCGACCCTGACAGAAATGCTAAATTATCATCATTTACAGTGTAGTGTTTTGAAGGTAAGGATATTTTGCAAACCTCAGAAGGGCTTCCCAACCTTTTGTGTTGTTGAGATATGAAATCAGACTATTAGAGATATGGTAGACAAGCCTAAGAGGAGGGGACGAATTTTCAAAAACTCTCCAGTCCCATATTCAAAAGTGACTTTATCACTTGGGAGCTTAAGTCTCATTATAAATATATGGGACTTGATCCTAAATCATTCTGGTGCTTCTGAAAAATCTACCTTTGGGCTAATTTGAAATAGGTTTATTTTGGGGGTTCATTTACATGTGAAATTAATGTGACATAATAAACTCCAGAGCAGTTTGAGCTGGGGTCAGCTGTCCCAGGTGCAGTATCTTTTTTTTTTTTAAATTGAATTTGTATCCGAGGCCAAATTAGCCAAAACTAATTCCAAATCCAAGAGTCCAGGACCATAAGTGGCCCTACTACTGGCAAACATCTTCCACCAGCACCTGGAGCTTCAGATGTTTCCAAAACCTTTGGCAGGCATCCTACTTGCAGGCCCAAGCCCAGAGGCTTGGGGTTCGAATGCCCCTGAATTTTGCTTGCCTTCAGCCATCAGGCCCTCAGACCAAGCAAGGGAGGAGATCTGCACATGTGCCTAGGACAGCAGCAATTTGAGCCAGGGCAGAGCAGCCTCAGGTGGGCAGGGGGCACAGGGGATCAGCCCTAGGCTCTGGGTGGTGGTGTTGGGCAAAGGAGGGTCTGGCTGGGGTATGAGGCTGCAGAAACTGCGGTGCTGTGTGGCTAGCCAGCAGGCAGCCCTCTGTACTTTAGCACCCTTTTGCCCCAGTCAGCCTCTGCCACTGTCTGCATGTTGGTTTCTTTGCAGTTATGTACTCTGCTGTAAAAGAGTACTGCCTCTAACAGTACTATTTTATGGCAGAGTTAATTAGTTTACTACACCCTAATATTGCATGTGTAGATGGTGATACTTTAATGTAGAGCTAATGAATCTTCTCCACAGTAAAGCAAACATGTAGATACACCCAGGGTCACTAAAGTCAAGACTGATAACAAGTGATCTTATGGGGAAAAAGAATTTCAGAATATAAGAATTTGCT
>NW_017729026.1:27377695-27378305 GCF_001723915.1 Gavialis gangeticus
CGAATGCCCCTGAATTTTGCTTGCCTTCAGCCATCAGGCCCTCAGACCAAGCAAGGGAGGAGATCTGCACATGTGCCTAGGACAGCAGCAATTTGAGCCAGGGCAGAGCAGCCTCAGGTGGGCAGGGGGCACAGGGGATCAGCCCTAGGCTCTGGGTGGTGGTGTTGGGCAAAGGAGGGTCTGGCTGGGGTATGAGGCTGCAGAAACTGCGGTGCTGTGTGGCTAGCCAGCAGGCAGCCCTCTGTACTTTAGCACCCTTTTGCCCCAGTCAGCCTCTGCCACTGTCTGCATGTTGGTTTCTTTGCAGTTATGTACTCTGCTGTAAAAGAGTACTGCCTCTAACAGTACTATTTTATGGCAGAGTTAATTAGTTTACTACACCCTAATATTGCATGTGTAGATGGTGATACTTTAATGTAGAGCTAATGAATCTTCTCCACAGTAAAGCAAACATGTAGATACACCCAGGGTCACTAAAGTCAAGACTGATAACAAGTGATCTTATGGGGAAAAAGAATTTCAGAATATAAGAATTTGCTCTGATATGTAAAAATGGTACCCGTTGGTGCCATGTCACAGGGGCACTTGGGTGCCCCGTTCCTGAGTAAGG
>NW_017729026.1:27378316-27379632 GCF_001723915.1 Gavialis gangeticus
TTGTTTGTTTGTTTGTTTGTTTGTTTGTTTTTACAAGTCTGCATATTCTAAAATGCCAGCACCATTTTTGCTTTAATGTCATTGAACATCTGAACATCACACCATGGTTCTGAAGTTCTGGTCAATATCCAGATATTGTAATTTAGAAGGGTAAGGGTAAGATGCTCTTTATTAAAAATAGAGTTGATTTTAATTTTCCTACTGTCGTTAACTCAAGAAGTCAGAGGGGAAAATGGACCCCCTTTTCATCCATCTTTCATTTGGAGAGAATAAAATGGATGCTGTACACATTTAGTAAGAAACTGGAATACATGTTGAGCTTGCCAAAACTTAGTGCCAAAAGTCTTTGTCGTTACTTTTTTATTATTTTCACTGTAACCAGCTGAATATTAATCATATCAGATGTTTCCAGAGCTTCCTTTTGAAAAGACTTCATTCTGAAAACTTCCTAAGAAGTGGGTGTAGGTGACAAAAAGATGATCATATTTCTGTGCATTAACCCTTTCCTGATAAGGCATTTACTAGGTGTGTCAGTCTCATTACTAAAATCAAATATAGCCTCTGGTCTTTTTACATGGGGTCTTCAAATGCGGAACAACATTTTTAATTCAAATAATTTTCAGGATTGTTGTCTCTTATTTGACTAAATATCACTATGCTCATTTATGGCACCACATAAATAAATAAGAAACAATAATATTGATGGGACCTTGTTTTACTTACTTACCATTGATTCAAATATTTCTCGTGAGCTCAATTTCCTTCATTTTCTCTTTCAGCCCTGCTACAAAATAAATCCCCTGTGTTGCATTATATAAAGAGAAATGAATGAGAGAAGTCTGTCTTCTACTGTAATCATTTCCCTTGACCTGATAAGAGAAAGTCAGACTCAGAAGCGCTGTCTAGTTTGTAGCAAGGCCAGTTAACACATTGCTTAGATGACTTCCTTCAACACTGAAAGGGCACTTCTAAGTAGTTTCACTGATGACTCTCTTCCATTGGGAGTGAAGCATATGCCCTGGATTCTCTCAACCTATTTTAAGTCTGGAGACAGCTTCAGTCAATGTGCCAGTTAAATTACATCATTCACTTATATTCTTGTATATAAAAAATGGAGTCCTTATAGAGGATGAAAACAGAAATAGCATGATATCCTTTCTAAGCTATGCATAAGAGGCTAAGTATTTCTTACATAAGCAGGAAGACAGTTACCTGAGCACAGAGGCCCAGGTCCCCAAAGGTATTTAGGTACCTAGGGAGAGGCAGGTAGGCACTTAAGTACAACACTTAAGTGACTCTGGGTCTGTCTACATGAG
>NW_017729026.1:27384632-27390612 GCF_001723915.1 Gavialis gangeticus
AGGTCCCCAAAGGTATTTAGGTACCTAGGGAGAGGCAGGTAGGCACTTAAGTACAACACTTAAGTGACTCTGGGTCTGTCTACATGAGATGCTTTACTGTGCATTAGATTAGTCTAATGTGCAGTAAAGCGTCACTGGCTACATGTCCACAGGCCTTACTGTGCAGTAAATTAATCTAATGTGCCATTTGCTAGTACCAGATATTAGATTAATGGCACATTAGCTGCTGTGCAGTAGCGCACATGTAGACAGTGACCAGGAGCAATTTGTGAGCCTGGCTAAGTCCCAGTGTAAGGGGGAGTTGTGTTGGCTGCAGAGGCAGCTGTCTCCCCACCACGTAGGGATTGGGACCCATCCCAATCCCCATGTGGCCAGGAGAGTTGTCCTGGCCACCAGGATTGCTGTATCCTAGCCATGTGGAGATCAGGTCCTGACCCAGTCTCTACATGGCTGGAACGCAGCAGTTCTGGCTGCCAAAACAATTTCCCCCTGCCCTGTGGAGATCAGGACCAGCTCCTTTGGCCCCTGCCAGCTCCAGGCTGGGCTGACACCTGGGGGAGCCTGGCTGCTGTACCCATCAGGAGCAAACTTGCTTCTGACAGGCACACTTTCACATGCGTGTGGGAGCACAGGTTACTCCTTATTAGACTCACAGTACCCCTCATTGAACTCAAGGCACATCTCAGAAAATCATATCTGTTAGTTTACATATTTTTCATTACAGAAAACTAATAGAGCTGTTTCTCTGTTGCAAAGAACTCAAAAAGACAACAGAAGGTTATAAGCTTTTTAACACTGTTGAATCGTGTTTGAAATTTCTGGCTTTATCTTGTGAATCATGATTGTACACCTAGCAGCACTATCTGCATGGCACCCTTGAAAGGCTCTCAAGGCACCTGAGGGTGGTCTTTCTGAGTTCTCTGCAACAGAAGTATTGAGAGGTGCCTTGAGTCTAAAAAAGATGGATAACCACTGCTCTAGACAGCTTCCCACTAAGCTGTTTTCTGAGAATCCTTTCTTTCGATGCTTAAATATCCTTGCATAAGAGGAGCCTGGGTGCCTAACTCACAGCTGAGGAGTAAGGCAAGATGCCTAGGAGCAGAAGTGTGTCATACATAAGTAAATAAATAAATAAATATTTTGTTAGTTTGTTTGCAGTACAAAAACTGAAAAAGAATATTTTTTTCATTCCCTTCCTTTTTCATTTCATTTTCATTGTAGGTCAATACAAAATGATTTTTTTGTCCCCCAATTTTTTATTCAAATGGAAAAGTTGAAAAAAAAATTGAGGGGAGTTTTCACTATACCAGATGAAGAAAAGTTGCTGCAAGGGATGCTGTTGCAGGGCACTGGGAAATGCCTGCTCCTATAAGAGAGCAAGCAGACTTTCAGGTGTCAGGAGGAGCTAATGAGGGACTCACCTGACTGGAAGAGGGCTCAGGCTTGAGCTTGATATGCCCAGAGACTGTACTGGCCAGGTAACTACAATTGAAGAGCTCCTGGCTGCAGGAAGGAATCTGAATTGAGCAAAACAGCTCTGCAGGCCTAGGAACAGAGCCAAGGTCCCTGGTTTTCAGGCTAGTTGCCTTTGTTTTATGTTAGTTAGCCCCCAAAGGGTTTGAGGTGCCCTCCAGTGGGTCCATGTGCCCGGGGAAGGGCTGAGCTGGGACCAGTGGGGCTGAGAGCCCAGAGGAGGGGCTGTGTGCAGGACCAGAGGGGCTGAGAGCCCAAGGGGACTGAATGTATGGGCTAGGGCAGCGGTTCCCAATCTGTGGTATGTGTACCACCAGTGGCATGCAGACAACCTGTCAATGGTATGCATTAGCAGATTTAGTATAATTACTTTATATGACAAAAATTTGCTGGTGGTACTTAAGGTTGTATCATTTTAATTTGGTGGTGTACAATCTGTCAGGGTTTGGGAACCACTGGGCTAGGGTATAGCCCCGGACTGGAAGACATACCCACTGGGAGATAAGTAAAGTTTAGTTTCTTAAAGGGACAGAAGACTGCATCTGCTGTATGTATTATAGCCCAAGGGCTTAAGTGTATGTTACTGTTTAAACTGGTGGTTTGGGTTGGGACTATAAGGGGCAGTTACAAAGGTCCCATTAGTGCCTGGGAGGCACATGACTGCCTTGAGCCGTGCCAGGGGCAGGCTCAGGGCCTGAGTTGTTATTGGGCACAGACAGAGGTGGAGTGCAGGAACGCAACAAGACAGGGCCAAGAGACCTGGTGCGAGAGGGCGCAGCCCCACGGGGGCCAAGGGGCCCAGCAGACAAGGGCCAGGGGCCTGGTGGCTGAAGCTGATAGATCAAAACTAGTGCTTCAAAGCCAGGTCCAACACAGTGAGCTTAGGCTAGAAGGCCTAGCAAGATTAAAGGGGCAGACCATAGGCAACTGATAGGGGAGGCATAGGGGAGGGGCATGTGCCCCCTCTGACAGAGCCATCCCCTCCGCCGGTGCTGCCGGTTGCATCTGCAGGTGCTCACCAGTTCCATCCCTGTTGCCAACACCACTGGTGGCATCTGCGGGTGCTCACCAGCTCCATCCCCACCACTGATGCCAATGCTGGCTCCTTTGGGTGCCCCCCCAGACTCAGGAGGCACCCGTTGCCCATGGCAGAGGCCAAGGAGGATGAGGCCTGAACAGAGGCAATAACATTAATGTAACACCCATGAGGCATGGGGCGTGGTGTAGGGAAGGATCTGGAGCCACACAATTAGCTCTAAGGCTTGAGTTGCACCGAGCAGTACAGGTATGAAGTAAGGCCCAGTGAGGGGGCCTGAGGATTAGTGAGTCTCAGCAAGGGGCCTGAAGACTAGTGAGGACTAGGGGGATGCTAGGGAACCCTAACGAGGGGTCAGCAGAATTGGGGATGGCAAAGGCCCGTGGGCAGCCTCCCTATTTATTATTATACCATCAGGGCATGGCAAGTGAGACAGGGAGGCACCCTAGGGTCACAGCAGGCATGTTCACAGAGACACCAGAGGGCATCACAGCCACCCCTTTTGGCACGACTGCCACAGATGCCTCTTCTGACAGAGGAGCCAGAGTTACACTTCAGCATGTTTCCCCTTCTTTTAGACCTGGGTGCTGAACTTTGTGGAGATTGATTGATCAAGCTGGTTCAATGTAAATGTGTTTGGAAGGAACAGAGGGGAAATTGTTCAACACCACCTAGTAGCATAGGAAGGGTAACTGTGAAGATGGTAGTGCAGCACAGGAATGACAACTTTGCATTAACCTGTTAAGCTCAACCTTATCCAATACTACCAGCAACCTACTCTCTTCTAATCAATTTGAGAGGATCTGGAGCTCCATGAAAGAACTAGACTACAACTAGAGGATCATTTTTCTTGGATCCTTCCATGTTGGTCAGGAAAAAACTGGTGGAGGATGTGAAGGTGATGGGTAACTTGGGAGGAAGTGATCACAATATGATAGAATTCCAGATTCTGAGATGGGGAAAGAATGAGGTTAGCAAAATCAGGATGCTAGATTTCATGAAGGTACATTTCATCTGACTCGAGGAGCTAACAGGCATGCTGTCATGGGAGGATAGACTGAAGGCACCCAGGAGGGCTGGGAGCTTCCAAGAGGCACAGTATTGGAAACCCAAGAAGAAATTGTCCAAACACAATGGAAGAACAAGAAGAATGTCAAGAGGCCAATGTGGCTGCACAAGGAACTTCTAAAATGCTTCAAATACAAAAGGAAAGTATCTAGGCAATGGAAGAATGGGCAGGTCACCAAGGAAGTGTACCAGGAAATAGGAAGGACTTGCAGGGACAAAATCAGGAAGACAAAGATAAAGAATGAGCAAAGGAGGTTAAGGACAACAAGAAGAGGTTCTATAAGTATGTTGGCCAGAAAAGAAGGACCAAGGAAGTTGTGGGTCCTCTGTTAACAAGCCAGAGGGAACTCCTAACCAAAGACAGAAAGAAGGCAGAGCTCCTTTGCCTCAGTTTTCACACACAAAAATTAAGCTGCAGCCAAGCACCTCATAGGGATTATCTGGGTAAGGAAAAGGGCAAGCTGAGGGAAAAGATAATGAATGAGATCAGAGAGGTTTTGTTGGGTCTGAATGAATCCAAGTCAGCAGCACTGGGTGAGCTTCATCCCAGGATCCTGAAGGAACTGACAGAGGAGATCTCAGAGCCCTTGGCAATGATCTTCATGTAGTTGTGGGAGATGGGCCAGGTACCAAAGGACTGGAAAAGGGCCAATATAGTGCCCTCATAAAAGGCAAGAAGGAAGACCTGGGACAGTATAAATCAGTTAGCCTCACCTCAATACTTGGGAAGTTACTGGAGCATATCGTAAGGAAGGCCATTTGCAAGCTTCTGGAGGAGGAAAGGCTGTTTGCAAGCAGCCAGCATGGATTTATAAAAAATAAATGGTCAAACAAATCTGATCTCTCTCTTTGACAAAATAACTACTTTAGTGGATGAAGGGAATGCTGTGAATATAGCGTATCTAGACTTCAGCAAGGCTTTTGACAAGGTCCCACATGACCTTCTTGTAAACAAACTGGAGAAATGTGAGCTAGATAAAACTACTACGAATTGGATAGATAAGTGGATCAATAGCTGCAAGCAAAGGATAATTATTAATGGGTCCATGTCAGAATGGCAGCAGGTTTTGAGTGGAGTCCCACAGGATCTCTGTCCTTGGCCTGATGCTGTTCAACATGTTTATTAATGATTTAGATGCTGGCATAGAAAGCTTCTTGAGCAAGTTTGCAGATGACACAAAACTAGGAAGGTTGTAAACACATTGGAGGATGCAAGCACAATTCAGTAGGATCTTGAGAATTGGAAAGTTGGACTAGAGCTAACAGGATGAAATTCAGTGCAGACAAATGAAAGGTGCTACACCTCAAGAGGAACAATCAAAAACACAAATACAAAATGGGGGATACCTGGGTGGATGGCAGCTCTATGGAAAAGGACTTGGGAGTCTTAGTAGATCATAGACTCAGTATGAGTCTGCAGTGTGAAGCAGCCGCGCAAAGGCAATGTGGTTTCTTGGGTTGCATCAGTATCAGCATTAAGTACCAGACACAGGAGGTGCTAATGCCCCTCTGCTTGGCACTGGTTAGGCCTCATCTGGAGTACTGTGTGCGGTTTTGGGCATCACATTTTAAAAAGGACATGGATTAGAGGAGGTCCAGAAGTAGGCAACAAAGATGACTTGCTTTCCAAGCCCTTGATCATATGAGGAGAGAGAGAAGGAGCCTAGGCATGTTCAGCTTGCAGAAAAGGCGCTTAAGAGGAGACATGATAGCAGTCTTCAAATACTTGAAGGGCTGCCACAAAGTAGAGGGAACACCTTTTCTCTCTTGCTGCAAAGATGAGAACACAGACCAATAGCTTGAAGTTGCAGCCAAGTTAGTTTAGATTTGATGTCTAGAAAAACTTCTTCACCATGAGAATAATGAGGCAGTGGAATAGACTGCCTAGGGATTGTTGTGGACTCTCCATCACCAGAGGTGTTCAGGAAGAGGCTGGACAGCCACTTGTTGGGGGTGATCAAGGCCAGTGATTCTCAGCCTTTTTTGTACCAGGACCCATTTGTAAATATCAATGGTCAGTTCCAACCCAGTACCCCTCACTCCTGACCCACTGTCCCCTGCCCCTAGGCCCCAGCTCCCCAGTGTGTGGTGTAGGGGATGAGTGTGTGGGGTGGGGGGGCAAACAGCCCCTTGCAGGCTAGGACTCTGACAGCCCGAAAGGGAAAAGCCATGGTTTCCCATGTTTTTCTCCTTATAAGAGATTTTTTAAAGTTTGTTTGTTACCCTTTCATATATTCTTGCAACCCACTTTTGGGCTGTGACCAATGGGCTAAGAAACACTGATCTAGGCATAGCTATGCCAGTTCTCTACCTTGGGCAGTTGCGGTTGGTGAACTCAGACTGGTGGGGTGGGTGGAGTGTCCCATGGGAGCAGGGACAGTGTGTGTGTGTGAGGGGGGAGGC
>NW_017729026.1:27395612-27405602 GCF_001723915.1 Gavialis gangeticus
TGGTGTAGGGGATGAGTGTGTGGGGTGGGGGGGCAAACAGCCCCTTGCAGGCTAGGACTCTGACAGCCCGAAAGGGAAAAGCCATGGTTTCCCATGTTTTTCTCCTTATAAGAGATTTTTTAAAGTTTGTTTGTTACCCTTTCATATATTCTTGCAACCCACTTTTGGGCTGTGACCAATGGGCTAAGAAACACTGATCTAGGCATAGCTATGCCAGTTCTCTACCTTGGGCAGTCGCGGTTGGTGAACTCAGACTGGTGGGGTGGGTGGAGTGTCCCATGGGAGCAGGGACAGTGTGTGTGTGTGTGGGGGGGAGGCTGCAAACCCCCCTGCTCCCAGCTGGCTGCAACCTTCCTCCACCCCCACCCCCCACTCCACCCACCCTACCAGTCTGAGTTCACCAGCTGCACCTGCCCATGGTAGAGAATTGGCATAGCCATGCCTAGATCGTATTTGGAGTCAGGAAGGAATTTTACCCCAAGTCAGATTGGTAAGGACTATGAGGATTTCTACTTTCCTCTGTAGTGGGATGTGTGGCGCTCTACCTGGGACCTCTTGAGCATATGCTGACAACATTTTATAGAAGCAGGTCATTGGCTGCAGTGGTTCCCCTGCTTTGTCTGTGGTAGAACTCTGGAGACTTACTTCAGACCTACTTCTCTATTACTCTATAACTGACTGTGTTAAATATCTTGCATAACAGTCTGCAATGGGCTGGAAGTTTGGGTCAAGTCAGACTCATTATCACACAGTTAACTTGTTTATCATCCTCAGGACTTTTTGTCTGGCAGATCTTGGACTTTTCTCACTCTTGGAATTTAACCTGGATGAGGAAACAATCTCTTTTATCCATTTACTATTAGTGGATTATGTTCTATCACAGCTTTGAATTTCATGTTGATTCCTTTCCCTGTGTATTTGAACAATAAGTAACATATTTGAACATACAAGAGGGAAGTGGTTATTATCTTCCAGAAAAAGTGGGCAGTTAACCTGGGAAGAGGGCATAGCTGACTGCACTAACCAGAATAATCATTTTGAATAGGTGTCAAAAGACATGTTCTCTCTTCTAACTCATGCTGCATTTCAGAACCAATCAACTATAACATTCTCTGATATTTATCAAAGAGATGGAAGAAAGTCCTTAACTACCCAATAGTTTTGCTGCCTCCATTATACAATACTCCCCCTACCCTGTGCTTGCTATTACATACTTCAGTTGCTTGGTTACTTTAGACCTCATTTCTCTCACAGGCATTATTTCAGAAGCAGCAGCAACACCACGGAAGTGCAATTAAGTTGGGGAATCTCAGTGGTGAGTGTGCAGAATCACTTCTTCCACTTGCAGTTTGTGCTAATATTACCTTCCCCCCAGTGTTATTTATTTTTGCCTAATTTTCCTTTATTTCTGAGGTTTTAAAGGTGTCCTTAGAATTTAGCCTTCGGATCAGTATCCTTCATGATGTTACAAATTGAAACAATGTTTATTGCTTAAACTCATCTTGAGATGGCTGGCCATGTGTGAGCATGACCACATTTATCTTTGGTCTCTGCAAAGTCAGCCAAACAAATTCAAAATGAGGAGCACAGCATCCCAGCTCATTACCAATTTCCACTCAGGTAGAAGTGTAACAGAGCATAGAAGGAACATTTAATAATCTGTTAATGCTAAAAATTTGGCAAGAATATCCTGAACATACCTAATTTACTGCGGTCTTTAAGCACAGGCAGGCATTAGCACATCTAGTAACAGATAAACCAGGTCAAATGAAACCCAAAACAGCAAAATACCTTTGTAAGCAAAGTCATGTTCATTACAGGAGCACAGAGCCAAGCGTGTGAGGTGGACTGCAAAGTAAACTGGTACTATCATGAAGGTGGCAAAAGCACTGTGAGGATGCAGACTTCGTGACGTGTTAAAACATTGCTGGCAGGTGTTATAAGATGATGCAAAGACCTTGGAAAAAATAGGCCATGGACAATGATTTTTTTCAGGACAGTTTTATATATTTTTGAGCTTCATTTACTTTTCAATAGCCATCTATTCATATATGCAGCTAGATTAATCCCTTTAACTATAAAGGAAACTGAACAATCATTGATATGACTAAATAAATTATTGATTTTTATTCTGAATTGTATCCTTACCTTGCTTTTTGCCCTCAAGATATTTCTGTGTTGCTGGGCTTTCTGGTATCACCTCTGCCAACTCTTAAGAGTCTTCAGTGGATGATCTCCTTTCACAGTCGGTTCCACTTTGCTCTGCCCGCTGCATCCATGTGGAAAGAGCTTGCCTGAGTCATTCTCTGAGGAGAGCTGTTTCTTGATTGCTCTTGGGAAAGGATAGATGCAACAGAATTGTTCTTTTATGGGGTTGTCAAGAGGCAATGTTGATGGGGCTCATACATGTGCCATTGTAGAATTTCAACCTGGATTTTCTTTGCAGCAATACAATTTACAGTATTTCTTAAAGCTCCAGATATTCTGGGTAGATCTACTGTCATTTGAAAGTCCGTGCTGTTGACACTTCAGTGTGTCTTTGTAGTATTTGAATCTTTAGTTATGTAAAACATTCCCTTCTTTTCTTTTTTCTTTACAGCCCAAATGCAGCGAGTGAAGATGAAGGCAAACTCATTTCAGGAGGCATAATTTTTCATCCCCCTCTGTTTTTTTATGCGTTTCCCTTTATTTTGTGTTCTATTCCTTCTAATGCTTTCAATTTCTGTAACTGTTCTTCACTAATTTGCTGCTGTGACAGATATGGGCATCACAGTTACACTCCAGTTCTGGTGAAACATGCTCACTCTGGCTTCAATTTTGATGCCTTAAGCAGTAAATTTGTAATTTAGTAAATTTGCCCAAAAGTGTGCTGCACCCATCTGACAAAGATGTCAGGCATGGCCTGAATGCATATTAGCCTGCAGCTTCTATTTTATTTCAATCAAATATAATGAAGACATACCTCTCATGTTTTACTTTTCTTGTGGGCACAAGGTATTTTTCTAAACTCAGACTATTTATATTTTGCATTTCTTCTTCTCCTGTGCATACATATTGCTAAATAAGGAAACATTCCTCTCCTATTGCTGAATTCAGGGGTTTCACTCCGATACTTTCTTTGAAGCACTTCAACCCCTTTCTTTGCTTACACTCTGTCAGTTATTTCATGCCATTTCATGTTTGTTGGCACATGCTAGCTAGCATCCAGAGTGTGTACTCAGATTCCTAGAGGGCTTCTCAAGTGGTTGCTACTAGCATAATGTATAGCTTGTGCCCATGCTGGTTTGGATGAACAAGACTTTGAATCCTCATTTTGCATTATAAACACACTCAAAGTTGGCCCATGATGCCCGGAAGAATCTTTGGTTTTAAGAAAGCTTTGCATGCATTTGTATCATAACAGGGAGTGGCTTCTTGGACACAATCATTGCCAAAGTGGCTTGTAGTCTCTGATCAGCTACTCCAAAGAGCTAAAAGAGAAAAATGACTATAATAGATGAATGGACTTTAAGCCTGAAAGGCACCATTAGATCTTCTGACCTAGGTATAAAATGGGCTATAGAATTTCAACTGCTTACTCTAATACTAAGTCTAATAACTTGATTTTGACTATTGCAAAGCTTCTATAAAAACACACAGTCTACATTAGAAAATTTCCCTTAGTAGCTTGTTTTAATGGTTAATCACACTTACTGTTAACTTCTGTGCTTTATCTTTCCACCTCAGTTTTCTTTTAGATAAGTTTATTGGATTGGTCTTTTAAAGTCTCTCACTCTAAAGCATTTTTCCCAAATCATTTTTACTGTTGGCGCCATCTTAAGAGTGGATATGAGGGCTGCACAGAGGGTGCCATGTCTACATGTTCATTAATACATCTTTGCTACTCTACATTAAGTTTAGTACCTCTAGTATGTGGTACTGGATAAAGGCACAGTAGCTGCACTAATGCACAGTAGCAAAGACAAACTTTTTTCGTGATGCTTAATGTGCAGTAGACTAATTCTACTGTGCATTATCATGGTTTTTGCCATGATGTGCTAATGCATGGTAGAACAGTCCTCTGCACATTAAGGCACCTCATGTAGACACACCCAGAGTGTACAGAAAGATTTGTCAGTCCAACAAGACTCATGGAATATGTTGTGTATTTTTCAGCACCACTTGAACTACAAACAGCTTAAATATGTATTGACATGGGGCACTCCTGTTTTATATAAATGTTCTACACTAGCCTTCTCACCAGGCTAAGTATAATAGTGGGAAGAAATTTATGCTAAAACTCCCTGGGTAGAAAGCGTACAAGACTACCCTTGATCTCAGCCAGAAGACCAAGAAGAATATAAATACTTCCACATATTTCAACATCCCCTGAAAAGGTTTATGATGCTCTATCTCCAGAGGGTACTGGGTGATACATGAGTGCTTGCATTACGTGCAGAGAACAACAGCCAGAGGCAGGTAATAAACATATTAAAAGAGCCGTTGTAGCAATAGAATATTAAATGCTGATTTTATTTTTTTAATGTACCGTAGTATGTTTGCTTGTTTCTGTGTCTTTAAAAATATTTGGGACACCTGTTGGTTTCTGCTGGGATTAAATGTCAATTACTGTGATCTTTCTAAGAAGTCTATCATATTTCTCTTCAATTTCTGAGGAGGACAAAAATAACTCATTATTAATATAAGGCAGTCCTGGAGACCTCTAGGTTAGGGATTAAAGTTTCCACTCTTTGCTGCAGATAATACTTTCCCTAATGCAGACTCTGGACTTTATGAAGACAAAAACCAAAACAATACTATTCTTCCAGGCATCTCTACATTACACACAATTCTACGTTAATGGGACTACAAGGTCTCCGTTACTCCAAAGCCTGTAGAGTCAAAACAAATCTTCCCTGTGTGCACACATTTTACAGCTGAGGGATGGGGATGAGTTTGCTTTTAGGACAAGAAATCAAAGCAGAACAAAACAGTCCATAAAGCCTCCATAAGAGAGCACCAGCTGTGTGTGTGTCCATGACCTGCATCACCTAGAGCAGTGGTTCTTAACCCTTTCAGAGTCAAGCATCCTCCATAATGTTTTTGAATGTGGTGGTACCCCTGATTAAAAGCCACAATTTTGTGCTCAATTTACCTCAGTGCTTCTCAAAGGAGTGCTGCTGCCTCTGAGTATAAGTGTCCTGTGTGTCTCATTCACAATCAGACTCAAAAGGAAGGGCTGTAGCATGTGGATACACTCTTGCCTCTTTAGGGTTCTCTGATAACTCTCAAGCAGACAAAAGAGGTGGCTTGTGCTGCAGCCCTGGTTAAACTTCACCTTTCAATATGTTATCCCGTTTAGCCAACTCCTTATCCACCTCTGAATGTAGTATTGATCCCCACCCTCTCCAGTTTGGCCAATAATTTGCGATGAGGAACAGTACTAAAAAATCTGGTTAAATCTATATAGATTAAGTCTACTGCATTGCAACTATCCAAGAAGTCAGTTATCCTGTCATAGAAGGATATTAAATTGGTCTGACACTCTTCCTCAGATGAACCTGTGTTGTGTTTTGTCTCATTTTCTGCTCAGGTCCATATCTTTGGGTATTCTTACCTTCAATGTTGATTTTAGGATGTTACATACTATTGAAGTCGGGTAATTTCTGGAGTCCTTCATCTTCCTCTTTATAAATAGGTGCTACATTTGCTATGTTCCAGTCCTAAAGGCTAATTCAACTATACCTGTGTAAGAATTTTGTTCTTAACCAGTGGTTTTTTGCTTCACTGAAGATTTTAATAAGCGGGAGGATCTTGTAAAGTACTTACTCACTTATAGAAATCCAAAGGTGAAGAAAAACAGGGTCAGTTTGAATCAGGAGGAAGGAATGTTAGGCTCCAATTTCCTCTTGGCTGATACTTCACCAATTTTGCATTAGTGAACTTGAAAGTCAAATTATTAAAAAACTGTGGGCTAGGTTTTGCTTAGCTGGTCCCTTGCCCCTAAGTTGTAGGGGACAGTATGGACAGCCTCGGTCTTCTATGTTTCATGCTGGATACAGCTGCAATCTTTGTATTCCCCTGTGCTGCAGGGGTGAATACCTCTGTGCTCCTCTCCTGTGGGTCACAAGGCATACCAAAAAGGGTGAGAAGCAGATGGGCCATAGCTGTCTCTATATGAGGCAAGGCTGGGCCGATAAAGATTTATCAGAAGACTTCTTTCCATATTTACAGGGAGCTCTGTTACACTGCCTGAAGCAGAGTGCTTCTTTCAGCTTCCTTAGGGAAAGGGCTAGCTTTATGTTGTCACGCCTGTGGAGCTGTATGTATATGGCACTCATGAACCCTCAGCTGTAATGTAATTCCTGTGTGTAGGTTGGGTGGGGAGATGTTTTATACAGTTTTACAACCAGTGTACTGCATGCCCTAAGACAAATACCTGAATTCAAGCCAGCCCATATAGTAGAAGAGAATTTTCCTATTGACTTATTTTAAAGACACTGTGATCATGCTGCCTGCCTGGTCCAGTTCCTCATTTGTTGTGAGTCAGTGCTGCCAGCACAGTGCAAATCACACAGCATTCTTCTCTGACAGGGAAGAGAGTACGAGCAGTAAGGTGTGAGGCTGGATCTGCTGCTCAAACTGATAAGATCTTCTAATGAACTGACACTCTTGAAGACTGCATTGCAAAGAAATATGAGCTGGGCAAGGCATGTTGAATGCTGACATAAATACCAGGGCATCTGGTAGACTAAATTAACTGTGTGTGGTTTATAGGATGTTTGAAGCTTCTTAGAGTAGACTGTTCAGCAACACAAGCAACTAAAAGGAGTTAGAAGTTGCAGTTTGCCTCTTCCTATATCACACTATTAATATCTCATTATATTTTGCTTCTCTCTCTTCTGCTATTCATCTGTAGCTCTCAATCTCTTTTGTGTTTTCTGAATCTCTTGGTACTGCCAACCTCAAGGATTAAAAAACAAGTCTGGTCACAAAAAATAAAAAGAAATAATTGTTTTAATATTTTTGCAATTTAAAAGATTAATACATATTGGGTGCATCTACACATTGCCGTAGGGCAGTAACTGTCCGTACTGCACCTTATGGGTGATGCACACTTAGATTTGCTGTAGTGGCACACTATAAATGGGGAGTATGCCGCTGTGGCGACATACCTAGTGATCGTGTGTAGACCCACGTGATTGCTACATTGCCATAGCACACTGACATAGTGCACTGCTAAATCACCATAGGGCAATGTGTAGACATGCCCAATGGGTGCTATATTTGCATTCTGGTTTCTCAGCCTTCAGAGTGCCTTCCTGTTTTCAGGCATTTTTCCATAGGTAGGAAGGCTAGAAGCTTGCTTGTCTGTTTAAATGAAGCAGAGATTCTTGTAGAAGTTTTCTCATTCTAGCAGGGGTGGTTCAAGATATCATTATGGATACATTAGAAAAGGGGTGTAAAACTTACAACTGGCAGTCTGGATCTGGCCTGTGAAGCAATGCCATCAGGCTGATATGGCTCATGGTAGACCAGGGAATTTGAAGGTGAAGTCTGCTGTTGAACATGGCTGTCAGCGGCGGGGGGACCTGACCACTTACCTGCCTCTCACATGCCTTGGCGTAGCTGCTGCCTTGTTCCTCTGGTTCCTGACCCCTGATTCCTGGCTTCAGACCCTTGTTTGTTACAGACTTCAGGCTCTTGTCTTGGAATCACAGTTCTGGCCACAACCCTAGTCACTGGGCTGAAACACCTATGTCTAATTCACGTTATAGCTTAAGCAACCTCAGACTAAACAAAGAAGGGAGGTATGGGGGCTGTTTTAACTGCTTAGGCATGAAGTGTTTTGGAATAAGCTCTCCTGTAATGTTCTTGATGGATGCACTATGGAGTCTACAAAATCAAGTAGAGATCTTGTAGGCACAAGCTTTCATCCCTACAGTGCTACCTCCAGCAGTTCTCCCCAAGCCTATTGCTCTGCCCTTACTGAAATTGCCAATAGAAAAGAAAACTGATGCAGTGCTGTTCTACTATTGTTGTGACTGGCCTATCAACCTAGAGCCAAAAGACAAAATTATTTTTGGATATGCAAGCCTGTTTCTTTTCAAACCAAAACTGAATAATTGCAAAAAAATTTGGGGTTCAACTGTCTCTCTCCCTCTTCAGTAAATAAGGGTCCCTTCAGCCTTTTTTTTTCTTTGAACTATCATTATGACCCCTGGCTACTCCTCTTCCCTTATGAAGAATTTGCAGATAATTGATTCATGCTTTTACACAACAAAGCCTATTCTTTGTGCTCTATGGTTTCTACTCATGTTTCTCCTCCACATTACCCTCTAGTTCAGTGATTCTCAACCTGCTGTGCAAACACCTGCACATGTGTAGGCAACCATTGATCCTCTGTATCATGGTGTATGCGTAAAAGGTCCAATCCTGTGCCTGACGAATCTGCTTGTACAGAGTCCTATCAACATCACACCAAGACTTTTGATACAAATGCCTAGGCAAGAGTTTGGAGGCTGCCCAAGACATAACATCTTCTCTTTAAACCATTGAGGCAGCGTCCAAAGACCAGACCAAGTCCAGATGTTCAGTGCCTCAGGGGTTTTAGTTTCTGCTAGAGAGCAGCACATAGAACTGCTGACTGCCTAACACTTCAGCAAGGGTGTGTTTCTGTTAGGGTGATGTCCTTTAACTTTTCTCCAACTAAGAAGTACCCACAAGACAGTGGAGGCTAGGGTATTGAGGTTTCTTATATTCACCTTACTCTGGAGGTTGCACCATTGTGATATTTTATAGGAGCTGTCCCACCATCAATAGTCCCACTGTGTTGCCACAAGACCCTCCAGTTAGATACAGTCAATGGTCATACCCTGGCCTATCAATCTCCACGAGATTCACAAGATAAACCCAGAGTCTATAAACTCACTAGGGGGGACCAGAAGGGTTTGGGGGAGGTGCTGTTTCCCCTAGCGCCCGCTGGCATAACAAGGAGTAATGGGCACAAGTTGATGGAGAGGAGGTATAGATTGGACATCCGCAAAAACTACTTCACAGTTAGGGCGGCTAGGAGCTGGAACCAACTTCCAAGGGAAGTGGTGCTGGCCCCTACCCTGGGGGTCTTTAAGAAGAGGCTGGATGCCTACCTGGCTGGACTCATTTGAGTCCCGTTTCTTGTTTTGGGGTTTTGTTGTTCTCCCGCCCTGGCGGGGGGTCGGGCTAGAAGATCTACTAGGTCCCTTCCGACCCTAAATCTATGAATCTATGTTTTAGAATCATAGAAAAGTAGGGCTGGAGGGGATGTCCAGAGGTCATCTAGTCCAACCTCCTGCCTGAGGCAGGATCATCCCTATCTAAACCATTCTATACAATGCATAATCTAAACTCTACATAAGACTACCATCAACCCTGACACAACACAGACTTAACACCTTAACTTGTTGCAGGTGAAGCAAGGGAACCATGGCAGCAAATGTGTTGTTTCTATGAAATGTTGTCAATACATGCTCAAGAGATCCCAGGTAGAGGGCCATGCCCCCTGCTACAGAGGAAGGCAAAAACCCCTATAGTCTGTACTAATGTGACCAGGGGTAAAATTCTTTCCTGAACCCAAATATGGTGACCAGTCTGACCATAAGAGAAGGGGCAATACTCTAGAGCCAGGAACCTCTGGCTTTGCCCATAGACATAGCTATGCCTAGATCATCAAGGTATCAAATAGGCCTGTGTGCAGCGGGTAATATTTGCTTCAGATTTGGCTGATTCGGGGGACAGTGATTCAATTCGGTAATTCAAATAACTGTCCTGAATCGATTCGGCCAAATCTGATTTGGACATTCAGCTGCTGCCTCCCACTGGGTGCTGCCGGGCAGGGGGTGGAGGGGGTGATCCCTGCTGCCTCCCGCTGCCCCATGCTGCATGGGGGGCTCTGCAGGAGCGGTGTCCCAAGGATTTTCTCAGTTTCTTTTTTCTTAAAGGGCCAGAGCTGCTAGTGAGGGGGCTGGGGGA
>NW_017729026.1:27411051-27416233 GCF_001723915.1 Gavialis gangeticus
GGGCTGCCCCATGGTCCCCCCATGATCCCCCAGCCCCCCCTTCCCTGCCCCTAGTACTTAGCAGCTCTGAGTCCGGCTGCAGCTCTCTGCTGCAGCCACTGGGAACTGTCTGAATCATAAAAGCTCTCTGAATCTTTTCCAAAGATTTGGAGAGCTTTGAATCGATTTGGACCTTTTATTGGTCCCCTGATTCAATTTGGATTCAGAGATTCAGCCACCAAATCGGGTCAAATCTCCTGCGAATCAAATCACCACCCAAAGCTTCACACAGCCGTAGTACCAAATAGGAATCTATAGTATCAAAAATATTCCAACCTGTTGTGGTTTTTATGAGTTCTTTACAATAGAAGAATTGCTCTGTTATTTTTCTCGAGGCCAAACATGAATGAAAACCAAGAGCTGGCATTTTCTCAGGGGTACCTTGAGTCTAATGCGGGCTGCCGTGGCACTAAACCATTTTGAGAACCTCTGCTCTTGCCCTTCATTCCTTCCTACCATGGACCAGTGCACTCACCTATCCCATGTGAAAGATCTTACTGGATATCAGGAAGCCAAAGAAGAGCCCTGTAAGAAACATGGTAGTTGTCAGCAGCACACTGCATACAGTCTCTTGGTAGTTGACAATGTCTAACTGTCAACTAAGGCTGCAAACAAATGTTGCATTTGTCCCAGGATAAACACTTTTATCTCAGGACAAAGTACAATAGTTTAGACATCCATGTCTGTTGTCCTAGGATAAATCCTAAAAAAGTGCACTGGATAAGAAGTACTAACAGTTTATCCTTGGACATAACAAAAGTGCATCTGAATGGGATTGCATCATTGAATCAATGGCAAAAAAGTAGCAGTGCATTCAGCCACTCACTAAACCCTGATTAGAAGGGCAATGTGCATACACACAATCCCAGGATATTTCTGTTCCAGGACAAATACAGACACAACTTGTCCAGGGACAAATAAAGCACTTGTCCCTAGCCTAAGAACCTCAGATCAAAACACATGCCAGAAAAAATGGTTCATAACTGGGCTTTATTAAGGTTGTGGAACAATTAATTTCACTACAGTCAGACTCTGGCTGGCTATCTCAATAAAAGTCCATACCATCTTTCATGTTTCACTGTTAAAGTTCCATTTTGATAGGGATTTCACAAAGGGAGAGGTTAAAGGCTTGCAGATCCGAGAAATAACTCTTGGCACTTTGATGTGGAGCCATATTTCTCACATTCCCTTTATCTTCTCTGTGGAGCCTTGGTAACATGTCTTTCAATTCATTGCAGAAAGGTGTTTCAGACATCTTTGTTTGCTTTTGCATCTCTGTGAAATGTCTCAGAAACAACAAAATGAAGATGGAGGAAAAGGGGGTTGTTGTGATTTCTTACACTTGCCCAATCCTTAGCAGCAAGAGTCTTGTAAGCCTGATCCCAGACAACTGAATTTGGCAAAATAGCTTACACTTAGGGATGAGCGGCAAGCCAAAGTGATCTTTTGTAGATCCTTAGCTAGAGTCCAGGGAAAGGAGTAAATTGGCTGCTAAGACTTCTGGTAATACAATGACCTAACAAAATGATGCTTAGGAGATAACAGCCCTTGGCAAGGTTATCTCCACCTTTAAAAGTGCCACCTGAGGATGAAATGACAGTAAAGGTGAAGGGGGCGGGGGAAAGAGGCAGCTTACTGTAGTAGTTAAGAGACGAAACCTGCTAGTGAGCTTATGTTGTTATACTCCCTGCTGTTTAATGTCATGTTTGTTAGTGGCTGTGTTATTAAGAGTTCGCTCAGAGTTGAGGCATCCGCTTGCTTCATTCATTACCTGAATTCTAAGTAACCAGCATTGTGTAATACCAGCCTCTGTACAACGTAACTGGTTCTAGCTGGCCTGGGCCAGAGCTTCTTAAAGAAGCTGCTGTGTGATAGCAGTGATGTCTGAGGCCCCTGACGCAGGTTCATAGATTCATAGATGTTAGGGTTAGACAGGACCTCAGTGGGTCATCGAGTCCAACCCCCTGCCCTGGGCAGGAAAGAGTGCAGGGGTCAGATGACCCCCAGCTAGATGCTTGTCCAGTCTCCTCTTGAAGACCCCCAAGGTAGGGGAGAGCACCACCGCCCTTGGAAGCCCATTGCAGATTCTGGCAAACTTTACTGTGAAGAAGTTCTTTCTGCTTACCACACTTAAGATGTGATTAAGTTGTTTTAGTAGTGACCTGGCCATACATTCAGTCTCCCACCCTCTGGAGCACACTGGAGTCCTAGCAGCCAGGGGAGCGCATCAGAGTCAAAAGCTCCCCTGTGCTCCTGTGGCTGGGAACCCCACCCAGCTAACCCAGGCTCCCAGCCCCAGGAGACCATGGCATGCTTCCTCAGCTGGGAGCCCCCATCAGCTGGGAGCTTCCCTCAGCAGTGAGATCCAGCCTTGGGGGTGGGGGGTGTGTGTGTGGGGGGAGCCAAACTTTCTACTTGTGGGTGCAGAGGGAGCCTGGGAGTCCAAGAGTTGAATGGAAACATTTTGAAAGTATCAAGTTACCTTTCACTAGGTTTTCTCTCTGTGTCTTATGGCTTCCAAAAGGTAAATTAAAGAAAACTCACTGGGCGCATCCAGACAAGTGTGGCTGTGTGGTATGTGCCCCCACAAACACATCCGCAGTGCCACATAGTGCAGTCACCTGTGTTCTCCTTGTTGCAAGGGTGCGCTGCCCATGTGTGTGCTGCTCCAGTTTTTTTTCCCCGTGGGGTTTTTTTGACCCCTGAAAAGTGAGGTCAAGGTCTGCCCAGCAGGCCCTACCCAGCAGGCCTCCAGAACCCCAGGTAAGGCTGCTGGGGTAAGGTAAGGCTGCACAGTGCTGACCCCATCCTTCCCTATGCAGCCTGGGGTAACTTCCCACACACCAAAGTGCCTGTCACGGGCGTTCCCTGGGGACATGTAGCTGCAGTACAAGGTGCAGCACTGCTACTTGTCCCCAAGGAACCAAATATCTGCGCACATCTGGATGCAGCCATTGTGTCTGCTGGAAAAGTTCCTATCTTGCTCAGAAGCAAGTATAATTCAATGCAGATAAAGGGAAGAGAAACACTGGACCTGGAAGGTTTGTTTGAATCTGGCAGGAGAATTACTTTTTGTGTCTGTATTATCCCACATATGCTTGATCAACCATGCTGCTCATCTTACAGATATGATTAGCGAACCCTGGATGAGAAGTTAATTTTAGAAATCTCCCTAAAAGGAGCTCTTCAGACTTTTAGAGCATTCAGAATGGACTGTTTTGGCCTATGTTGCTTGAAAATGCAGAGCATAGGTTCGAAGGCAATTGAAGCAGCACTATAAATTAAAGTCCTAAAAATTCTTGTGCATATATGGAAACTGTTAGTTTAAAGATAATGCTTTAGCACGCTGCAAAGTTGAAACTTTGCAAAACAAAATGATACTGAGGCAATAATTTTAGAGTACTAAACAATAGAGCGGATGGTGAGAAAGCTACTAAAAATATAATCCTTTTAATAATGGAAAATATCCAGGGCAATACATTGTTGGTCCTTTAAATGGGAACACGTTGGTTGGTATCCTTATTAAATATATTAATGACAGAACATTTAAGTTATTGATTAATACCAGAAGGGTTTTTTAAGCATTGCGTTGTTCTCTTTAGTTCAGATGGTAAGAAAAGAATGCGTTATACTTGCAAGCTAAAAAAGAAGCCAATATTCTTTCAGAGAAAACAGATCTTTATATCCCATGCATTGCACAGGGGAATCATGCTTGGAGATGAATATCTCCACTCCTAAAAGAAAATTCTATAAGCGTAATAAAGGTACAACAACTTTATGTCCTTCTAGACTGTGTTTCTTTTTTTTTAATGGCAAGGGTTTATCTGTTTTGACTGCAGTGACATTATGCAGTTCTTGATAGCTTAATTACCGGTATGGTAAATTGACAGAGACTGTTTTGTGGAAAGTTCTTCATGTTCAGGAAGAGATATCACTGTCCTCTTAAAGTAATGTAAATAGTTTTCTGCTGTGTAACTG
The DNA here is from genome assembly GCF_001723915.1 of Gavialis gangeticus. Classification (NCBI taxonomy): domain Eukaryota; kingdom Metazoa; phylum Chordata; order Crocodylia; family Gavialidae; genus Gavialis; species Gavialis gangeticus. Next base: position 27,415,069 of record NW_017729026.1, read on the forward strand.
ACAGGAGAGAAATTTCCCCACCCTTTGATTTTGGCTATATTTAGCCTGTTTATTTCTCTTTTTACTGAGAAGTTTGTGCATTACAGCCTGCTATGCTGTTGCGTTAAAGGATAAATGGATTTTTTATACTTGCTAATTACCTCAAGGTCTTTTAAAGCTCTCTCCACAAAATGCTGGTTTTGTGTTTTACTTGGTAGAGAACATGATAGGATAATACCTTTTCTCTTTGTCCTTTAGCAATTTTTTACCGTTATGCTATCTCCTGGCAGCCCAGCCATTCTTTGAATAAACTGCCTTAAAACTTGCTTTAGATAAAATACTATGTTATTTTTTTCCAGCTAAAAACTTGATTTCTTTCTCTTTTCTCCCTTCTGGCGACCGAAGGAAAAAGGGAGAAAAGAAAGAGCAAAACAAAACTGAAAAATAAAAAAAAGAACTTTTGGTTTTCAGAATGTGGAAAATTATAATGATTATACGATTATTGTTTTCAGTAAACACATTATTCTTGAAAATAGGTCTTTTTAATCATTGAAAATGAAAGAACCAGTGCACCAGACTTGATTAAAATATATTTAAGTATGTAAATAAATCACAGGTTAGTAAAAGCAACCCTAACTGTCAATCATAACCACATCAGGGCAAAGTTGGCTACTTTTTAATTTTTGAAGCTGTCTTTTCTGGTTTTGAGCTGTCTTTTCTGTAAGCCTTTGAGTTCAGACCTTGAACACCAAGGTCTTATCTGTTTACATGGACACTAAGGGCTTTTGGCAGGAAGAGGAGCTTGCCTTGAACCTTGAATCTTTGGTGTAAGATGATTCTGAGGGGCATAAAACAAACGGAAAAAAATCTCTTTTCCTCTTCCCCATTAGAGCATTATAAAGCCAGTGCCTTCTTTAACAAGTGCAGTGCCCTGCCCCTGTATCGGATACAGCCGTAGTTCTCAACCCTTTTAGACTCCAGGCACCTCTCTGGGGTCAAGGCTCCCCTTGTTACACTCAAGCACCCTCAGCAGACTCACGGGGCCCCTTGTTAGACTGAAGCACCGCATAGCAGACTCGAGGCACCCCTCAGTAGGCTCACGGCACCCCTTGTTAGACTCCAGCCCCCCGTGCAGCATGCAATGTTTTGAGTAGCGCAGGGCAGGCGGCGCCGCCGGAGCCCCTCA
>NW_017729026.1:27416472-27422550 GCF_001723915.1 Gavialis gangeticus
GCCCGGTGCCGCCGCCGCCGCCGCCATGGCTCCCGGCTCCGACCGCCTCTTCGACACCCTGGGGCACTTCGGCAGGTACCGGCGGCGCCGGGCGCTCGCGGGGTCCTGCCCGGGCAGCAGCCGGAGGAGGCAGAGCCGCGCGGGGGGTGCGTGTGCGGGAGGGAGAGGGGCTGTGTGGGAGTGCACGCGTGTGCCTGCATGTGCCTGTGTGTGCATGCGGGAGAGTGTGTGCGTGTGTCTGCAAGTGCCTCTGGGTGCCTGCGTGTTGTGTCTCTGGGGGCATCTGGATGTGGGGGTAATGCAAGTGCACATCCATGTGCATGTGTGAGAGTGCGTGCGTGTGCGGGCACGGGCGTGTGAGCGCGTGCAGGTCAACATGCGGGCGTGTGTGTGAGAGGGCATCTGTGTGTCTGTGTGTGACTGCGTGTGAGTGCGTGCATGTGCAGGCGTGGGTGTGTGCAGGGGTGACTGGTACCTCCTGAGTCTGGAGAGACACCCACAGAAGCCACCAGCAGTGGGGATGGCCCTGTCAGGAGGGGCACCCCCTCCCTCCCCTTTACCAATCGCCTATAGGTGTGTAAGTGCATGCATATGAACCTGTGGGCATGTGTGAGTGTGTGAGAGTGCACTTGTGTGTGTGTGAGTTTATGTGCGTGTGTCTGTGCACGTCTGTGTGTGACGGTGTGTGAGAGTGCATGCATCAGCGTGTGTGTGTGTGTGTGTGTGTGTGTGTGTGTGTGGCTACAGCTGCAGATAGCTGGGTATTACTGGTATGTCTGTATGTGCAGAGAGGGACTATATCATCCAGTATCAGTTACAGGGCAGCAATGATGTTTTCTGCTCTTATGTTGAAACCCGCGCTTCTCAGTCAGGTGTTGTGAGATCCTTGCAGGGAACCACCAGGCAGTGTCAGTGCTGTCAGGTGTGCAAATGCATTTCACAAGAGAAACCTAGAGATTTCCCATTGGAGCCACTATGTTAAAAGCGTTTTGCCCTGCCATGGGCTGGCTGAGCTCTTTGCCTCAGAAGGACAGCTCTGTATTTCCCTGGTCAAGAAAATATGAGCTGGCATTTTCCAAGGGGTGCCTCTAGCCTCACGTGGAGTGTCTTGAGTCTAGAAAGGCTGAGAACCGTTGGCTTAAATTAAGAAGCCATCTGCTAATTTTGTTGTTGCCGTGGCTGCTCTGTTTTGGGCTTGGCTGCTGTTGAAATCCCTGGGCTTGACATCCAGCTCAGGTGCCAACTGTCAGAGTGCCCTCTTGGATGTGGCAGCTCCCCATTAAAAACACTTCCCAGCTGTTTCAATAAAGTCTTCAGAAATAAATGCCTGAAAGGAAATGTGGTGCTAATGCTAAAGCAGTGCTGTGTTCATCGCCTACATCAGTTAGAGCAATGTAGACTGTTGCTAAATGTTGTCTGGGAAAAGATTGTGTCCTCAGGGGTGTTTGAATACTGTCCACTGCACTGGGGCTGTGATCTCAATTGGGGCTTTCTGGAAAGTACAGCAGTCCAAATAATGTCCGTTCCCTATTCTAACCTGTATTAGTTGCAGGAGGATTTGCAGGTATCTTGTGAATGCAGGTATGAAATGAGAGGGTGCTACACGGCCTTTCACAGCACCTGATGAAGTGAGCTTCAGTTCACAAGAGATTTTGCCTTGTGTATACATCTACTTTGGTCAGATTATAAGGTGCCAGTCTACTTTGCCTTTCTACCACCCCCACCCATAGTTGTTGTATAACTTGCTCTGTGTCCTGTTTCCATGTCTGAGATGTCTGATTATTATTGGAAAAATGAACGAGTGTGGTACATAGACCATCAGAGTGTTGAATACAGATATTGTCTAGCCTGGAGTAAATATAGAGAGCAATGTATGAGATACCTCACATCCTGCATGTAGGTGAGGGTCAACAATTGACTTTCTGGTGAGTGTGGATTGCACTTTACATGGTGGAGATTCTGTTACATTCAGATCCCCTATGCTATACTGTTTTGTCTAAGCTTTTATACTCTGCATAGTGATTTAGTGTCAATATTTGAAGACTCTGCCAGCTTCTCCTTCTTGGCTTCCTATCTGTGTCCACCAGCTCTGGTCTATGCCAGTCTGTCTCTCTTCACTTATTAAAACTCCTGCATCCTCTTCCCTTTTCTTGGGGTCATGTTATACCTCACCTAGTAAATTGTTGTGTACATAAAATCTCAAACACTCCCTGAGATCCACAAAAGTGGCATCAAGTAACAAAAGCCAAAAACATTTCAAAAGTTGTTGAATGCTGTTCCTTGGCTAAGAGAAAAGAAGGATACTTTATAAAGCGTAGCTCTTCTAGCTGTCCTGTCCCACAACTACTTTGAAAGCTTATCCACAAACTTCATATTTTTCCATCAGGGGAATACGTATGACTGAAACATGTAAGGGAGATTGGTTTTGCTTTGTCCAAGTTCAGGTGGAGAGTCAGGTGATCATAGTCTGCTTCTAGACCTAACTTGTAGCAATGAAGAGACTACAACTCTTCTACAGTATTCTAATGGTCATTAAACACATCCGAAACTCAATAATACTTGGGCAAGTTCATAACATAAAATCTGCCACTCTCTTTCAAATTATATTGGTGGAAAGCTGCTTGTGTTTTTTGGAGTGTGTTTGAGGGAATGTGTGGTGACCAGGAGCAAGGGGAGCTCTAGATCTGCTTTTGCCACTGTTTCTGAGCCGTGCAAGGGCTGGGCTCAGCCTGGGACAGCATGGTGGTGCAATGGGTTTCCCCCTCCCCTTGCCTGCTACCAGACTGGCAGTGAACACCTAGGGGGACCAGGCAAGGGTGTCTGCAGCCACCATTGTCCTGGGCCCTTGCGCAGCCCAGCTGGAGTAGGTAGGAGGAACTCTGGAGCCTTCGCCACCTAAGGGTCGGGAGGGAAAGAAGCAGCAGCAGGCAGAGGAGGGGAGAAGCAAGGGGAGGGGAGAGGACATGCGGGGGAAGGGAGAGGAGAATTCTTACCTGCTTGCAGGACTTTAAAAAGTCCCTGGCTGCTGCTCCTGGAGTGTTGTGAGAAAGTGGGGTTTGGTCGTATCACTGCACCCCCTCTGGATCCACTCCTGCTTTTCTGTGACCTCATTGTAAACAATCCATGCTTCCCCAATAAAACTTTTTGCATCTCTCAGGAAATCCTGAAATGCTGTCATCTCCTGCAAAAGCAAGAAAATCTGGAAGAACTTTTGTTTGTCTTTGCCTAATGTTTTGGCTCTGGAATATTTTTTGTAGCTTATTAAGAATGTGTTGTTTTATAGTAAATCCAAAAGTCAGTCAGAGTTGGCAGATATTTGGTTATGTCCAGCAGTTATTAGAAATAATCCACCTTGGCTGTCTGTACTTACCTGACTATCATAAAGAGCTGCACTGCAACAAGGAGCATGGGGCAGATATTTTATTAACATTGTGGATTGTTTGGTACTGCATTTTAGGTTGAGAACAATACTGTTTCACCAGCAGAGTAGTTGCACAGGAAAAGCTTAAAAATAAAGGGAACAATACACAACAATTCATGAAAAATGAATGTGCAAGTGCAAAGAAAAGGAGAGGATCAAATACAAAAGAAAACCTGTAGATGCTTTGGTAAAAAAATGTGGTAATGGAAAGTACCATGCTTACAGGTTTGTATGCTATAATTGTGGCAAGAGAAATCATAATGTCAAAGCTTCAATACAAAAAAATTAAAGAAAAATGCATCGTATTGAAGGAATAAGCAGTGACGTGGATGATGAGACACTCACTTATAAAACATTAGTCCGGTGTATAACAACAAATGCATATGGCTTGTAAAGATCAGGCTGGCATCACAAAGTAAACAGAAAACTGAATGCAATGAAGTGGGACCTCAGTTAACGCAGTCACACAGACTTCCTCAGGATCCTATAGACAAAGCCAATGTCTTGATTATAATATCATTAGGACACAGCAAATTACAAGCAGAATACCAAGGAAAATGTTGAACCTTAGGTATTTCAGACAACATAGCAGTCGCTGCTTTCAAGTAGAATATGATTCATGTAATAAACACAGAAGTAAAATAAAAAACATAGTGGGCGGGTCTTTGTTCATTAATGCACTGTTGTTACTGCACATTTAGTTTAATACTTCCTTAATGAAGTACTAACTGAATGTGCAGTTACTACATTTACTGCACAGTAGCGCTGGCACATTTTTTTTGTGATGGTTACTGTGTAGTAGCCTAATAACACTGCGCAGAAGCTTATTAGCATGGTTTTTGACTGGCATGCTATTGCTCAGTGTTATTACACCACCACACAGTAAGCGTATTGTGTAGATGCACCCACTAACAACAAACAATATTCTGTGACATATCTGAAGCAAAGTTTTTAAAAGTTACCACGATACTGTTTAAAATATTAGATATTTTCCAGGTGTATTCAATTTGGAAACAGATAAAACAGTTCAACAAGTGTAGCACCTGCCTCACAGAGTAGCTATTGCATTAAGAAGAAAAGTAAAGTAAAAGCACTAGAGCTTATAGCTACACTTAGAGATACTAAATCAATGTAATGACTCTTATGATTTGTAAAATAGCTGCCAATATTTCTTCCTAGCCTCTAAAGTATGTGCAAAACTCCTGAGGTTACTGTTGTACAAAGATGCACATGGAGGAGCGTATCTCGGCATGATGCAATCATCACATGTATCAAAGAGCTGTTGATCAGCTCTTGTGTTCTGAAGTATTACAACATGAATGAAGTGGAAACCTTACAGTGTGCTGCCAAGTGACATGGGACATCAGTTCTATAAAAAAAGACAGCCTTTCACATTATAATTACAATAGCCACTCAAACAAAAATATACCCTAGCTGGAAAGAAATATCTTACAATTCTTGCAAAGGAATAGTATCTTGTTTATGAAAAGTTTGACCCATTTTTCATGGATGGGAAACCATTCAACTAGAAAGTGATTATAAACCCTTTAAGAACACTTTGGGGGGGGAAAAACCCACTGTTCCTGGCTCAGCATACCTTTTGTACATGTTTGAAACTCTTATGCTATAACTTAAAAACTACATACCAAGAAAGAAACTGAGGTCTTGATAGTCAATATCTATGTAGGACAGGCACACTGCATAAAAATATGGTAACTGAACTGATTATGAGTAGGGACCTATTCAAATGACAGTTTTGCGATTCTCGTGGAAATCATGAAAAATGGTGAGCTCCATGATCACCACAAAAAATGGCATTGGCTACAGTTTCCCAGGAAATCAACCAAAAAAAGCTGTAATAAAAATAAAATGCTGGCTCCTCAGTGGGAACCAGCAGTCCTTGCTGCTGCCAGGCCTTGCAGCCTGCCTGGGAGGGGAAGTCACAGGCTGGCTGGGCATCACAAAGGGCAGCAGCCAAGATGGCAGCTGCCCCCTTGTGCCTCTCTGCCAGTCGGAACTGATGGGTGGGATTGCATGAAGGGCAGCCAGCAGTCAAGATGGCAGCCTCCCCCCTGTCCCCCCTCCCCCCTGGGACCTCTGCAACAGTCAGTCCCAAGGGACAGGGCCTCTCCTCCAAACAGTGGCAAGAGGTGGGGCTACCACAAAATGACTGCTAAATCAGCTCTTTGGGTTGTGACCAAGCTGTGAAAATTGCTTTCTTTTACCGTGAGTTAGGTAGGTCCCTAATTATGAGATCCCTCCAGGACAGAAATACAAAAAACACAGGAAGATACATAGAAAGCATCAAACAAGCCAGTTTCAAGGCAAAGGCTGGAAAGAATATGAAAGCTAACTATACCAGGCAAAGGTTTCGCAGGTGCTCATGTCTGTCATTCTTGCAGGTTGGCTGGGCACTAAGGGAGACTCTTCCCATGCCTTTCAAGAAAGATGAACTAAATGTAAAAACTAGCATCCTGTCTAAGCATAGGCAGAATAGTTCATGGACCAGCGGGCCTGGGACCAGGGACCACCACGAATCAGGGCCCAATTCAGGGGATGCCTTGCAGGCGTGCGGTACTCCAGCCTGCAAAAGGTCCTGCTTGAGGCTGCCGGGAGACACAGGGGTGGTGCCAGCCTCTTCGTGGTGGGGGGACTGG
>NW_017729026.1:27427550-27428001 GCF_001723915.1 Gavialis gangeticus
AGTCAAGGGTAAGAAGAGAATTTAAGTAGGTGTAGCCTAGGTGTACTCGGGTATATACTCCTCTTCTCCAATTGAAGGGAATTGTTAGCTGGCAGGTGTGCTATGGGGGTGGGGTTGAGGTGAATTTTGGGATGGTTATAGCTCCTGCAAACTTCCCCAGCATTGCCTGTGTACACGTGCACAGCTGCACGTGGCCAGGAACACGGCTCCTTGCAGGTAACTCTAATGTGGGGAGAAGGGGCATGGGGGAGGGAAGGGGCGTGCGGGGGACAGATCAAGGCCCCCATGGTGAGGGAGGGAATGGGGCAGGGGCAGGGGCTTGGAGTGCTGCCCAGCCAGAGTGGTGCATGGGACCCGGGCCTGGGGTGGGGAGTGGGATGGAGCTACAGGCAGCTCATCCAGAGGGTGTGGCGGGACAGGGGAGGGTGAGCCCCAAGCCCACAGTGGGCAG
>NW_017729026.1:27433001-27437202 GCF_001723915.1 Gavialis gangeticus
TTGGAGTGCTGCCCAGCCAGAGTGGTGCATGGGACCCGGGCCTGGGGTGGGGAGTGGGATGGAGCTACAGGCAGCTCATCCAGAGGGTGTGGCGGGACAGGGGGGGGGGAGCCCCAAGCCCACAGTGGGCAGCCCGCATCCGCCTTTGTCTCGCTGGGCTCTGCTTTGGGCGTGGTGGAGGAAGGAGAGGTGGGCCTGTGCCACCCCATTCCCAGCCCGGCTGGGTCCACCATGCCTCCCCCATGGGGCACAGAAACCCACCCCACCCTTGGCAGTGGCAGCAGCTGGAGGGGAATAGTTCCCTCCCCACACTGGTCCAGCTCCTGTGGGGGTGGTGGGGTAGGGAGCCTCCAATTTTGTGTTTTTCCAGGGCCCCAGTAAATCTTAATCTGCCTCTGTGTCTAAGGGCAGTCATACCAGAATGTTTAGGTCATTGAGAAAAGGAATTCTCTCAATAATAAAACACCTGTTCTGGAATACACGTTCTAGGAAAACCACAGGTGCTGAATGCTGGGCAAACATGACCTAAAATAGCAGGGACCTGGTGAGCAGGTGTAATGCATGTGAGGAAATGTGGGCCAAGCAGAAACTAAGGATACAATAAACTACCTATTGGCTTCAGACTCTGGAGCAAAGTAGGAACAAACCTTCTCAATGAAAATGACCCTTACCATCTCATTATTGTAGGCTACTATTTAGACATCTGGAAACTAGATGAACCACCACAAAGCTATGGAGCATTTGCACAGAGTGTCCTAAACTGTGTAGTTTTAGGTAACAGATCCCAGTTGACTTGCAGTGAATTTATGCAGTTTCTCTTGGAATGGGACTTTAGTCATAGCATTATGCCAGAGCCAGTCAAAAGAAAGTTGGAAAAAGTAAATGTATGCTAACACATTTTTAACTAGAGAAACACTGCTGCAAAAGCATGCAGCATGGTGCAATACTAGATGTCAAATTGAGTGTGTACCTTGTCTATAGTCCCATTATTACTAGACCTGAGAGTTGTGAAAGGAATACACAAAAAAGAAGGAGGCACAAAAAGGCCAAAGTGTACTATGACTTAGAAGCTGAAGATTTTCCAGAGCTACAGTCCAGAGACCTTTCCAAGATAAGATTGGTTTCTCAGGACAGATTATGGAAACAAGAAGCATTTTTTAACAGAGAAATTCTTATTTATATAATGTGCTAGTGGATGGACATATATTTCACTGAAACTTCAAGCACATTTACCAACTGTTGGCATAAGGCGTGAACATAGATTTGGAGGCTGGTGAGATATGCACTCCACAGAGGTTTGATCAACAGAGCATGGAAGAAACACAGGATGACAAGTGACTGACAGATATCTTAACAGAATCCCAAAATGCAGCGAGAAGAATCAAGTGGAAAAGAGTTCCCCGTTGTCAGAAGAATGACTTGCACTTCCTCCAACATTTAAAAGCATGCAAAGTGTACATAAGATTTTGTATAATACTCAGGCATGTAAACAACCCTACCAAAATTAGAGTAAAATATCTTCATTGTGAACAAATTCAGTTAGTTATCTGTTAAAAATGAATAAATAAATAGCATTAAGTTATATACATGATGAGCTAAAATATGTGCACTTATGATGAAAGGTTGAAGTATATAAGCAAGTTGTGGGATCTCTGTTTAATTTTGCTGTCTCCAATAAATGTGATATTAGTTATTAAAGTAAGTGGAAGTAGTGTCACTGTGTTACTGTGATATACTAAAACTCATGCCAAAACCTGTGGGAGGCAGCCTTGGTGTTTCAGTTGAGTCCCAGGGTTACTGCTAAACAAAGTCTGGTAAAATATGATATGTGGAAAGTGGAAAATATAGAATAAGTAATATCCACAAGCAATCTCTGAGTGCCTTGGCACACAGCACATTTGCACTGATGTAAATTACATTGATAAATGATACTAAGAGCTGGAAAGGAGAGACGAGCAGCTATTATAGCACTTTGCCACTAGGTGGCCAGGAATAGGTATTAGCCTTTTTTGCTATAGTGAGCTATTCCAAAGTATGTATGTATGCATGTATGTACGTATAGGTATGTTTCTATTTCAGCAGTGTAGGGATGCAGCCAGGTGCCTGGAGCAAAGCAGAAGCAGTGACTGCCAGTTGCTTCCCAGTTTGTGATTGTGAATATGTGGCTGCTGGCAGCGGCTGCTTTTTTTTCACCCCTCCCAAGTCAGCACCTGGGGTGATTGCCCCCATTATGCCCTCATTCTTCCCTGCAGTTACTCCACTGATTAATTCATATTATTAGATTTATATACCACCTTTCCCATCAAAGGCCATTGGACAGTTTACAATAAGAGATAGAATAACTTATAAAAGCAGATAAAATTTTAAAATAAGATATAAAATAAAAACTCGCTAAGCAGTATTCTAGCTTACCTTTGCTCGCTAAACACCTATCCTGAATAGAAAGGTCTTATAGTGCTTCCATAAGATGTCCAAGCTTGGGCTGTGGTGGACTTCAAGAGGAAAGGAGTTCCAAAGGTATGGAGCAACTACTGAGAATGATTTCCTTCATGTTTTTGCTAAGCTAAACTTGGTGGCATTGATGGTGCTTGCTGGAGGCTTCTCTTGGTTGACCTTAGGGATCATGATGGGGCATAAGGTATAAGTCAGTCCCTTAGGTATGTAGGGCCTAGATTATTTAGGGCCTTATAGGTCAAAACCTGCACCTTGAATTGTGCCCAGAAAGCTATTGGGAGCCAGTGCAGAATCCGGAGCACTGGAGTTATGTACTTCTGGCAACCCATCCCTGTCAGAAGGCAAGCCACTACATTTTCCACCAGCTGCAGCTTCCAGGCAGTCATCAAAGGCAGCCCCATGTTGAGTGCACTGTGGTAGTCTAGTATTGGGGTTACAAAGGCATGGATGACTGTGGCCAGATCCAAATCTGAAAACAAAGATCATAGCCTTCACACCAAATGGAATAGTTGTATTAGGTAGCTTTAAACACTACAACACTTGCCTCTGATTTTTCTCAGGGTAATTTTACACTGGATTCAAGTATGTTACAATGGTGTAGGGCTGTATGTTGAGTGTCTGCTCCTTTTTTACACTGGTGCAAAGGTTGATTACAGGGCTGTAAATGGGTTGTTTGTATAAGCCCTGAAAGGCAGCCCCTGGATCTCTGAAGCAAATTACATTCATGAGAGAGTCCAAATGTTATTGAAATAGCTGGTATGGGTGCCTCATATTTCAGAATAGATCACTGGGCGAATGTTTACAGTGGCAGAGGTTATATCTTTTATTAGACCAACAAGATTTTTGCAAAAACCTGGAAAGTGTATTCTGTTTGGGGCAGCACAATTGGGAGTTGTCAAAGACCAGTGGTAACCCCCTCATTCTGTTGGCTCATGTATGCCATCACTGGGCACGTCCACACATGCAAGCACTTGCAGTAGCTCAAATAGAAGCAGTGCAAATTTGAGCCAGGGCTTTTTGCCTCCGTGCACATGCCCAGACATGCACTTTGGTGTGGGACAAATTGTGCCACTTGTGGCAAAATAACCTTGCCTGGCTCCTTTTAGATCTGCAGCCAGGGGGAGCTAGAGCACAGGTCCAAAAAGCTGCCCTGTCTTGGCCACATCAGGACAAAAATCTGCCCTGTCAAGCAGTCCTATGATTTATACCACTACTCACTCTTAGGAGCTTCTGGGGCCCAGCCAGTTGGTAGCTGGGGACACTACCCCTTGTTCCAGCTGGACTGCTGAAGCAGCCCTGAGAGTTCCCTGCACCCTCTACCCACTGCAGCAGTCTGGCAGTGGAGGCTTCTGCCTGGCTGTGACCTGCCATGCACCTGCCAGACCTGGATGGAAACTGAACAGCCAGTAGAGGTATCTGCTCCTCTGGGTCAGCTGCCGGTGGACTGTGGCTGCAAAGTTGGTCTTTGTGTGGCACTGCTGCCACGAGCGCACCCTGCCCAGCCATCTGGGAAGTTATTGTCTTGAACATGTGTGGTGACTTGCTTTGAACTGTCAAAGCTTGTCCTCCTGGCCCCAATTGGTCCTGCCACTGGTCTCCCTAGCAGGAATTCTGGTGGTCCCTATTTGAAAACTGAAAAATTCCTGATAAAAAATCCCAAAGTAACTCTGTAAAATACCCTGAAATCCATGTTCCACCACAATTAAAACAAAAGACCACTATATATAGAGAGAGAGAAAGAGTGAGA
>NW_017729026.1:27437380-27437882 GCF_001723915.1 Gavialis gangeticus
CAGGGGCACCCCCCCCGCAGGGCACACATGCCCCACCCCTGCTTGCTCCTCCAGCCCCCTGGATTGCTGCCTCGCCTGGCCCCATCTCCCACCAGCTCCTGCAGCCCCCCCCATGGCTACTCTGCCCAGCACCCGCTTGCACCCCAGCCCCCCAATGGCTGCCCACCCCCAGCCTCTGGCACTTAAAAAAAAGAAAAAGAAAAAAAGCCTCTACTCACATCAGAAGCAGGGGTTGTGGGGGCTCCAGGCCCTCCTGGCAGACCTCCCCCCCTGGGCAGCACAGGAAAGCAGGGGGCAGCAGGGCCCAGGCTGGGACTACTCAGGCTGTCACCCGGCCCCACACTGTGCGGAGGGGCCCCAGTGACCCCAACTGGAGCTGGAACTGCCAGTGAGTGCTGGGGTTTTTGTTTTTAAATTGCTGGGCTGCTGGGGTGGGGGGGTAGCGATGGGGGGGCTGGAGCCAGGTGGAGCAGTGATGAGGGGGCTCGGGGAGTAGGCAGGG
>NW_017729026.1:27438015-27441001 GCF_001723915.1 Gavialis gangeticus
CGGGGAGTGGGCGGGGCCATCGGGGTCCCCCCTGGTCCCCTCCCCTCTCCCCCAGCCCCCCACCTCCTACTTACTGGCACTAGAGCCTGGGTCCAGCTCCCTGCAGCTGGCAAGCTGCCTTGCACAGGCAGGCAGTGTGCTTCAGCACCAGGACGAGGGCCAACCATAGAGACACTCTGGCTGCTACCAGAGTGTCTCTGTGGAGGACCCAACCTCTGGCTGCCTCAGGATATGGTCTGGGACCATGCCCTGCCCTGCTTTTTTCTCTGTGAGTTTTTTTGACCCCTGGATATCCAGGGGCTAATTTTGCCCCCATGCTTCAAATCTGCAGTGCGGGGAACATTTTCTTGTTGCTGCATGTGCCTCTTGCAGCATCCCAAAGTAGTATGAGATGCTGCAAGAGGAATGTGCAGGCTTGTCTGGATATGCCCACTGAATCCAGTGTAAGATGCAGTCCTATGATTTACACCAGTAACATAGTCTCCTTATTAGCATAGAAGAACTGTCTTGTGTCTTCAGCTGACACACCATTTCCCTCTTTACACTCCGTCGTGGAATTCTGAAGGATACTTGACATAGAAGCTGGATCAGCCCAGGATGCTCATTTTTCAGAGATGACCAGAACCCAGTTCCGTTGTACCGCCTGCTTGAGAATCTGATCTGACATATTTGTGAATAGTTATGAGACATATATTGGGACAGATAAGATCTGTCTTTATAGGGCCTTACTCTACAAACTACCATACAAGAGAAAACGCAAAGAACTTAATATTAAACAGTATCCTACTGTAGAACACAAAGGTTGTGTCATTGATTAACAAGACATAATTGGTAAAATTAGCAGTTGCAGTGCACTCTTAACTTGGAAGGCAGCAATTTATAGAGAATGCTTTGTATTTCTAATAGTTAAAACATTAAATAATTGTAGGTCAAGAAGAGGCTACAAAAAGTGAAAATCAATACAAAATAATTATAAATGGAATAAGATAACTTGATTTGTTTCTAATTCAAGAGGCAAAGTTTCAGTAAGCCTAATCAAAAGATCTTTCTGTGGAAAGGTAAATGAAACTGAGAACATTTGGGGTTTACCTTGTTAGGAGAACTCATAGTAAAGTTATTTGCCCAATTAAAGCAAAGGAGGGAGCTTCAGTATGAGGCTAGACGGCTGGAGACCCCCACACTGAGGCACCCTCATGCCCCAGCCAGCCCCTTCAGCATCTACACATGGACTGCTGCAGAGTAAATTTGTTTACTTCAGCCTAACAGGGACGCAGATGTGGATGCCGAGACACTTAGTGTGCAGCTAATTAGTCTACTGCACAGTAAATGTCTTGTGTACATGTGTGCAGTGTGTGTAAATCCCTTAGCAAGCAAGAAAACTAAAATACTTATTTTGTCAGAAAAAGATAGGGCTTGGTGAAGCAATATGAGAAGCTGATACTAAAACCAGACTAAATTGGGCAAAAGTTCAGGACCAGAGAAGAAAGAACAAACAAACACTTTGCAGGAGGAATTAATCATGAAAGGTCTGCAGAGAAATATAAGGGAAAGGTAGAGACTGTGCAGCCTGCAATCACTATATTTGTATATCATGAACGAAAACAGGCCAGGGGCTGATTTCTGTTCCATAAATACACATTAACAATTTTTGCCAAAATGTTGGCAGCAAGATTAGAGTTTGTACTTAAACAATTGTTACGTAAGTGCCACGTAGCTTTAATAGATGATAGCACTCAGAACATCTGCACTAAATACATCGTGTCCTATGTGAACAAACAGGCCTTGCTCCAACACTGGGTTCTATTTTCTGTGGAGAAGGTCTTTGGTCAGCTTGAGTTGCCTTTCCTGATGGTCTGTTATGAATTACATATTGCTTTGATAGTAGATTTACAGAACAAATTAATATTGTATGCCAACCCACCAAAATGTAATATTTTGTTAAAAGACTTATTGATTAAAGAAACACTTCTTAAAAGAAGGATGAAAGTAGAAAGGATAAAACGTCCCCTATGCAGGTGATGCATCTTAGTACCTTTTATAGTTCCTATCTTTGATAGCTATATTTATAAAGGAATTAGATCATTTTAGTTTCATATTAGGTTATAAGATGAAAATTCAAGAGAAAAACATTGCTTATATTCATGAGGAAAGACACTATGAAGTAGCCCCAAAATTTTATGACAGCTGTCAGATGACTACAAAAATAAAATATTTATAAATATTCAATTCATAGACTCATTCTACAATTTTCTCCTTTATATAAAAAAATGGGGAGATGCTAGAATACAAGATCGGTTACATAAAAACAGGAATGCAACAACAGAACAAAGCAACTTAAAAGGGAACAAGAATATCCACATAAAACTTACCCCCCCAAACATTTTTGCAGCCTAGCTTTTCTTGCTAAATGCGTGCACAGATAGAAAGGTCTTCTAGTGCCTCCAAAAGATATCCAGGCTCAGGTTCTGGTAGATGTTTAAGAGGGGAGGGGGGAGTTCTAGAGCTGAGGATTAATTTCTGAGAACAGCCTTCCATGCCATTTTGCCAAATGGCCTTGGCATAATGATGGTACTGGCAAGAGGTTGCTCTCGGCTGTCCATAAGGATCACAATAGAACGCATGAGAGAAGGCAATCCCTTAGGTGTGCAGGGTTCAGATTCTGCAGGGTCTTATAGGTCAGAACCAGACCTTTGAACTGCACTTGAAAAATCTATTGTAAGCCAGTGCGGACTCTGGGACACTGGAGTTATGTGCTCTTGTCAACCCATGCCTGTCAGAAGACTGCATCAGCTGCAGGTTCCAGGCAGTTTTCAAGGGCAATCCTGTGTAGAACGCATTGCAATAGTCTAGCCTTGAGATTACCGAGGCGTGGATGGTGGTGGCCAGATCTGAATCTGAAAATAAGGGTGACAGCCTTCTCATCAGATGCATTTAGTTTTTACCTACTGCTGTCACCTAGAGAGCCAAGTGCAGCAAAAGATCCATG
>NW_017729026.1:27441157-27452272 GCF_001723915.1 Gavialis gangeticus
CCCCCCCCCGCCCCCCAGCAAGGCTGTGAATCTGAGTGATAAGGGGATACCAAACTCCATCAATGACAGGTGTCCCAATCCCCCACCCCACAATTCAAGGTGTCTGCCCATCATCCTCAGTGCTCTCTTGTCTGGATTCAGTTTCAATTGATGGATCCACCCACATCTAGTTCTGAATTCTAGCCAGGCACTGGGAAAAGACTGGAACTGGGCGGGGGAGCGGGGCAAGGGTCAGAAGAGGAGAGATGGAGCTGGATGTCATCAGTATACTGATGGCGCCATGCTCTAAATCTCTGCACAGTCTTGCTCATTGGCCTCATATACACATTGAATGGTAGAAGCGACAAGGCGGAGCCATTGGGGGCTCCACAGGAAAGGTCCTGAGGGAATGATGAGCACTTGCCCATCACCACTTTCTGAGACCTCCCTGCTCAGAAAGAACAGAACCAATTTAGAGCTGTCCCATAAATACCAACCATTTCTTAATGCAGCCCATCACATAGGTCAAATCCTGAAATCCTTACTCAGGCAAAACTCCTACTGACTTAACCATTTTTTAATGAAGACTGGTCTGTCTGCTCCAAGGATGTTATCTTGTTTCAATATCAACAGTATGATGGAGCTTTATCCATGAAAACTTCAGCCATTTCCTGTGAATTCTGATAGCAAATTGATGATCAGAGACTGATTGATTTCTGGCAGTACTAGTTATAGCAAAATTTAGGCAAGAAGTTTCATGAGCTATGAATGCAACTTCAATATCTGACTCTTCATAGAGTCATGGAAAGTTTATGGTCAAAGTTCTGTATCACACCTCATCAAAATGCCACAGTTTTCAGCCTGTAGGGAAAGTACTTTTTAAAAATAGGAATTCATCATTTTCCAGTGGACTTCCCTTGCAAGGCAGGAAGTCTTTGGGAGGACAGTTTGAATTTAAGACTTAAAACATCATGCAACAACTTACAATAATGCATTAATAATACTAAAGAGGAAGGTAGTATGTCAGCTGCCTGAAAATTCAAGAGAAAAACATTGCCTATATTCATGAGGAAAGAAATGATGAAGCAGCCCCAAAATTCATGAGGAAAGAAGCTATGAAGTGGCCTTACAATGGAAGCAGGATTGATCATTCACGAACATAAGGTAGCATGAGAGGCTAATCTACATAGTTCCTTTTAGAGCAGTATCTTTATTGGTGTGAGAAGCACTTTATAAACAGGCAGAGGAGGTGATGAGGCAATATATGGGTGAACATGATAAGAATAGATTCTGGTTCCCTAACCCAGAGGTTCCCAACCTGTGGGCCACAGCACAGTACCTGACAGCGAAGGGTTGGCTGCCAGTCCGCAGGAGGGTTGGCTGATAGACTGGAAGTCCGGAAGTGACTGGCATAGGTGACTGGTAGGGGGTGCATGGGTGTGCATGTGCCCCCCTCCAATGGGGCTGGTACCCCCCTGATGGCCAACACTGATGCTGTCGGTAGGGCTGGTGCCACCCCTGACAGGGTTGGCGGCTTCTGCGGGTGCCCCACCCAGGTTCAGGAGGCACCAGTCACTCATGGTGACCAGCATACTGCAGTCCAGCAGTCAAACTTTTTTATACCAGGTATAAAAAGGATTGGTTGACCTTCACAGTATGCTGGTCATTTCCGGTTCTCAGTTTGCTGGTCCACAGTTGCTTCCGGTCTGTGGTTTGCAGCTCCGCGATCTAAAAAGGTTGGGAACTCCTGCCCTAGCCTAGCTAGGCCTGATTCCAAAATAGGAGAAGGAGGAGCCTATCCTCTGCAGCAGCCTGGTTTTGGGTAAGAGCAAGATCGGTCCTTGGCATAATTAGGAATACTGAAATTTACTCCCTGGCCCCAAGAGGCATTCAGGCAGTGAGGTATGGCTAAAGAACAGTTGAGTTCTGGTGAGACTGCACCTTTTTATCAGTGACCACTTCCTTAAACCAGGGGCATCAGTAAAGGACAATATAGACCTGTTCCATTGGAATGTTCTCAAGTTGGGAATTTTGCAGTGAAATATTCCCATTTTTACTGGAAGAGCAGTACAAAAGCAGTGCATGGACTGAAGAAGCAAGCAGTTTTAAGATAAAAAGCTACCATAAAAAAACATGGTTTAAAGATATAAACAAACAATAAAATGATCAGCCAATAATCGGCCAATACTAAAAATAAAATATTAGATAAAATACAAAGAATAATATTAGCAGTCTGAGAAAGAGAAATGCACTGAGGATCAAATCTGGCAGGCCTTACTCAGTTCTGACTAACTCCAGTACATTTGGTAGGGACTGGAATTTCTGTTTAAATGTCTGTGTAGGTGGCTAGGTATTGGAAATGTCTGTGTAGGTGGCTAGGTGTTGGTGCTTGTGTTGTGTAGTTCTCATTGAAGCGATGTGAAAAGCAGTGTGTTTGAGTCCTTCATTTTTGCCCAGTTTCTTAGGAATGTAGCTTCTGTTTACAGGATGTTCATTTGTGCAAAGCCATTACAGCAGGGGTGGGCAAAGTATGGCCCACATGTCGGATCAAGCCCACCAACAGATTTGATCTGGCCTGCAGGTGGATGGCCACCAACTCATTGGATCTGGCCTGTGGGTGACTGGCAGCTGGCATCATGAGGTGCTGGGCAGTAGGTGGGATTGCTTCCACCCAGCATCATCAGCTCTTGATGTAGACCCAGCATCATCAGCTGTGGACCCAGGTGGGGCTTCTGCCACAGTGGCTGGGTGGCACCACCAGCTGTGGATGCCACTGGCAGGCTCAGGAGCCTGGATGCAGAACCTGCCACTAGCATCCACAGCTGACACTGCTGGACTTCTGGCATGGTGGAAACTGCTGTCTGGCTTCTGTTGCGCCATATGGGTGGCAGCATCAACTGTGAATACTGCTGGCAGGTTCCACGTTGGAGCTCCGGAACCTGCTGGTTGCACCCACAGCTGACAATGCCACTCAACCAGTGTGGCAGAAGCTCCTACCTGGGTCCCGTAGCTGAGCACTGGGGCTTCTGGTGAACTACAGCTCCGGATGAGTTCTGGAAGGGGTGGGCGCAGGGAAGAGAGAAGAGAAGAGGGAGAGATAGATGTGGCTCTCAACAGGTCCCTAAAACTCATTAAGTGGCCCTCCAGCCAAAATAATTTCCCACTCTTATATTACAGAGTATGAAAACATATTACAGATAAAACATTTTTTGTGACTAATGCTTTTAGCATAACTCCTAAATTGAATTATCCTGCATTCAGCAGAAAGACAGAAGGATAAAAAAGAACTGTATGTATTATATGGCTGTCAAGTGGTTATGCGGTTATGTATTAACTGGAATGCTATTCTGTCTAAGCTTATGTTATTCCACCAAGGCTATAATAAGAGAAATGACAATGTAATTATGCTAGGCTGTTTAATAGAATCCAAATAAATAATTGTGATAGATGGGGGATATATTTATCAAATTATGATTTAACTTTTATCTTGTGAGTGCTATCTATTATTGTAACTATCCTGGATTAGTGGCTGGTATTTGCAGCCAAGGTTTGACACCTAATGAACAGACTCTGGCCTTGTACAGGGAATCAGTTTCTCCTGGGAGAGTCACAGCAGTGCTCAACTGTTTGGCCCTGTCAGCCAGATAAGTGGTGTGAGGCTGGTCTCCTGGTTAGATCGGATCCCATGCATCAGGATTGGGCCTGCATGGCCTTGGCTGGCCCTTACATGTTGAAATCATGCCCTGCAACACCTCTGCCTGGCCCCACATGCCAGGATTAGGCCCTAGGGCCCCACATCTCCACTGTCTGACCCCACATGCCAGGTTTTGGGCACTGTGCTGCCTCTGCCTGACCTAGCATGCTGGAATCAGGGCCCTGGGTTCCTATGGTACCTCCACTCAGCCCCACATTCTGGGATCAGAGCCCAAGGACCCCATACATTGGGACTGGGCCTCATGCTGCCCTGTGTACCTGACCTAGCATGTAAGGTCATGACTTATGGGGCGCCCTGCAGGCTGGATGACACAGTGCCAGGGGCTAGATCTGGCCCATGGGCTGGGAGAAAGCACCCCTGGTGTAACATGTCTGAATACCTAGGGGCTTGAAAGTGTGGCATTGTTTTTGAAGTCTGGGAGTATGACTGAGAGATGGAGAGACAGGAACAGTGGTCAGACATGATTCAGAATGACAGGATTCAGCAATTGGATCTAGTACCAATGGAGCAGAGTCATACGAGGAGAAGAATGAAGAGAACTGGGCCAGGTTGCAACAGGGTTTTTTTAATTGAAACCCACCATTTCAATTTAGGGGTTTCCAACATTGTTATGGCGAAGGGCCCTATCCTTTTATAATTTTTTTTGGAGGAGCCTGTCTGCAGCCAGAGGTGAGCTGCTGGCAGGCTGAGTAACTCCTGGTGGCAGTAGCCCCCAGAGCCACCTGGGTAGGCTGGTAGCAGACCAGGTGCTGCCCCTTGCCATAACAGTGATGGAAACCCCAAAATTGAAATGGTGGGCATAGAATGCAACTCCTGCTCTCCCACAGATGAGGGGTGAGCTGACTAATAGCTGCAATGTATTGTGGCAAACTAAATTACATCAGGATGTAGTTTAGAATTGCAAATTCATTAAAAAACCCCAAAACTCCTGCACATGTACAGTGTGATGCCATTAAGCCACACAAAGTGATATTTTCATCACGTGTACATGGTAATGGTGTCACATGTACAAGTGCCCTGAAAGTAAAATCAGCTTTAGGTTCCAAGAGAGGTGAAAAACTCAGTCTCAGAAAACAGTTAACTTTGTCAAAAAACTAAACAAATATGGATATGGTAAAAGTACTGAGTTTATTTCCCTATCTTCTGTGAAGATTTCATTTGAACAGTTAAAGGAGCTATTTGCTATATTGTGTCACTTTGTTTAGCATTGTCTTATTTTTAGGACATGAAAGAATGATGCAAGTTTTATTTGGCAGAACACTGAAGTACACAATTCTGTTGATAGTGTTTGCTCTCATTTAAGGACAGTTTTCATTTTTTATTACTGTTCCTGATTGCTGGGAATTGAAGGCCAAATTCTGCTGCCCACACTGATCTCAGCATGTGTGGTCAGTGGGGTGCCACTGTAGGCCATTGGTGCAGTCTTTTATTTCAGTGGACCAGATGCACAAGGAAGGGAGCTTGGCCTGGTTGCATGGGAAGAGGTCATGATTCAGCCCCAACCAAGCCCCATGGAGAAAAGGGGGTGTAGCCCAGTCCTAACCTGGCTGGGTGGGAGGAATGGAGGTGTGTCCCAGCCCTGACTGGGGAAGGGGGTGTGGCCTAGCTCCAGACCAGCTGCTCAGGGGAGGGGCATGGCCAACCCTGCAGGAGGAAGGGGGCGTGACCTGGCCCCAACTTGCTCCAACTTGCCCAGGTGGAGGGAAGTGGGTATGGCCATTATGGGGGCAGGGGAAAGGAAGGAGGTATGGGCAACCCTGAACCAGCTGCACAGGGGGAGAGAGTGTGGCCCAGCCCAGATTTGGTTATGTGCAGGGGCAGGAGAGGGTGTGCCCTGGCTCCAACCCACCATGTGGGGCTTGGGATTTTGGCAGCGGGGATGAGTGATGGTATTAAATGCCACTGCTCCCCTGCTCCCATTTTCTCAACCTATGGGGAGCCCTGTGGCCTGGATTCCAAGGCACCGTGAGCTGAATTTGGTCTGCAGGCCAGAGCTCGAGTAATCCCAGGTATAGTTCATTAAGAAGAAGTTGCATTACAGTTCTTTTTCACCTGAAGGATGAGGTTATAAATATTGTATAAATTAACATTCTGCTTTTGGGAAAATGCAACTCTGCACATGTTGTCACTTTCCTTCACTGCATGCTTTCTTGATGTCCATAACCTTTCTATAAGCCTCAGGCTGCATCTGCCCTACAGGAACTAGTATGTTTAGATTGGCCATTAAACATAGCTGAACTTTTCCTCTGCAAACAAATGTTGAACAGAATTGCCCCACTGACATGGATAGTGCCAACCAAGTTTACATACAGGATTTTGCACAGTTTAAAACCACACTTAGGAGGGAGAGAAGCCCGCTATTTGTAACACTGCATTAAACAAAGCATTATCTACTGTGGGCTTGAGTCTACTCCCAAATCTGTTTTTCTGTACCACAACAAATATGTTGTTCATTAGACTGATTCTTTCCTTCATGAAAAAGAAGCTACGGCATGGTTGTAGCTTGTGGTTCAAGGAATATGCAAGAAGCAAGATTTGTGAGGTGAGGTAATATCTACTATTGGATGAAGTATATAATTGGGAGAAATGTTAGACCAGCTTTTAGGCACAAAATTACCTTCCTCAGGTCTTGGAAAGAAGTAGATACAACTTAAACAAAATACTAGTTAGAACAATTACTTTAACATCATTATGGTAATGGATGTGGTCACTTACAATGCAAAGTGAGTAGTAAACCTGTAAAGCAAAGAGAAGTTATCAGAAATAGCTACAGACAAAGTACAGAACAGTTGCTCTAGATAAACCTAATTATGCTAATGAATAAAACCATGCAAAAGGAAAGGGGACTGTTATCACCTTGGCACAAAGGAGAGTTAGCAGAGGGAGCAGGTGGGCTATAATGAGCCATAAAACCAAAAGCTTGTTTAGCATCTCTCTCAACTATAACATTGATCCAGTAAAACAGTGGGAGCCAATCTTTTTGGCAGGCATGTGACAAACTAAGCTCCACATCCTTCCTGAGTGCCATGCTGATCCTGTTCCCCTGCCCAATCTGTTGCTCTGCTTTCTGCTCCCTGCCGTATGCTCCTTACCTGATCTATTGCTCTGCTCTTTGCTTCCTGTCCTACGTGTCACTGTGTTCCCTCCCTGATCTTCCATTTGCCAAACACACAGGTTGCCTATGCCACTTGTGGCAGGTATGCAGTGACTTGACCACACCTGCAGTACAAGAAATTGTCTCACCTCACAAATCTTAGATAATTGCAACTTTATTGGTTTGGAGGATGATGCACATCCTCCAAAAGCAGTCACTAGAAACTATTTATAAGGAACATAGTAAAGATAGCTTTTTCCCTACTGTGGTGTCACCCAGTGGACCGTACCCAGCAAAAAAAACAAACCAGACAGTCTTCTGAGTAAAGATCAACAGTTTTGTTTGCTAGTAAGGTCAATGGAAAGAAAAACAGTAAAAGTAATTTTAGTTCTCAGACCTGTAAAACAGCATGAGTCTCTTGCTAATTAAAGGGACAGCCTTGCAACTTTCTGCTGTGGAGCTGAAAGGTTTTTAAAATGTATTTTTAGACATTCAGATGTGAGCAGCAGAGGTGTTTCCTGGTGGAAGATAATTTTAAAATTAATAACACACCCCAGATTTAACGTAAACCATATCTGACTTTGACTTCACTGGAAATACAGGAAAGCACAGCAGTTTAGAATCTGATCTTTTGTCTTGATACTGGACCTGTTTCTTCCTTCCAACTGCAGAAATTACAAGGTGTATTTGTTTTTCTTAAGAAGGATTTCATACAATATAGTCACGTTAGAAAGTCAGAAATATTACAAGAACCAAATGTCCATTTAATGCTAAAGAAAGATGGTTTGGGAGAAATGTAACAGAATACTTTTAGAAAAGACAATAATATATACAATAATAATACTTTATATATACTGTATATATTGTATATAATATATACAATAATAATACTTTTAGAAAAGACAATAATATTTTCATGCTATATCTTGCTTAAGCTTTCACGATGACATTTTGTGCTCATTTCACTTCTGGCATTCATTAAAGATCTACATTCTGGAACATGTCCTAAAAACTCAGCCCCTGCCTTTTACATTTGACACTTTGAGAGCAGCAATAAAACTTGCTTCCCAAGTAATTATCCCCTACTGCAGATCCCTGAGGTAGAAAAGTACTGAAAAGCCAGAAATTATAGTGATTTGGGACTGCTTCAGAACTACAGCCTACGTTATGAGCTGCAAAAAAATATTTGTTTTCAAAAATAAAAATTACTACAAAATACATATTACGAAAAAAATAGTAAATAGCACTACATGCTGAAAACAATATTTTGCTATGTAATAGATTAGGCTTGCTTGCCAGTCCACAACATATTATGCAAAAGCCTTGTGAAAATATTAAAAGCTTCTAAAAATATGCATCAATAAACCCAGAGAAAATTTTATCTTCCTGGAATCCTATGATCCCTGCTGACTTCCTGTCCCTGGGGCAGGGGGCTGGACTTGATGATCTTCCAGGGTCCCTTCCAGCCCTAGTGTCTATGAAATCTATAATGGAACCATATTTTTTTCTCTTCTTATCTTTGCAGTTAATATGTATTCTAAAAAGTCTCTATTTAAAAGAAATAAAAGAAATTCTGGGAATTTTTTAGGATTTATCTTCCAAGCAGAACTGGGTTGAAATCAGGATAAAAGGAAGAAAAGAAAAAAATTAGTTTTAATCGGGGAAAAGAATATGTTCCTGCAAGGGGGAGGGAGGGAGTAAGGCTGTGACTAGGAAAGGAGCAAGGGGGAGGGGTGTGGGGTAGCCCATCAGCCACTCCAGGGGCTGCAGCAGGGAGCAAAGCAGGGGGAACAGTCCATGGGTGTGGAGCATGGGGACATGGATTTTGCTGCTGTGTGCACCCTGGGAGGGCTGTGGGCTGGGGGCCTGTGTGAGACTCTTCCCAGGGGGCTCATGCCCCCAATTTGCATGCAGGATGAGATCAAGCTGCTGCTGGCTCTTTCCAGTGCTTGGGGGCACAACCTGCTCTCATCCCGCACACAGATCTGGAGGCACATACCCCCTCCGGGAAGAGCCCAGCGCAGCCCCCCTCAAGCCTGCAGCCCTTCTGGGGTACACATAGCAGCAAGAGCAGCGTTCCCCCGCCCCACATCCACTGACAATTCCCCCCACTTTGCTCCCTGCTGTAACCCCAGGAGTGGCCAATAGGCTGCGCTGCACCTCTCCTCCACTGCTGCAGCAGCCTGCTTCCAGGCTGCCCTGGTGTTTGGGGAGAGGGGAGAGTGGTGCATGGCCAGACGCAGGGGGAGGGGGGAACCTGACCCTGGCACCAGCACCGGCACCTCCCACCCTGCCCAAGGTCAGAGCTGGGAGCCCTGCACCCCCAGGCAGTGGCTCCAGCCCTGCAGGCCTGTGCCGAGTGGCCAGGTGCAGCGCCCGCTGCAGGGAGTGGGGCCAGGCTCTTCTGCCTTCCCCCCTAGTGGGGCTCACAGCTCCCAGTGCCCAGGGCAGGACTGCAGCCGGAGCCACCAGGGTGCAGCTGGGACCTGCCCACCCTGGGAGCGATTCCTGTGGTGTAAGAGCCAGGAGCCCCATGCCCCAGGCAGTGGCTCCAGCCATCCTTCCCTGGCCTCTCTGTGGCCACTACTACCCTCCCCTCACCCCGCATGTGGCGGCTGCCACCCCCCACGTCCAGCCGGAACCCATGCCTCAGGTAACCGGCACTTTTAGCTTACTGATACCCACTGTCATTCCCCACTCATGCTGGTTAACAGGGATTTTACTGTACCTGGTAAAACTGAGTGAACTGAAAAATGGGTGTAAATCAGTAAAAACCAAATAACTTCAATTTAAAAAATCAGGTAATTTATTGGTAAGATCAGTAAAAACTGAAAATGCGGAACACTAGATAATACACTTTGCATGTATTTGCCTAATAGTCTGGTATGTTATAAAACAGCCAGAAAAATATGGTTTTAATAAGTTAAACAATCCCAAAACAATTTAGAAAGAAGTACGAGAATTTACTGTTAAGTTTACTATTTGAAATATTTGAAAGTTAATAATTGAAGCAACACATATGCCTGTGCAGTGAACAATGAATCTACTTATCCTTTGTTCATATAATACCCAACCAAACATTAACCTTTGTTTTGAGGTTTGTGCAATCAGCTATTAATAACTAAATGGCAGACTTTGGCCATTTTTTGTGAAACACATTATTTACTGTAGTAAATAATCTGCTACTATAGTATCATTTTCCTTAGTTATTGTGAATAATAATCTTTCTTAGCTCACAACAAAACTCAGCTTCTTTTGGGATGGAACTTGATTATTTTGTGAAAGACATTATATAACATGGTTGCTTGCAATAATTGGAGGCTGGGCTTGGCCTAGGAGATACTTTCCTGTCCTATGTTTCTAAACTAACTGGGTGAATCTACCTGTGCAATTCATGTGACATGATAAACTATGGACAAGTTTGTGCTGGAGTCAACTCTTCCTGGGTGCAGTGTTTGTACAGCAGCAGTTTGAGCCAGGGTGGAGTAGCCATGGGCTGGCAACAGGCTTGGGGGATCAGCCCCAAGCTCTGGGTAGTGGTGTCAGGTGGTGTTGGGGCTGGCTGGGGCATAAGGGTGCTGAAGTGTGGAGCCGTGCGGCAGGCAGCCCCTGTATTTTAGCACCCTTGTGCCCCAGCCAGCTTCTGCCACCATCTACATGTGCATTTTGGCAGAGTAACTGTGCTGTAAGATAGCAGTGTCCCCAACAGTGCTTACAGCGGAGTTAATTACTTTACTGTGACCCAATACCAGCGGATGTGTAGACAGTGACGCTTTACTGAGGAGCTTAGTCAGCTCTTCAGTAAAGTGCACATACTCGGTGTACCTCAGGGAAAGATTGGTAGAATTAGAGAATTAAATCAATTATTTACAAATCATGGCAAGCACAGCATAGACTCTTACCTCTGCCTATGTCTCAGACTTTTTATGGAAGGTCTGCAAAGTGCATAGCAAGTTAGTCTTGGGATGATTTGGAAGGATTCACTGGGTGTGTCTACATGGGCATTAATGACCTTTTGCTAATGCACATTACATTTAGTACCTCCTATGTGGAATACTAAAAAAATGTGCATTAAGCTTCCATAATGCGCAGGACCAAAAGCGCATGTTTTAAAAGCGACATTTAATGCGCAGTAGCCTGTATTACTGCACATTAGCATAATTGCATGGTTTTTTTACGTGATGCTTTAATGAACAGTTAAATAGGTTACTGGACATTAAACTGCATGTGTAGATGTGCCCACTTACACATAGCATACTCTGATTTGGATTACCTTCACATTATGAATATCATGGAGGCATTTCTTAGTTGGTAGGGTAGGGTCGGA
>NW_017729026.1:27457272-27459644 GCF_001723915.1 Gavialis gangeticus
TCAGCCTTCTCTTGTGGAGGCTGAACAGGTTCAGGTCCCTTAGCCTCTCCTCATAGGGCCTGCCTTGCTGTCGCCTGATTATGTGAGTGGCCCTCCTCTGGACCCTCCTGAAGTGCGTCACCCAGAACTGGACACAGTACTCCAACTGTTGCCTGACCAGTGTCACATAAAGGGGGAGGATTACCTCCTTGGACCTGCTCATGATGCATCTGTGGATACATGACAAGGTGCAGTTAGCCTTGCTGACTGCATCCTCACATTGGCGGCCCATGTTTATTTTGGAATCAATAATGACTCCAAGATCCTTTTCTGCCTCTGCACTGAAGAGAAGGGAGTTCCCCAGCCTGTAGGTATGCTGCTGGTTCTTCCTCCCCAGGTGCAGTACCTTGTCAGTGTCGAAACCCATCCTGTTCTCATCCACCCACCCCTGTAACCTGTCTAGGTCTGATTGCAGCCTATTCCTCCTTTCTAGCACACCCACTTCCCCGCACATCTTAGTGTTATCTGCGAATTTGAACAGGATGCTTTTTACACCCCTGTCCAAGTCGCTGATAGAGTTGTTGAACAGTGCGGACCCAAGGACCGAGCCCTGCGGAACCCCACTGCCCACATTCCTCCAGGTCAAATAAGACCCGTCCACCACCACTCCCTGGGTGCGGCCCTCCAGCCAACTAGTGACCCATTTGACTGTGTAGGTGTTGATGCCACAGTCTCCTAGATTTTTAATGAGAATGGGGTGAGAGACAGTGTTGAAGGCCTTCCTAAAGTCCAGAAAGATTACGTCCCTGCTACACCTGCATCTAAGGGTTTTGTGACCTGGTCATAGAAGGCCACCAGGTTGGTTCTTCATTGACTTATATTTTTAAAGATAAATCCCACTTCTTCTCTTGTGAGTTCAGAATGTGCTAAATACAGAAATAATAGACCTTCTGCCAGTGGAGCTACCATGTCTTGAGAGGAGGCAACAGAGAGGAAAGAAGGTCCATTACATTTGTGGTAGCTCTATCTGCAGAAGCACAAGGGAGTTTTAGGATTTTAGGAGGGTATGATGACCAAATCAATAGGCCTAAGTCTAAGCAGATCCCTTGGCCAGAAGCCAAAGTAGTACAGAACAAGTATTCCCTAGGCAGTGACAGTGCATTGACTTAATTCCCTAATTCCCTGTGCAGTCTTCCTTGTCTAGACCCAGTGCAGTGCCTTCCCCTTGATCTAGAAGTGAGAGGGTAGTTCCGTGTCTGAATTCATCTAGTCTTTAGAATAGCATGGCCAGCCAGAAGAAATTCAATACATCTTTCTTACTCTCTTCTTCCATACTATCCTATTTGCACACCCAAATAACATATTTTTAGGGAGTAGTGTTGGAGTGTAGTAGCCATGATGGTCCAAGAAATATGCAAGAAGTGAGGTTTCTTAGTGATACCTTTGATTGGACCAACTCTATAGTTGGAGCAGATGTTAGATAAGTTTTTACTTTGTGCTGGAAAGCTTGTCTAACATTTTCCCCAACTATACAATTAGTCCGGTAAATGAAATCACTTGAAAAAACGCTTCTTCTTTACCTTGACTTTTATTGGGAATAATCCTGCAAGCTTGCTGACCTTCCTCAGCTCCTAACAAAATGAAAAGAGCCTCAACACTTATTCAGGAGGTGCTTATCTCAACTAGTTAGACCAGTGTTTCTCAAACTTTTCAGGCACCCCTCTACAACTCTTTTAAATATGGTGATACCCATGGGTAAGAACCAGTGTTATGCTCAGGGTACCTCAGTGTTTCTCAACCAGATATTGCTGCCACCAGGTAAAGCTTTCCTGCGTGCCTGTAGCGCAGCCAGAACAAGAAAGGTTGTGGCACATGCTTGTTTTTTTGCCTCATTAGTCTCCTCTGATCTGCCTAAAGCAGGCAGGAGAACGTTCCTGGTCCAACCTGGGGCAGGTGGAACTGTCCCACACACCTTCGTTTCTAGGAGGAATGTGGAGGGGAGGGGGCAAGGCACCAGGAAGGGCTGCAGCACAAGTTAGCTCTTCTTCCTGCTTTAGACTGATCAGAGAACCCTAAGGCAGGAGAAGGGCGCATGTGTACCACAGCCTTGTGTGCAGGACAGATTTATCTGTTTACTGCCATGACAGTAGCAGCACTTGCATCACAACACCCCTGAGGTGGTTTTGCAGCACCACCATTGAGAGCCACTGAGCTGGATCAAGGTTAGAAACTGTACTACCTCCACTATCTTTCTACATCAAAAAAGCCATCTTATTGTAAAAGTATATTGTTTTGCAGTGAATACCTATCCAATACATTCTACACATACTTCCATATATTCCACATTATATTTGATCTCTGCTAACATTTTGTAAAAGTGATAACTTGCCTGG
>NW_017729026.1:27464644-27474144 GCF_001723915.1 Gavialis gangeticus
ATCTTATTGTAAAAGTATATTGTTTTGCAGTGAATACCTATCCAATACATTCTACACATACTTCCATATATTCCACATTATATTTGATCTCTGCTAACATTTTGTAAAAGTGATAACTTGCCTGCTCTGGGGGGACCAGCTGAGAGCAATGAGCATCTGGCCTGAAGGAAGTTAAAAGCTCCCAGGGAACAGAGCTGGGGGAGAGAGGGAAGAGGGTGGTGCCAAGCAGGAAGCATGGAGCCAAGCCATGGTGCCCTCTCTCTGGGTCTGAGGAAGAACCATAGCTGTGAGTTAACCCTTTGTTGATTGCATGGTAATTTAAGTGATTGCTTTGTTATGGAAATTGTTTTCCTGGTGGAGACAACTTTGTTGCAGGAAAAATAAAGAACCGAGCAACAATCCACTACACATGGTGGAGAATGCAGGCATTCTTAACCCCAATGCCAGCCATGGAGACCGTAACCCTGTTACAAGGGCAAGAAAGGCTGCAGGAACAACAACAGCAGCTGTTTCAACAGCTCCAAACCCAGCAACAGCAGGTCCAGAGAAGGCAGTAGCAACAATTGTAGCAGTTTCAATAAGACCAGCAGCCGGAGTTCCTGAAACTAGATGGACCCCTACCCTTGTGGGTGAGTCACCAGATTCCCCAAGGTTGGAGGTATTGATTGGGACTTATGGAGGAGGCTTATCACCAATGGTTCAGTTCTGAGGCTTGGGATCCAAAGGTGCAGCCCCAGGCTATGGTTCAGAAGTTTAAAGACTTATGTACCTGATGGCTCAAGCCAGGCTCTTGTTTAGCTGCAGAGGTTGTGGAATTAGTGGCATTGGAACAATTCTGCACCATCTTCCCAGTAAAAGCCTGGAGGTGGCTATATTGCCACAGGGTGGCCAACCTGGAAGAAGCCACATGGAGGGTAGAAGCCTTCATAGGGACAGAGTTAGACTGCCAGGAACCCTGGAGAAGCCAGCAGCCTATGGGGCCGAGGAAGCCAGAGCTCTACAGCAAACCAGCGGGGGTCTAGGGAGGCATTACCTCCATCTCCCCAAAGGCCTCAGACAGGAGCCTTTGAATGGGGCATCAGGAGAAGAAGGCCACTTGGGACATCCTGCAGCCCAAGTGGAGGAAGGGAGGTGCAGCTGGTGTGCTTCCAATGTGGGGAGAAAGGATATAGATATTGAGAGTACACCCAGATGGACTGTGGATACTCCCATGCCTTGGTCTCAGAGGCAAGATAGGGGAGCTCAGACCTGAGAGGATATGTGGTCCCTGTAAGGCTCAGGGATATCCATCTGATCAGACTCATAGACTAAGGCTCTGGGAAAACGTTTGTACATGAGCAGTTTGTGAGTCCAACAGATGTCCAGGTAGGCAAATATGTGTACATCATGTGCATTCATGGGCATATCTGGTCATACCCCACAGCACACCTGAATATGACCATTGGAGAACAGGAGGGGTAAGTGAGAGCAGCAGTGGCCTGTCATCCAGCCTATCCCATGGTAGTGGGACTATTTGGGGCTTGATGGCTAAGCTGATTTGGTTGGCCTGGTGAATGAATAAAACCCCAGTGGACCCGAATCTCACAGAACCAGACCTAGGGGAAATAATTTCGTTTTAGTACCACAACCCCAGTCATGCCTAGAGCGGCAACAGATCAGGTGGGAGGCCTTTACCAGCCAGAGGACATGATCCAGAAAGGGGGGCAGGGGGCACTGTGATTTGAATCCCTCCCCCCACAAGGAAGCAGAGGGTCAAGAGACCTCTGGTGCAAATCAGGAAGGCAGATTGGATAAGGTAGCGGAAGACCGAGATTTCATCAGGGATCAAAGGGAAGATTGGGTATGTACTCCTCTGAATGGCCAGTTGCGATAGGGCAGTGGGGCCAGGGTCATCCCTGGGGGCGTGAACTGGGGCGACTGCCCCAGGCCCCAAGCCTTGGGGGGCCCTGTGGAACCAGGAGGAGTGGCGTGGTGAGTCCGTGCTGCTGCCGGCTTCATGTCCGTTCGCTCGGCATTGCCCCCCCCACTGCTGAATTTGCTGTCAAATCTGGCACATTCAGCTACTCACCACTCCCCCTGCCGCTGAATCCGCCGTTGGCTTCCTTACATCCGGGGGTGGGGCCCCTCACAGGCTGATTTTCCCTGGCCCCACACCCTGCTCAGGTCGTCTCTGAATGGGGCCACAGTAGATGCATGTTTAGTGACCCAGGACCCCCATTTTGAGCTGCAGTGGGACCTCCTGATGAGGGTGACCAAAGGAAAGGTCACTGGGGCCTAGCAGTCCCAACTGTTGTTCCCAAAGCAATACCATTGCCAAGTGCTGAAACTGGCACATAATGTGCACGGGGGTGGGGTGGGATTTGAGTGTGGAAAAAACCCTGGATAGAGTTCTGGCAAAGTTTTTTTGGCCTGGGGTATACCAGGAAGTCAAAGACTATTGTGCATCTTGCCCCAAGTGCCAGCTGGTTGCCCCCCAGCCTGCTAATAAGGCCCCACTGATGCCCATAGTACTGATCGTCATGCCATTTGAGCAGACCAGGGTGGACTTGGTGGAAAATTGGAGCCTAGTTCAAAAGAATCCAGGTTCATTTTGGTCCTGGTGGACTATGCCATCTGCTACCCTGAAGTGGTGATAATCTGCTCCCTGTCAGTTCAGATAGCGGCCATGGAGCTACTACAGATTTTCTCCCAGGTGGGCATTCCTAAAGAGGTTTTAATGGACCAGGATACAGCTTTCTTGTCCCAGTTACTATAGGAGGTCTGGCACTTACTGAAGGTCTATTCAGTAAGAACTTCAGCATACCGTCCCTAAATGGAGAGCCTAGTTGAAAGATTTAAAGGAACACTGAAGCAAATGGTGAGGAAGTTTGTAACAGAGGAGCCACAAAACTGGGGTCAGTTGCTGCCCTATCTGTTGTATGACATATGAGAGGTTCCACAGTCTTCCATGGGCTTTTCAACTTTAGAATTATTATATGGGAGGCAGCCTTGGGGTGTGTTGGATCTCCTGCAAGAGTCCTGGCAAGACCAGGGAACTGTGACACAAAATGTTGTTCAGTATGTTTTGAATCTGTGGTTGAAGTTAGATCTGGTGGGGGCCCTTGCCAGGAAAAATCTCAAAGTGGCCCAACAGGAGCAGGAACAATAATTGAAATGCTTGGCTCTATGTCTACCAGCCAGGAAATAGAGTCCTACTGTTGCTCCCTTCCTTTGAGAGTAAGTTACTGGTGAAGTGGCAAGGACTTTCTGAGGTCCTGCGGTGGGTAGGCCAGGTAAATTATGAAGTTAGCCTGGTGGGGAAAAGGAGAGGGTCACAGATACACCATCACTTGGAAGGCACAAAAGGCCTGTCTGATCTCTACATGTCTACTAGAGATAGACCTAAAGGTTCCAGATCCCCCCCTAGATTTGACAGCAGGCCTCAAGCTAGGGGAGATGTTGACCCTGAATCAATTGGCAGAAATAACAAGCCTCCTGGAGGAGTTTAAAGAGATGTTTAGTGGGAGTCTGGGCTGAACTACATTAATGGAACCCTAGATTATCCTCAAGATGGGCTGTACAATTCAAGAGACTCTCAAGAATCCCCACCCAACTGATGAAAATGGTAAGACAGGAAGTTAAGAAGATGTCCGACCTAGGGGTGATCAAAGAATTGGAAAGCAGGTGGAGTAGCCTGATTGTGTTGGTGCCAAATCCCAACCACACCATCCGGTCTTGCATTGACTTCCACAAAGTTAGCATAATTTCCAAATATGACACATATCCTATGCCCCAAATAGATGAGATGGTAGAGTGAATAGGTAATGCCAAATATAAAACCACCTTGGACTTGACCAAGAGATACTGGCAAATACCTTCGGATCCAGTGCCTCAGGAAATTACAGCCTTTGTGACACCCTGGGAGCTTTACCACTTCAAGGCATTGTCTTTCAGGCTCAGGCTACACAGAGCCCCAGCAACCTTTCAAAGGTTAATAGACAAAATACTCTGCCCACACCAGGTACATGCTGGAACCTATTTAGATGATGTAGTAAGATTTACCAATACATGGACAGACCACCTCCAGTGGGTAAAAGAAGTGTTGTCATCAATATGAGCAGCTGGTCTAATGGCAAACCTGGCTAAGTGTCACCCAAGGTATACAAAAAACAAGTACTTGGGGTATATACTAGGCAACAGGAAGATCAGCCCCCTAGTCGACAAGAGAAGGGCCCTGATGGAAGTACCAGTGCCAACAACTGAAAAACAGCTGAAATCATTTCTGGACCTGGCCAGCTACTACCAACACCTCACCTCACAATTTGCAGCCATCACAGCCCCACTGACTGACCTGCTGAGGAAGAGAGCACCACAAAGGATTCAGTGGTTATTCAAATGTGAGATGGCGTTTGGGGAGATAAAACAGCTGCTATGCAATGTGCTGGTCCTGTGCAGCCTGGACTTGACAAAAGAATTTATATTACAGACAAGTGCCTCAGAACGAAGCCTAGAGGTGGTGCTTTCCCAGGAATTTGAAGATGGAGAACACTCCATTCTGTACTTGAGTAGGAAACTCCTTCCCCGGAAGCAGAAATACACCATTATAGAGAAAGAGTGCTTAGCAGCTAAGTGAGCAGTTGGGGCCCTCTAATACTACCTCGTAGGGGCCCAGTTCTGTTTGGTCACAGACCATGCCCCTTTAACATGGCTTAATTCCATGCAGGAAACCAACCTCCAGTTGACAAGATACTATCTCTCTCTACAACCTTTTGATTTTATGATACAGCACTACCCTGGGTAGGCACATGCAAATGAGGATGACTTCTTGGGAGGGGGAATGTGTAACGGGGTGCATGGCTCAGCATCAGGAACACAGCTGCAGACAGTTAAAAGTGATAACCTTCCTGCTCAGAAGAGGGGTGGGGTGAGGGGACAGCTGAGAGCAATGAGTGTCTAGCCTGAAGGAAGTTGAAAGCTCCCAGGGGGCGGAGCTAGGGGAGAGAGGGTGCCAAGCAGGGAGCACTAAGCCCAACCATGGTGTCCTCTCTCCAGGTCCAAGGAAGGACAGTAGCTGTGTGTTAACCCTTTGTTGAGCATATGGTTGTTTATTAAGTTCTGGCTTTGTTATGGACATTTGTTTTTGTGTGGGAGTGAGTTTGCCCCAGGAAGAGAACTAAGTGACAACCAGGAATCCTGGTTTTCTCTGATTTAAAAAAGTCTCCATTTTTTGCTTTAAAAACGTAACCCTAAATCCACATTTTCCCATGATTAAAATGAAACACCACTAAATATATATCTCTGTTTTAGTAGTGTTTCATTTTAATCACAGAAAAATGTGAATTTTGGGTTACTTTTTTAAACCCAAAATTGGGGATTTTTTTTTAATCTCAGAAAACCAGGTTCCCTGGGACAACCCACTGCACCATCACATTTTTTATTGTAGAAACCTCTTAAATATTGGTAATTGTCAATTTAGGCTAACCAGTGAAACTGTTTCTTTATCCCAACCTTACCAATCTTATTGAGCCGTCCTGTTCTCTCATGATGCAGACTCCACTTTTTGATGCTGCAAAATAGTAACAAAATAATGATGCAATAGCAGAATTTTCTTTATTGATACTGATAAGGCTTGGATAATACAATGTAAATGAAAAGATTTTTACATGAATCTGTGGTAATCAGTTCTATTTTAGACTCTTGAAAGATTGAAGGAATGTAACAACACAGATTTCTCTTTAAAATAAATCCTTTATTGCTTATTAAAGAGACAGCTATTGTTCTACAAGGTAAAAAGGAAAGTATATAGGAAAAAGTAAAGGACTGTCATTTATACAGTTTAAAAGGATAATCAGAGGAGCTGATTTGATAGCTTCATACAAAGAAATGATAAGAGAGGGAAGATTTATTCAATGCGTTGCCCAGAGCTATATTATGAGAAATTAATAGCCTCAAGTTAAGGGGACATTTATTGGATATAATAGAAACCTTTCCAGCAAAGCAAGTTGACATTGGAATGGTATGTTAAGAAAGGTCATTGAAACATCATAACTGGAAGCATTCAGGGCATGTATACACGTGCTCCAGGCTGGAGGGGGAGGTGTTTTAATTAGAGTGGCTCTTTTAATTAAAGTGCCTACAATACCATGTGTATCCAGTGTCCCATGCTTCAAAATGGCAGCAGGGGCATTTTAACTAAAGTTCATTGAATGAACTTTAGTTAAAGACCTCCACTACCATTTTGAAATGTGAGGACACTGAATACACATATTGCAGAGGTTGCTAGTGTGCTAATTAGTGTGCTCCAGCAGATTCATAGCAGACTTGATTAATTGAGTCTGCTCTGATGCATGCTAATTGGCACATGTCGGAGCAGAGGTCCATCACCTGTATAGGTACCCTCAGAAAGAGATTAGATAATGCTCTTAAGAGATGTTCTTTAGTACACAGGGGTGGTCTGGGAAAGCAGATTTTACAAAATCCCCAAAATCTGTTTTTTTTAAATCTATCACCCTATTTATATATATAAAAAAGAGTAGGAACCTATTTTCTTGGCAAAGGTATAACAGAGCAAATCTGTTCTCAGGGCAGCCACCAAGGCACAGGCCAGTGCCAGCTTCTTCCGTGCTCTTGTGGCAATGCGGTCAGTTGTCACTTCAGTGGCAGCTGGTTTTGCAACCCCCATAAAAGTGGTGCTCAGGGCTGCTGAGTGCAGTTGTCCCCACCTCAGCTTTGCTACTGTTTCTTGGTTATTCTCAGTAGGGAGAAAATAACTTTGGACCTGGTATGTCCTTCACTAGCAGATCCATGTAGCTGAATCCCAGTTGGGGTGCTTCTGTCATTGACTCACACCTTTTGAGCCTAGGAAGAACACCTGGACCACCTTTTGTCTCTCTCATATTTACTGGATCATCCTGGCTACAATAATACTTAAATAATAGTCCAAGCATTTTTATAATTTGAGTTGCCATGTTTAGATGGCAACAATCATAAAATGAAATGCAATGAAATCTGGTCAAGTCATCATTCTGAGTGGCTTACTAATTATCCATGAGTAACTTATCAGTAGTCAGCCATTTTGAACTTTTCATGAGATATATTGTGTGTGCTATATCAAGACACAGCAAAGCATAATTTTGACATGTATAATGAAGAACATATATATAATTTTAATTGGAATTATATATATAATTTTATCAAACATATTAATAAATATTAATTAATAATTTATATATATATATATAAAAATATATTCCAACTTACATTGTATATACTTTGGTTCTGTATGTGAGAATGATAGGATTATACCAATACTGTAAATGCTTAATGTACTGTTTCTTTCTATAGAAAGTCAGAGTGCTTGCTATACAAGAATCATATAATTATGGTGAAGTAATAGTGTTTTTTGCTTTGATTACATGCATTCATCACTAAAATAGAATATTTTTGTGCAGAATGGAATGGCTTATTGTCTGTGTCTTGTTGAGTCATGAAAAGCTGGAGAGTATCCAGTACTTTGTGAGCATCAGTTAACTTGACAGGTGCTATGGAGCACACATGTCAGTACATTTTCTGTTGTGATTTAGTGTGTCTGCACATTTGAAAAAGATGAATTACACTTCAATGGATAATGAATTAGCCAAATTCTTTAGATAATGAATTTTTTAAATATACAAATTAATTGGAGTTTTGTACCAGATGGATTCAGTGCACAAACTAATAGAAAGTCACAGACCAAGCAGACTAACCCTAGTTATCCCAGTGACTAACCATGTTTTACTGAATTCCAGAATATCATGTCATCCATATTTGTCTTTAGCTCTTTGAAATGCCTTGTGGGGATAGGGAGGCTTTAAAAAAGGACAGAATTCAGGAGCTGAGGTGCAAAGGTGGCTTTAAGATGCTTTTGCTCACCACTGAGCTGCATAAGGCCTAAGGCCAATGTGACTTCTAGCATAAACCAGGGAAGATTAAAGTCTGTCTAATTTATGACTAGCTGCCTATGTCCACAAGGGGCCATTACATCAGGTGGACATTCTTGGTTTAGGGATGTCTTAATCATACCACATTTTCCTCAGCCATGTAATCCAGGAGAGGTTTGGTATAGTTGCTGCTATGGTAGGCACATGGGGATTCTTCTGCAGAAAAAAAAGTTTTCAAATGGCCTCTTAAGCCACTTTTTGAAGTCATCTGTGTTGCCAGAATGGCTTATGGAAACCAGCCCTATGACTGATGATGTGTAGAAGTTAAACTAACTTGTTTGTACAACTTAGAAAAGTTTTGTTAAGGAGATGGAAACCAAACCATTGTGTAATGATCTGAATGCCAGCAATATAAATGGCAGATAATAGTAGGAGGCAATAATACTCACATTTTAATAATGAAAAAATGGAGTGGCAAGATAAATGACAAATTATCACTTTCACCATCCTCCATAAAACTGGCAAGTCAGTCAGCAGTACAGAAGTCCGCGACTTCAGGAAAGCTGACTTTGACAAGCTCAATGAGGCCCTAAGGGACCACAACCCAAAGGGCAGGGGAGGTCAGGATGAGTGGTTGCTCCTCAAGGGAGAAATCCTGGATGCACAAGCTAAGTCTATTCCATCTTGGAGGAAAGGAAGCAAAAGGGCTCTGCAGGGAACTAGTGGACCTCCTGCATCTAAAAACAAAGGCCTACAAAGGATGGAGGACTGGATATACCTTCAAGGAGGAATATTCTGCTGTGGTCCGGACCTACAAGGAGCAAACCAGGAAAGCCAAGGCTGCAACAGAACTCCATCTAGCTACAAGTATCAAGGACAATAAAAACTCCTTTTTTAGATATGTGGGGAGCCATAGGAAAAGCAAGGATAACATTGGACCCCTGCTGAATCAGATGGGACAACTGACAACTAATGCCCAGGAAAAAGCCAACTGGCTAAATGGGTACTTTGCGTCAGTCTTTCACCAGTCCCAAGGGACGCCCCTGCCCATTATGGGATGGGAAGGTCTGGGTGAGGGAGATTCCTTACTCTCCATCAAGGCTCACCTTTTGAAGGAACACCTTGAGCGGCTGGATACCTTCAAGTCAGCCGGCCCTGACAGTTTATACCCCAGGATACTCCCCAGTTTGGTGTAAACTGTCAGCCGGCCCTGACAGTTTACACCCCAGGAGCTGGTGAGCATCATAGCTGAGCCCGTGGCATGGATCTTAGAGAACTCCTGGCGCTCTGGTGAAGTGTCCAAAGATTGAAAGAAGGCCAATGTGGTGCCTATCTTCAAGAAAGGGAGGAAAGTGGATCCAGCAAACTACGGGCCCATCAGCCTGACCTCTATCCCGAGGAAGGTCTTAGAAAAGATTATCAAAGAGACCATTCTTAACAGACTAGCTGATGGCAACATCCTGAGGGATAGCCAGGACAGGTTTGTTGTGGGTAGGTCTTGCCTGACCAATCTTATTTCCTTTTACAACCAGGTGACCTATCACCTGGATGAGGGAGGGGAGTTTGATGTCATATATCTTGACTTTAAAAAAGTCTTCGATC
>NW_017729026.1:27479144-27488308 GCF_001723915.1 Gavialis gangeticus
TTCAACATCTTCATTAATGATGTGGACTTTGGAGTCAGAAGCAGACTGGCTAAGTTTGCCAATGACACCAAACTCTGGGGTAAAACATCCACACCTGAGGACAGGAGAGAGATCCAGGCTGAGCTTGACAAGCTCATGAAATGGGTGGACAAGAACCTGATGGTGTTTAACACCAAAAAATACAAGGTTCCCCACCTTGGGAAGAAAAACAAGCAGGCTGCTTAAAGGCTCGGCAGTGCTACGCTGGCTAGCGCTACAGACAAAAGGGACTTGGGGGTCATGATTGACCACACAATGAACATGAGCCATCAATGTGATGCTGCAGCTAGTAAAGCGAGCAAAACGCTGGCTTGCATCCATAGATGCTACTCAAGCAAATCCCAGGACGTCATTCTCACGTTGTACTTGGCCTTGGTGAGGCCGCAGCTGGAGTACTGTGTCCAGTTTTGGGCTCCACAATTCAAAAAGGATGTGGAGAAGCTTGAGAGGGTGCAGAGGAGAGCCACGCACATGATCAGAGGTCAGGAAAACAGACCTTATGAAGAGCCATGGGGCTCTTCAGCCTGGAAAAGCACAGGCTCAGGGGTGATTTGATGGCTGCCTATAAGTTTATAAGGGGTGCTCACCAGGATCTGAGGGAACATTTGTTCACCAGAGCACCCCAACGGATGACAAGGTCGAACAGTCACAAACTCCTCCAGGACCATTTCAGGCTAGACATAAGGAAGAACTTCTTTACTGTCCAAGCCCCCAAGGTCTGGAATAGACTGCCGCCAGAGGTGATTCAAGCATCTACTTTGAACGACTTGAAGAGAAATTTGGATGTTTATCTTGCTGGGATCCTATAAACCCTGCTGACTTCCTGCCCCTGGGGCAGGGGGCTGGACTCGAAGATCTTCCAAGGTCCCTTCCAGCCCTAGTGTCTATGAAAACTATGAAATATCAGTTGATTATGATGAAAATACTTTTTTTCCTAAAAGAATAATTGGACAATGAAGTAATTTGTTGAGGATTTAAATGCTCTGAATATGGATACTTTAGGAATATGTTAGGTATTACAGTGATAGGTTCCGTCAGAACCCTAAGGTAGATACTCTATCAACAAGTTAACAATTATCTTTGTTACAGAAAATGAAGGAAATGTTATACGAGTTTATGAAAGGGGTATTGCAAGTGTTCTGTTTAATATAGGATCCTACTCGGGGGGTCAAGCTAAGTTTGACATCCCTGACTTAGAAGAAGCCATAATGTGGACCACAGCCTGCTTCTTCACATGTTCCACATTGATGGGGTACAAGGTGGTGTGTGCTTCATGCTCTTCAGTTCTTAACAGCCATTGGCTGGAGGCACAGCGTCTTTTTAATTACAGCCTATTTGAAGTTGCAGCCTTATTAAGAGCATTCATTCACTACTGATTATTGTTCTTTTTAATTATTTCAAAACACCTCTTTTCTTTTACCCCCAAATCTGTTGATTTGCTTTCTTCCATTGTTTGGGGCTTTGCCCCCTCCTCCCAGTCCTCCAAGTATTTTTTTATCTGTACCACATGACACTGCTACCTTCCTCCAGGCAAAGTGAGGCACAGTATTGGACACTGTCCCCAATGCAATATTCAGTGCTAAAGTTTGCTCAGCCCACCCATATTTGACTGCAGCATGGAGTAGCTTCTGAACCCATACTGATATTCCTTTTGGTCAACTTCTGGCAGCAGTCTGATTTTTTTCCTAGCACTGGCCTTGGGTTTGACCATGGATCTGGCCAACACAGAACCAGCTACTAAGGTTGGCTTACTGGAGTCTTCATCCATTTTCAACTCAGTTCTGCTTGGTCTGTGACTCCAACTCATCTCTAGATCTTGGCATAATGGTGATTAGGCTTATATCCAACTTTTCTGTGGTGGCCCTCTGGGCAATGTGGCCCTCAACCATCCACCGTTGGTGGGGACAGAGTGGGCTAGTTGGCTTCCTTTTCTTGGCTGTCCAGCTTTCAGCTTCCTCTAGGCCTCCTCTGAAAGATCAAGAGGACTATCTAGATATGGGTTCAAGGCTGAGTGGTTTCTGAGAGACATGCTGTCTTCCTCCTTGGCAGACAGAGTTTTTGAGTGAAAGTGATTGTGATTGCTACTCTTTGTACTGAACTTAGTGTTGTCAGAGTTCAGTAGCATAACATCTGCCTAGTACCATTTTAAGTGCCTAAAGTATCACTGTGGATTTAACCCAGTCTTTAATTACATGATCACATATTTTTCTTTTTATTTAAAACCAGACCTAATTCAAAGTTACAGTCGTTTGGTGTAGAGAATAGTATGTTTCTGAGTGGACACATACAACAATTGAACCAGTTCCCAAGTGTCATGGATCAGAGGTGTCCAGACATACA
Organism: Gavialis gangeticus; assembly: GCF_001723915.1. NCBI lineage: Eukaryota > Metazoa > Chordata > Crocodylia > Gavialidae > Gavialis > Gavialis gangeticus. The sequence continues at coordinate 27,481,524 of NW_017729026.1, forward strand.
CTGCCTTCGCATTCCAGGTTGAATGGTCACCTTCTAGGTGTTGAAGTGCTGTGGCTCTGACACCAGAGGGTAGCAGTAAACACCCAATCCAATATGCCGTGCATTGAGCAAATTTGGGGAAGTGCTTGCACCCATGCTTTGATGGTCCCAGTGGGTGGGTAACCTGTGGCTTGGGATGGTTTTGCTTTCTTGCTTTCTTTTCTCTCCTAAACATGAGTCCAATGAAGTTCCATAGTCTGCAGTTGATCAAAGTGTGCTTGCCTGACTAGGCGTGGCAAGGCAGGGGAGGAGTGTGCTTGGACTCACAGTTTTGGGTTTCCAGGTGCTGGGTTGGCATGATGAGAGGCTACGGTGGAGTAGGGAGCGAGGACACAGATGGTTATTAGAAAGATAGCTTCTATTGAACAAGTGCAAGGGAGCTCATTGATAGAGTGCCAACAAAAGGAAAAAATGGGAGGCAGTAAAGTGGCTGGGTACCAGAGCAGCCATTTGCAGCAGTAGGTGGATAAAGAGCAATGTAGCGTTGAATGCCTGGAGAACTGACCAGACCTGTATCATGGGACACTTGTTGGTGTCCACATGGAACATGTAAGACTGAACTAGTACACTGTGAACTGATTCAGGAATAACTAATTTTCAGATACACTTTTAAACTGTTCCAGAAGGTTTTAAACCATGTATGTCTGTTCACTTCATGTTTAAACCACATTTAAAGCAGTGTAAGTGTTACATGTGTTCATGCCCTAAATCTGTCTTGAGTTACATGCATGCCACTCCATGGAAGTCAATATAGTTACGTGGAAGCGAATGAAGATAAAATGTATCTCAATATATTTTATCTGAGGTACATATCTCTGTGCTTCAGATCCTGCTATTACAATGTGGATTTCCCCTTGACTTCTTTTTCTAGCCATTTTAGTAACCAAAGGGATGGTTATTTTTAAGGTTTGGTCCAGACAGGGCTGCATTTTTCATCTAATTAATTGCTGGAGTGCAGCAGTTTTCTTTTTAAATTGTCCCGTGTGCATTCATTCTGGCACAACAGTGACCAGCATATAGTTGGTTTTTGATAGGAGAGATTGTACTCTGATACTTCCTAGGGACTGAGACCATTTCCTGCTTTTGGTCTCTGGCAGTATTTAATTAATTTAGATGAACCACTACATAACAAACAAATAGAACTGATACTTGCAACTGAATGATTTTGATGTTCCTTGTCTTTTGTTTGTAGTGGTCTCTTAGATTAGATATTTTTCCCCATAAACTTTCTCTTCCCTTTACAGATTCCAAGCATGTGTCTATTTTGCATCTGTCTTTCAAGCTGTGTCATGTGGCATCCATTACTTGGCTTCCGTATTCATGGCTGTTACTCCCAAATTTGTATGCAGTATCCCTGGAAATGTGAGTAGTGTTCTGTACTACAACTCCTCTGCTTCAAGTATAGAGGATGTCTGGACACTGTGGACATCAACTGATAATTATATTGTGGCCCAGCTGGAAAATGGAGAAATCTGGGAACTTAATCAGTGCAGCAGGTCCAGACGAGAGGGCAGTTTGGATCTAGCATATGAATATAATGGCAACAAGTCTGTGTTTTCCTGTTCTCATGGATATATATATGATCACACTAAATGGAAGAGCACCATTGTTACAGAGTGGGATTTGGTCTGTGAACGAGAATGGCTTGCAAAATTAACTCAACCCACCTTCATGCTTGGAGTCCTAATTGGAGCAGTGATTTTTGGTGATATTGCTGACAGGTACAGTCCTATATTCTTTATATTGTACCTCCTGAGTGCAAAAGCTCTGTATCTACCTGCTTTTATCCTATTTTAAATTGACATTATTCACTTAATATAGTGTTATTAACAAATGTATTCTTCAACAATTCCTTTATTTATTTTATCCAGTACAGAGGATTTTTGTTTTTCCATAACAAATATCAATTTAAAGCATTGTTGTTGTTATTGTTGTTGTTATAAATTAACAGGAATATTATTTGGAACATATTTTCTGCTATATGTCACATATCCATTTAGGCCCTGATCTCCAAGATACTCCATATGGATGAAGCCTTTTCGCAGGATGAGTCATATTGGGTTTCCCCCTCATTTTTCTTGACAGAGAAATGAAAATTTTCAGATATGATTAATAATTAAAGGGTTACTCTCAGATTAAACAACATTTTTTAAAGACAAATTTCCTAACTTCTGTAATTAATACACTTTAATGGGCCCAATTGAAAGACTTTGGGTATGTATTAAGCCCTGTATTTTGTGGATTTAGAGTTTAAAATTGGTACTGAATCTATTTTGAATTAGTCATTATAATATTAGTTAATATTCCCATGCAGATTATGAGGTTATAGTCACACAATTCTCAGCTGTATTAGCTCAAGCCATACACATCTTTTTAAGATATAATCCAAAAATTTTTCAGCAGAACATTAGTACTGTCTGTCACATTTTGGCTGGTGGGAATTAAATTGGTGGTTTTAGTCCAGTTTTCAATGAACACATGTTCCCAATAAAAGGACCACCACAGCTGGCATTAATGAGAATCCCTGCTGGGTGCAGAGATTCTTCTAGAAATGTAATGGACATGAGGACAGTTGTCTCTTCAGTTTGTATAGCTCAGGGTTGAAACACATTTGCAGGTCCTCATAGGGAAATTTGCAGCCCAGCTGTCTGGCTTATACAAATTATGTACTGGATCGTGTTCTAATTTTCTTTTCATGTGGTACTGAATTCATGTCCAAAACCAACCAAAAATAAAGTAGAACAAACCAACCTAGTCCTAACCAAACCAAACCCATATCCTAACACAAAACACAACACCAGACCACAATGCCTAAATCTCCAAAAACTGTTCATGATAAACCTGGAAATAATGTATTTTCATGACTATATAGTCAGAGAATAAAGTGAAGTAGGTGACATCTCTTGTCTAGTCAGTACTTGCAACATATTCTGTATTATACACATTGTGGGTGTGTCTACACAAGACACTAACAGCGCAGTAGCCTGCTAATACTGCACAGTAGTGCATCACAGCACAAACGGTGCTAATATGCTATTCTGCAGTATTATTAGGCTACTGTATAGTAGCATCACTAAAAGGCATCACTGGCACTACTGTGCAGTAACTCCTGTTTCTATGCATTTATTAGTACTTGATTATACAAATACTAAATTAAATGCTCAGTAACCACTGCACATTAATGGATGTGTAGAAGCGCCCACTCTGTATTGCTGGACAAAACAGAGTAGAATGAATCCAGCAGTAAATCGTTATCTTTTTGTTACATATTTTCTTTGATTTCTTTTTAGTCAGCCTTCTTGGTATTAGCCTGTTCTCACTTGTTTATGCACAACATAAACATTGTTTATGCCGAACATGAGTGGGCAATGTGGGGAGGCGGCTAGGAAGGCCAACTGCACCTTGTCGTGCATCCACAGATGCATCTCAAGCAGGTCCAAGGAGGTGATCCTCCCCCTCTATGCGGCACTGGTCAGGCCGCAGCTGGAGTACTGCGTCCAGTTCTGGGCGCCGCACTTTAAGAGGGATGTGGACAGCATGGAGAGGGTCCAGAGGAGGGCCACTCGTATGATCAAGGGACAGCAGGGTAGGTCCTATGAGGAAAGGTTGCGGGACCTGAACCTGTTCAGCCTTCAAAAGAGAAGGCTGAGGGGGGATCTTGTGGCCTGTTATAAACTGGTTAGGGGGGATCAGCAGGCGCTGGGGGAGTCCCTGTTCCCCCGAGCGCCGCAAGGAGTGACCAGGAACAATGGTCACAAGCTGGCGGAGGGAAGGTTTAAGTTGGACATCAGGAGGCGCTACTTCACGGTCAGGGCGGCTAGGGTCTGGAACCAGCTTCCAAGTGAGGTGGTGCAGGCTCCCACCCTGGGGGTTTTTAAGAGGAGGTTGGATGACCACCTTACTGGGGTCATTTGACCCCAGTGCTCTTCCTGCCATGGCAGGGGGTTGGACTAGATGATCTGCTCAGGTCCCTTCCAACCCTAGAAACTATGAAACATCTGGTTGGTCTACATTTTTTTTTTGCTGGGATAACATGGAGATAAGACAAACAAACTTCAGACCTCATTGTACAAAAGACATTCTTTTAAAAAGGTGGAATAAAATACTATCTAAGATCTGTCTTACTAGATCTTTAACAAGAAGCTGAAAGTTTCAATTATTTTGTTTCCCAACTAGTATTCTGTCTATATACATGTGAGTGTGTGATGAATGAACTGTCTGGTAAGAAATATGATATAGAAAATGTTCAGTAGCTCTTGTTATGCATGTGAGCAGGAAAGATGATAAAGGAAGCCAGAATGCAAGTCAGCTGAGAAAAAAGCTGAGGGAGGTATGTTAGTCTGGAGAAAGGAGTCTGAGCAGTGACTTGATAACAGTTTTCAAACATTTGAAAGATTGCCACAAAGAAGAAGAGAAATTGTTCTCCTGTGTCACAGAGAACAAGAAGGATAACAGTTTAAACTAAATCACAGCAGAGCACATTTAGATCAAACATCAAGAAAAACTTCCTTGGACTAGGACAATGAAAAAATCTTCATTGTGGTTTTCAAGAAGAGGTTAGAAAATCACTTTATGTCTGGGATGGATTAGGAATAGTGAATCCTGCACTTGTAGGTGGGGGTGTAGTAGATGAACCTTGAAGTCCTTGCAGCTGTTTCAGTCTATGATTTTTTGAGTTGGCAAGAAATCACCCAAGTTATTTCATCCCAAACCAAAATATGACTGGGTATAAAATGTCCAAAAGAGTGGGAGTCAAACTAACTATCCTTATAAGGAGGACAAAGTAATTTAGCAATTTACCTATGCAGAAGTTAAACTGAATGCTCAGTAAGAGTGTGCACAATACTGTCTTCTATGGAGAACTATTTTCCAGTCAGAAACTTCTAAACATGTCTTCTTTCTATTAATGTTACTGTTAATTTGATCAAAGGGAGCTATGGAAAGATAAAAGATTTCCATTATCCAGCAAATAATAAATCAAAGTTGAGAATCAACCCTGGGACTACTGTGGCAGTTCAGAGTACTATGTATAACACTGGTAATACTTTCTAGGTTTACTTTAATTCTTATTCATGATGAAATATCCCAAGTTGCAGTTACATATTAATACAATGCTTACAAAACATTATTACTACTGTTGTGATGGTTGTTATTGTTAACAATAATATTTACTGTGTTTTTATTGTGACTTGCAGAATGGGAAGACGGCATATAATGTGGTTCACAAGCATTGGCCAGTTTTTATTTGGCATTGTGGTAGCATTCACATTTGACTACTACAGCTTTGTGGTTGCACGTTTTCTCCTTGCAATGGTAAGAATAGATGCTTTCCATAATTCATATAACAGAAAATGTCCAGTGCTGTGGTATTGGAAGCCCTCTGTATTTTCTCTTTATTCCTCCCTTTCTCCATTTTTCATCTGTTGCCCAGTACTCCCTCCAGTAGAGCAAAGAGGGTTTGAAGACCATTTCCTCTTGACCCAGACAACCTCTTCTTTTTTAGGGTTACCCAGAAAGGGTTCATATGAAGCAGTATTTGGTGTTGCCTCCCTCAGGGTCATTGTTCCCAGCTCCTGCCAGACTGGCAGTGAGGGAAGTAGTACATTCTGGTCTATGCACTGCTGCTTATGGTGTATTACCAATATTGACTTTTATTTTTCTCAAAATAAGGACTCCCATAATAATAATGACTTTATCTCTACTGTGTTCAAGCCCTTTTTACTTTATGTATATCCTTTTTAGTCTTTTAGACTACATTTGAAATGCCAGATGAATAGGCTAATGATCCTAAATGCTTATACTGTACTTACACGTGTATTTCATTATATTTAGTGGGGGTAGGCCTTATTAACCAAAGCCAAATGATGATCCTGAATTCAGAGTTATAATACTTATGGCTTTTCATTTCATGCATTGACTGGTTAGACAATTGTTGCAAGAAAAATAAGTAATTGAAAAATGTTTAGAAAAGAGAAAAAGAAAGAAAAAAACTTCCTAAGTACAAAGTATCGGAAATCATTCACTTTACTTGCCACTAGTAGACTGAAAGACAGTAGGTAGCCATTGACTGAAATTCACTTACTTCCCTTAGTCTGCCAAAGCTCAGATTTATTAATAGTTGGGCATAACGTGTAGGATTTGAGGCAGTACCCACTGAATCAATGAAAATCCTCCACTGACTTCTCTGGGAACTGAATCAGGCTTTTGGGAGCATGGGTAGTTTAGAAATGTAAGGGCCAGAAGGTTAAAGCATTGATTAAACAAACACAAACATACCCAGAGCCCAAAATATCTATCTAGCTGCAAGGGCTGACTTGTAGGAAAGGGCCTAAGGTTCAAATCTCATCCTATTGAAATCAATAGGAGCTTCCTTGTCAATTAGTGAGTGGATCAGACCCCAAAGCATAGTGGGCTAAAAATCCAGGCTGTGGGCCAAATCTGGCCTGCCAAGTGATTCTATGTGGCCTGCAACAGTTTGGGGACATACAGGTTGCAGATCACGGCTCCGCCCTGGCCCCAGCCCCACACTGTCACTGCCCTGTGATCCTGGTCCTGGCTCTGGTCTTGCTGGCCTGTCTTGCTCCCGGACACCGCTTTCCACTCGCCTGTCGCCTTATCCCATCCACTTAGCCAAATACACCCTGCGCTCAGGGGTCCCAGGTCAATCTCCATGGAGACCCTGCCTGCCCACTCCATCTGATGCCTCCAGCGCTGGGTGCAGAACAGCTCCTTGCTACCCGCCCCCC
>NW_017729026.1:27488334-27513128 GCF_001723915.1 Gavialis gangeticus
ATGGAGGGACCCCTGCCAGCTCCCATCCCTTGTCTGCTCCCTTGGTCCTGCAACTTCCCTGACCCCTGCCCACTCCTCCAGCTCCTTGCTACACTGAACTACATAAACAGCTTTAACGGGGGACTGAAGCTGTCATGTACCATCCGCCTCCAGCCCTCAACAGCTCACCAAAGCTCCTTAAGCGGTCTTCCAGCTCAAGTAATTGCCCACACTTACCATACTTCATCACAGGTTAGGACGGCTCTCAAGACTTCCCAAGTACATGCATGTGGCACTGTTGGCCATCTGTTTTTGCTGATGTTAAAGACAGTAGACTTAGGCTTTTTTTCTCTCTTTTTTCTTTCAGGTTTCAAGCGGCTATCTGGTCGTGGTTTTTGTTTATGTGACAGAATATGTTGGCATTAAAGTTCGAACATGGGCATCTATGCATGTCCATGCTTTTTTTGCTTTGGGCGTTATGGTAGTGGCACTGGTGGGATTTTTAGTACGGACATGGTGGGTCTATCAGATATATCTTTCCATAACAACTCTTCCCTTTGTCTTGTGCTGCTGGATGCTTCCAGAGACGCCCTTCTGGCTACTATCAGTGGGGAGATATGAAGAAGCACAAAAAGTAATTAATATAATGGCGAGATGGAATAAAGTAAGCACTCCTTGTAAAATTTCTGAACTGTGTTCAATCCAACAAGATGCTCTAGTCAGTAGCAGAACGGGTGATAATGACGTTTCTACAACGAAGAAGCACAACATCTTAGATCTGTTTTGTAATAGGTACATTGCAAGAAGGACCATTACAGTCTGGCTGATTTGGTTCACTGGGAGTTTAGGATACTATGTATTCTCCCTGAGTTCCGTCAATCTGGGAGGCAATGAATATTTAAATCTATTTCTCATAGGTAAATATTTGCTGTATTTTATCCTGCTTATGACAGAATTAGAACATATAATTTTTAAATGTCTAGCAATCTGAGGGCTATTTTTCTGACTCTAGTTATTTAAAAAAAATTAAAGTATGTTCAGATCCCTTACCTCTTCTGCCAGTATCTGTACTGTACAACTGTATTTTCCCATTTTTAATTGCTTATTTCTCCCCTTATATTTTGTGAAACACCCATGCTAATAGTAGGGAAGACTGTCCAAAAGAGGGAAAACTATGCAAATCATGACATGCTGTCAGTTATGCTATCAGTTATGCTATCAGTTATAAAGTGAACAAACTGCTTTTTCCAAAATCATAGTCATAGTAAAACTAAATCATACTGGTGACTTTATTATGTATATAATTTTCTGAAAAGCTTGTAAGTTTGTCAGAAGTGCACATTTTAAATGTAATGGGCAGTGTTTTTTTAACTTAGTCCATGCATCTGCAGTGTAGTATGATAAGCCAATTATGTGAGAAAAAATTGGTCAGTACATTTAGGGCCCTATTAAAAGCAATTAAAAGATTCCCATTGACTTCAGTGTACCTTGCATCTGGTCCATATACCCCAGTCCAGTAAATAATTTAAGCACATGCCTAAATTTAATGCACCTCTGTAGTCCTAGTAAAGTCAATATGGGCTCAAAGTTAATTTGTGTGCTTAAGCCTGTTGCTGCTCTAGTGAATTAATTTTATATTGCCAAATATTGTTGCACATTAGTAGTTTGACTATTCTGTTGAAAGCAGAATACTAATATGGTTGACATATCTGTTGTGATAGATTTTCAATCACAAATATCTGCCTGATGAAAGCAGAAGCCTCAGCCTGCTGCTTCCTATAATTTTCCTGACCACTTACAGGCAGGTGGAACTACAGAAGCCTGACTCCTTGGTGCACTTCCTTTCTCTCATTACCATGGTTTAAGTCAGTATAAACCCTTTCACTGACTTAGCACATGCGACTTAACTATATTTAAAATGAGTTCAACCTTTAGATTAAAGGAATGCCCATAACAAGCAAAACAGGTTTAGTAAAATAATATGTAGTCAAGCTTTCATGGCTTGAAATTAAATATGTTTTATTCTGACAGGTGTTGTGGAACTTCCTTCATATGTCATTGCCTGTATTGGGATGGACAAATTAGGAAGAAGAAACACCTTGATTCCATCTCTTATATCCAGTGCGTTGATCTGTGTTTTGATTATGTTGATTCCTCAGGTTAGTCATTTGTCATTTCAGATGTTCCTGTATTATTGTATGTAATCTCAGGCTTGTTAATGCTATGTCTGGATCTGAAGTGTGTAGATAATTAAATACTATTTAGAAATGAAACTTCAGTCCTTTAAGGAAGACTTGTTTGTTTTTATTATATTCTTTGTTTCTGTTAAAGGGTCATACTAGCATTCTGTAGTTGTGTGCAAAGTGTTCTCAACACTTGATTAGACAGGGGTGAAAATAAGCTGCTTTGTAAGCAAAATCATAGATGTTGACTTCTGGTAACTTATAAGGAAAATAAACAATGAATGTTGCTCAGTGTTTAACAATGGAAAAGAAGACAATGAAGTCACGTTTGGAACAGTTGAGATTTTTGGTGCCTTAAATATCTATATTCTCTTTTAACAGGATTTTAATGTATTAATTATCTTAGCAAATATGGCTGGAAAGTTCACCATAGGTGTTGCATTTGGCCTTATTTACCTATACACAGCAGAACTCTATCCAACGATTGTACGGTAAGCACTTTAAAATAATTTGTCATGCAATTCTAAATATTTTTTTTTCCATTTCTTTAATTTGTTCTGGTCTAGAAGCCAGATCCAGCACCCACTGAAGTCAATAGCAATGCTTCAAGTAACTTCCAGTTGGACAGAATTAGTTCCTTTTCTGTTTATGGAATTTCTTATATTTGACACTGCAGTAAAGTGTTTCCCATTCTTGTTTATATATGCTGATTTAATTAAAGTAATAGAAAAATTCTCAGTACTTTCTGAGGGTTGATGGAGATAGCCGGTCATTTCCTAGCATCTGATGAAGTAAATTGTTGGCAACAAAAGCTCATGCCTCTCTCAACCAGCTAGTTTCTGAGGCAGTGGTTCTGAACCTTTTTGGATTTAAGGTGCCTGTGACAGAGGGCAATCTCCCTAGGCCCAGTCACAGTAGTGGCCTGCTCGCCTGTCTTTGGGCAAGCCGCCTGCCTTACTATCCTGCCATGCCTTGTTTTCAAGTAATTCAGATGTTATTTAGGCAGGAGGCTGCCCTTCGAGTGCCCTGATGACAAAGGTTGGTAAACACAAGAGTCTGACCTTCCCTTATCATGTCCCATGCCTCACAGATGTTTCTGTGAGTTGTGCTATGCTCTGGCTTGAGGCTGGGCCCAACTCAGCTCAGTGTTAGGCCTCTCTCATACTGCCCTGTTCAAGGGCCTCACACGTACCATCCCCCTCTCACTGTAGCCTCTACCACTCTCCCCTCTCTCACTGGGCCTCTTTCACTTATGCCCCTTACTGGGCCAACTCACCCTGCCCTGCTCTCTTGAGTGACCACGTGGGCCATCAGGCTTGACTCTGCACTGCTCGGCCAGCCCTGGCACAGCCTTTTGGGCCTCTCCTGTGACCTTCATCTGAACAGTGGCTGGGCAATTAGCAAAACACTAGGCTAACCCTGCCCCTGGCTCCTCACTGAGCAATACCACCCACTAGTTCACAATTTTGGAGCTGGTGACTCACTCCTTTCACTTGTGGCTCTATCTCTATGCTGCCTCACATGGCCTCTGGCCCACTTGCTGTCTCAGGCACCCGAAGGCTTACCTGGACCTCACTGTCCCTTTCTCCCAAGGCCTCAACACTCACCCCTCAGCAAGAGCCTCAACTCTCACCCCCCAGCAAGGGCCTCAACTCTCACCCCCCATCTTGGAGCTCAGGGTCTTATACCCCCAACGGGCTCAGGTGCCTCCCATGGGTGAGCCTGGCCCCACTGTCCACACTGGGCTCAGGTGCCCCTCACTGGGCTTGCCTGGCCCTACTCCCCTCCAATCTTAATATAACCCACCTCATGGTGGGGGCTGGGGTTTTCAGGTGCCCAGACTTGCCTTTCACCAGGGAGGTAACTGGCTTGGCATTTCTTGGAGACTCCCTCACCACAGAGAGTCCCACCAGGCCACCCTTCCCTGGCAGGGTGCAGTTTCAGGTCATGCCTAGGACCAGGAGCCTCCTGCCATCTCCATAGCTCCTGCCCTTACCTCCAAGATGTTACCTGAGCAGCAGCTCAGCTGGGTGTTGTTATTCCTTCAGTTGTTTGCAGCAATCTGTTGCCCCAACCCTGAGAGCCAGGATTTTAAAATGGCCGCCTCATCAGGGCTGGCCTGCACCTGTCTGCTGCCTGCTCTCCTCCTTAAAGTGGCAGACACCGGAGATGCTTTGCCACCCACCTTTCCCCTTAAACTGGTTCTTGTGGCTTTTCCCTGCTGCTCCTAAGGCAGGCTCACTCCGAGCCTGCAAGAACCTTTAAGTGGCAAGCACCCTGCCGGTGCTCCACCACAGTACCCCTCACTAGGCTCAAGGCACCCCTCTGTCCATAAGGATCAGCCAGGCAGAAACAAGCCTATGCCTGCACTTACTTACTTATCTCCTCACACCTTGGGGCACTCTTCAGAGGATCTGGTGGTGCTCTGGGGTCCACAGCACCTTGGCTGACAATCACGGCTCTAAGGTCCTGCTTGAGTGGGTGGGTGGAGTAGATGACCTCATTAGGTCCCTTCCAGTCCTACTTTCCTATGATTCCTATAATAAGGTGTCACCTTGGCCTAACTCCTGCCTGAAAGTTCCTAGTTATTCATCTTATAATTCATATTGAATGCTTAGTGTACTTTCAGTTGTATTTAAAGAAGCAAGCAGAGGTAACAGTAAGATGGAGCTTCACTCAGTTGAAATGATAAGCATCTCTTTACCTTTAGTTATTTAATGTATTTGTTATTCCTCTAAATATTTATTACTCTAATCAGAGCTATGTCCTGTTGTCTTATGTACAGGTCACTTGCAGTTGGAAGTGGGAGCATGATGTGCCGTGTTGGGAGTGTGGTTGCTCCTTTTTGTGTTTACCTGACAAGTATCTGGATCTTCATGCCACTGGCAAGTGTTTTTATTTTGGTAGTCAAATATTTTTTGGGGGTGGGGAGGGAAGATTTATTAATTGTACTAGGAATTTAACGTTGAAGTATAGCTATTTTTAAAAAAAGGAAACTGAGTCAATTGCTCGCATTCTTAATTCGGAATATCAGCGTTTAGTAGCTATATGTTTGTTAAGAATATTAATCTAAACTCAAAAGTGTGACTAAAGTACTGAAATCTTCCAAACAGTTCCTGAACTGTATCAGAAACTTAAATAAGACAAGCATGTTTTGTATGCATAGATCTCACTATAAAATTGGTAGAACTATTCAATAAAAATAAGTACTGTATCATTCATGTAACTCCGAGGAACTTTTTAATTACTTATCTACATGCTCCGTGACTCCTCAGACTACTGAGGTCCTTAGTCACTTTCTCTATTTGGCTCCACCTCTTTCTGTCAAAAGAAACAGCTTTCTCCACCTCTTTTTCCACTTCCAGAAATTCACATTAAGAGCTCTTAAGCCTTTTAGCCTTCACCTTCTCCTTGCTCAACCATGGGGATTAACACTATTGGAATAACTCTTTAAGAGATACTGTCTTCTGTGTCTATCTGTCTTTCAACATCACAAGCACAGACCCTGTGTGGCAGGGAACCAAGGGCTCCTGTTATGTTAAGGGAGAGATTGCAGCAGAAAGAGCCCCAGGTAGTTGAACAGGGGCTAGCCACAGGAGGGAAGACACAGTAAGATGCCCATTAAGGTGAAGGGACACACCTACATCTGGTCAAAAGAACACCTGACCAGGAAGGGGAGCCTGGGGCACATGAACCTGGGTTCCTGCAGCATGAGGGCAATGCAGCCTGGAGCCCTGCTGGGAGGGAAGCTCCTGCCAGCTCAGACTGGTGAAGAGAGGGCGCTGCAGGCCATGGCAGCTACTCCCAGGGCAGAGGGAGCCAGAGAATGAGAAGGTGGCCTGGCAGCAGTATGACAACCCAGAGGAGGATATTTTGAGTGTATAGTGGCTGCTTGTGTTTTTTCATTCTAGTTTTAAACCAGAGGACTGGGTGTGGCTAATAGGAGAAGATTGGAGGCCACAGAGGTGCTGCAGGGCTCTGAACCAAGAGCAGCTTTGGCCTGGGTCAGGTTGTCAGTGGGGCTGAGCTGAACCAGGAGCAGCCTTGTCCTGGGTCAGGGATGCCAGGGGATTGAGCCGAACCAAGATCAGCCTTGCCCTGGGCCAGGGATGGCAGGGGGACTGAGACAAGGCATAAGACAAGACCAAAGGGCCCAGACACCAAGAAGGCTGAGGCCCAGACAGCTGGGCCCAAATCACTGGGACAGGGCTGGAAGCCTGCAATCAGAGACAAGGACAGCTAAAGCCAAGAGGGCTGAGGCCTCTAGACAAGAACTGAACTGTGGACAGAGTAATATGTGCGAGGCCTGGACATGGCTGTAGGGGAAGAGGAGGCCACAGTTAAAAGCCCTAAAACTTAAGGGGCAATTGGGCCATAGGTAGTGACCACTGGCTCACAGTGCTGGATAGGAACTAATAGGTCCACTAGGGTGTGAGAGATATCCATGAAGAACTGCATGGTTTTGGCTAGTGGGCAAAGGGCCCAGTGATCACAAGAAATGAGTCGAAGCACCAGCGAGGGCATGCTGGGATTCAGGGGCTGCCTCCCTATTCATATAAAGAAACATCAAGGTGAGATAAACACAGGTGTTATATAGAGAACTGGGAGTGCAGGATTAGGGTAGCTCTGGGGGAAACCAAGACTGCCCCAGGGCATGTCCTGCTACACCTTGTCATTTTCTACATTTACTATACTTGGTTCTTGATACATCTCCCACAATTCCTTATTATATCTCCTTCTCTGCATATCATTCACAATTATTAGTTAAAAAATTGTACAAATACTTTATTTTCAAATATATGTAGTTGTCTTTCTTCCTTCTTAGCACTTGTCCAGATATTACTTCCATATATCAAATTAGGCCTTATGAGGAGTTTGTATTGTGGTCTTTCTCAGCAGTTGATTGGAACTAAAAATTCTCTGTGGAAAAAAGTGACAGGTATTCCTGTCACATAATTTCTTACCTCATCAAATTGTTGCTAGCAATCAATACCCCTTGGTACTGGCAACAGGTCATTAAGCAACTTTGTTCAAAATCTTTATGTTGACCATCAGCAACTTTGTTCAAAATCTTTACATTGGCTTACAATCAAGTATTTGGTTTTATCTGCTTTGATCTTAAGTCTCTCTTTCTTGTCTCATCCTTCATGTCACCAGCCTTTTCTTCTCTCCTTGCAGCAGCCAAGTTGGCATATCCAAAAAAACAGTTAAATTCACCTCATATTGAGAAATTCACAATGAATTTACATTTTTTCCGCAACCATGCTTGAGAGTACCAAAAATACCACTCCCTGTCTTAATTCTGTCTGGATGCCATTTGGGGCAAATATTATACTTTTTGAATTGCAAACACACTACAGTTTTAATACTTTTATCAGGTATTCCAGATTCTTTCATTTGGTCCCAATGGCATTCTTGTGCTATACAATTACATATTTTTTAAAAATCTCATTAGGTGTCTTATTCCTAAAAAGAGCATGTTTCACTTAATTAGGCTGAAGTTACACATTATTCTTAGACTATACCAAAGGCACTTAAAAACCATGAGCATCCACACATTAAAGCTTGTTAATTCATGCTAAGTGTCCCCTGAAGATCTCAGTTATGCTACTTCAGGTGAGGGTTAACTCTGGGACTTGCCACCTAGCTTGTGTTATGGTAACTTCAGGCTGCTCCACAGGGATAAAATGGGCAATTTACAACCCTCCAGCATCCCAGGATGCACCATTTCTAGCCCCCACTCCCACCCAGAGCAGGGATAGAGCCCAGGCATCCGGACTCCTAGCCACGTCCCTGCTCACCAGCCCTCTAGTGGCAAGTCAGAGCTGTGCAGGCAAGAAATGGTATTAACCCTTAATGTGTGACTGCTTATAGCAAGGTCTAACTATGGGCATGTGTAGACAAAATGGGGGCCCTAAATTGAAGTGGTGGGTTTTTAAACCCACCGCTTAAATTTAGGGTGAAGTAAACACCCATGTTGTGCACACACCACACACTTACCTGCCTCTGGTAGCGGGGAGGGCGAGTGCCAGCGGGTGAAGCGGTCCCTGGGCTGTGGGGGCAGGGGAGCTGGTGCTTCTCTCTGCAGCAGTGGCAGCCTCCCCCAGGCAGCACCTGCCCACAGGCACCCAGCTCAGGTGGTCCCGTGGGGCACCGCAGCCATGGAAGGAAGCACTGGGCCTCTGCCCAGCTCCTGCAGGCAGGCAGGCTCCAGGGGGGGGAAAAAAATCAGGCTTGCCACTTTTCTTGGGCAGAGCCTGCCTTCCCAGCCTGCTGCCAAGCTGTCTGCAGGGCTTGCTGTAGAGCTGCATGGAGTCTGGTGCTTCACTCTGCTGCTCTAGGGGTTTTAGCTTGCTTTAGCCTCTGAGGAGTTTTAGTTTGCTTTGCCCCAAGTCATTTAAGGTGCATTATGCCACTGAATTTCCTACAGTGGCTGGAATTAATGCACAATACACCGCCGAGGTATGCAAACACTGACACCATTAAAGCTGTTCATCTATACACGGCCTATAACACCACCTAACATGCCAGTTTTAATGTGGTTTAAGTGTAATGTGCACCTTAAGTCTTAGAATCCTGAGAACATTTTTTCACTTACTGCCATTATCCTTTAGGGATAAGAAGCAATATGGCTGGCTTAATAGAGATAATGAAGAAGCAAGCAAAGATTAAATCCTGCTGTTGAAGATGGTCTGTTTTCATTATTCATGGAGAGAGAGAGAGAGAGAGAGAGAGAGAGAGAGAGAGAGAGAGAGAGAGAGTGTGTGTGTGTGTGTGTGTGTGTGTGTGTGGTCACATAATGAGGTGATTCAGAGGCCCTTGAATAGAGAACAAGCCTGTCATATCCAAGATCTCATGATCACAGCAAGCTTCTGATATGTTAAGAAAATGCAGCCAAATAAGGGGCCAGTAAAAATGTTGGGAAAAGAGGGTGAGAGAAAGGATATTAACAGTATAACCAGATGAAAAACAAGTAAACAGGTAGCAAAAGAAACAAATGGCACATAGTGGGTGTGTCTACACAAGATGCTACGGTGCTGTAGTGCTGTGCTATGGCACCATAGTGTCCATTGGCAAAAAACGTACCACTGCCACTACATTGCCATAGCAACACACTCCCTTATTATAGCATATTGCTACAGCAACGTAGCAGCCAAAAATAACCAAGCACAACCAGCACAGCTCAGCATGGGCTGTTACTGTGCCATCTTTTAGCACTTCCAAAAGGAAGTGCCAAATGACAGTTCAGGAACAAAGATGCCATATGGCTATGTGTCAGTGCACCCAATTATGATGTTCACTGAGTCTGTGGCACTTCAAAGAAATTTGAATTTTGGTGGCTTGGTCTTCTTGTAGGTGTTTCCAATTCATGCCACTATTTGTTCCAACATAGTCATTTGCAGCTCTGATTAACCTTCTTTGTAGAAAATGGGCATTTCTTCAGCACCTATATTTGCATCTATTTTGTACGATTTTTGCTGTGTGCTTACAGGTTAGCTGTTTTTTTCTTTATTAGATATGATATCCATGCTCAAGAATTCCACACCTGTTTACTCATGGCTTTTTTTCCTAAAGGGTAACTTTAGATTGACATGTGCAAATACATAAACAGTTTCAGACTTTGAACAGAAGACTTTAAACGAGTGAACCAATTTTATCCTTTTTATTTAAAAAACAGTATTAACTTTTAGTTCTTTGAAAAGCCAGTAAAACTCAGTTTATGTGGCCTTTAATATCACATTCTGTATATGATTTCCAAATGCCAAGAAGGAAAAAGTATAAATACTAAAAAGTTTGCAACCAGCTTCTCTTCCCATATTTCTATTTTTGTACAAACAATTGAGTTTTCCTGCAAAAGTAGAGTTATGTCTTTTTGATTCTTCAACTATAAACTCTGCATTTTTGGATATTTGAGCCAGTTATTTTGGAAGGATGTCTGAGGGTAGGGAGCAAAACAGGTTTTCATAAGGCTTCCTAGGTTTTTAACAACTGTTTTCTTTCTTCATAACTTTTATCACAGCAACTCCATACACACCAAAGATAGGAACACAGAAAAGTTGCAAAGACAAGATGTGCAGAACATAGTAATCCTGGGAGAACATTCTTCTCTTTTTTCCCCCCCTTCAAAGTTTTCTTTTCACTGGCAGTGATAAGGTTTATCTGTTCTGAACTCCTGCAATTAAAACACAGCAGGGGAAAGTTGAAACATTTTGGAGAGCAATGCAAGTGGTATTGCAAATGAAAAGATATACTTAAAATATGGACTACCTCCAGTGCACAAAAAAACATACTCAGGACTGTAACTGTTGCTATAGTAGTGACTGCAAATGTATGTTTTCATAATCAACTCCTGTTCTTAGGCATTTATAAGTTTACTAAATATTTTTTTTCTTTGGATGAAGTTTAACATGCACACCTCAGTTAGCAGACACATTTTGGGGTGAAATTCAAACAACATAGATTGGTTTTAAAAAAAAAGACTAGCATATATTATGTTGATAGACTATGTACCACACATTAGCACATATTCTGAAAGTTTCTATTACCATTTGGATGACTGTATAACTCATTTATGGCCTTTCCAGCCATGAATAAAGCAAACCATCCTTAATATGATACCCCCAGCCATCTTAGGCTACAGATTTGAGAAAATGTATAAGTTTAAATAAATAATTCTCTTGGTACACTCTGTTTGTATCTCTCAGCTTATAAAATTGGGTTGCCTTGGTTACAGGCAGTCAGTTGTTTTTCTGACACACAGCACACATCAGAATAACTCCATTTAAGTCAGTGAAGTTACAGAAAAGTAGATCTTGTATAACTTAAATCAAAAGATGACTACTGAATTTTCAAGAAAGAATTAAAGCATTTCTAAAGTAGGATTTCTATAAATAAAGATTAACAGGATTTTTAGGTTAATTCTGAGCTAGCCAAGCTAGATATAAATATATTGATCACCAGAAACAGAATTTCTTGTTCTCTAGTGAGCAGAAAGCATGAATTTGTAGTGACAACACTTGTTTGATGCCAAAGCTGACCTTCAGGTTGTATGCTGAATATAACACGTCCTGGACATTGCACCAGTGTGAAATCCCAAGCCCTCCTTTTTCCTGGTTTAGGATTTTTACTGTTGACTTCAGAGTGGCCGAGGTCTGGCCAGTGCTGGGGGTTTTCAGAAAAGCCATCTAAGAATTTAAAGGCAAATGTAAACAGAAGAAGTCCTTATTCAGTTCCCAGTGGGGTGATTTCCAGACAGCCAGTGTGGCAGCACAGGTTAGGACAACTCTTCACTGTATAAGTTGAGTACAAGATGAACAGACATGGAAAAACAGTCCCTGAGTGCCTTTACAAATTAAGGCCCATTTAATCCAATGGCTATTAAATGCAAAATGAATAAATGACCTTGGGAACAGAATCCAGGGTGCCCTCCCAGACCAGTGCCCACCTCACTTCCCCTCTTGCTTGTTTTCCTTCTTGTATCAGGACTCTTACATTACTTTCTGCACAGCAGACCAGCTTCAACAGGAGGGATGAAAAATGCCCTCAGCCCTGCCTAGCCCATAGCCTGGTCATTACTATAAAGTACTGGGAAATGGCAGGTGTGGATTCAAACCCATACAGGCTAAGGAGGTGTGGCCTATAAAACAGGTCGCACACTTTCTGGACAAGTATCCTCACCACTGGTCTGTTGGCTCTGCTCTTGTGCTCAGCTGCATTCATGGTCTCAGCTTCAGATGGTCACTTACCATAGTTTTTCTCTGCTGAAGGAATTGGGGACTTATGCAGAGTTTATGCATTTCCGAATTAACTGGAAAATGGACTGCCACCGAGCTTAGGTGAAGTTGGATGCATAGGTGGCAGTTCTGGATAACTTCTGAGCATGTGAAGTATCCCAGCTCCATTTACCTTGAGATTCTTTCAGATCAAAATAGAGCCACATAAGGAATTAGGTGTCCTAGTAATTTTAGGGCTGCTGTGTGGCGTAGAACACGTTCACACTTAGGGACATAAATGTCTAAAAGCTGAATAAAGGCCACCTAGGTTGTGTTAGGGTTAGAGCCATGGTTCTCAAACAGGGTGCCACAAGCCTCCCATGAGCCCTGCCCTGCCCACTCCTCTGCATTACGGTTCTGATCAGCCTAAGCAAGCTGGAGCTGGCCAAGCTGTTGGGCTTTTTTGGTTTAGCTCAGCAGTTCCCAAACTCTGGGTTGCAACCCCAAATGGGGTTGCAATATCAGCAGATGGGGTCATGGGGGTGGGGAGCTGTGGGTTGGGAGTGAGGGGCCATGCTGAGGAAATGGGATCATGCTGAGGAAATGGGGCCATAAATGGGGTCATGCTGAGGAAAAGTTTGGGAAGCACTGGTCTAGCTCTTCTCATGCTCCTCCAGGGAACAGAGGTGCATGGGGCAGGGAAGGGCTGCCCAGACAGGGAAGGGCTGCATAGCTTGAGGCAGCTCCTGCCTGCTTTAGGCTGATCAGGGCTCTAATGCAGCAGAAGCATACACACATGCCAAAGCCCTTCCCAGGCTGGCTGTGCAGCAGTTGTGGGGCAATTTTATCTGAAGGCAGCATGACCCAGGTGAGAAGCATTGAGGTAAAGTGAAACAGCAGCAAGAGTGGTCCTCAACCAGGGAGGCTGCCTCATTCAAAAAAGTGGTGGAGCTGTGCCCTAACCCTGAAATGGTTGAGAACCACTGGGTTTGAATGTGGTTGTAGCTGTGATGGTCCAGGAAATGTGTGAGAAGCAAGGCTTTTTGGTGACATCTTTTATTGGGGCAACTGTGTAGTTGACAGAGATGCAGAGGAGGATCTGGGCCTCCATGTTATTTTTTGGCTTAATTTGTGGCATGATGAGAACATGATCAGGGCAGAAAAAGGGAGAACTGACAACCCTTTAAAATATATTTTTTAGTATTGGAAAACAGCAGAGCCACCTAATGTAGAGTTGTGAATACCGTCAGTTCCCCCTAATTAATATCCCTTGCTTACTGTGTATTTGCCTGTGATGTCCTTTGCTAGTCTGGCATCCACTTCTACAGGAGTAAGAATGCCCTCTCCTGTATTCCTTCCTGGGAGAAAAGTCACCATTTTATTTTCATTGTATTTTGTCGTATCCAACAGTATTTTGCTTAGTACTTTGGTTCTTTCAGCTTCTACACTCAGTTTGAGTGTAAGAGGAAAGCGACCTGACACAGAGGTAAATCTGCTTCTCACAGGGAATTCCTTGACAAGTAGTTATTCTTGCTCTACGGGAATCCCGACTGCTCAGTGCCTCAAACTGAAGACAGCTCGTTCAAGTTACTGCTGAGAGTTAGCATTTGAAGACTTCTTCCTGACTTGAAAGAGCTATTTCAGTCAGAAGCAGGTGGTGGTTGCCCAGTGCCCTCATATCCATTTCTGTCTGAAGTGCTGTGTTATGAAATATACAAGTACAATGATTTTGAATGTGCTATATCACAACTGGAGAGAGAGTATTAAACAAAATGGATCAGAGCTGAGCATCAGTACAGGGCAAGAAAAGGATATTACAGGGTCAAAGAGCATGAATTAACAGTTGTAAACCAGAAAGAGAAATTTGCCCAAAAACGATGAATTAAAAATATGACAAATTAGATTTGGATCACAGACAGTCTAACAGATACAATAGAAAATTGCTGTTAATGCCTGTAAAATGCTTTGCAGATATAAAGTGCTTCAGAAGGCATAAAAAAGTCAATAAAAGAGGAAAGGAGGAAGAATAACAAACATGACTATTGACTATCTACAGCAGTAAAAGTGAAGGAAATTTTCTGTGGTCCCTTGGGAGAGAGACTTTCTGTGTGCTTATATACCTACTTGAGATCCCTGATCTTGCTTGTGGTTTCTGACTACTGTCACAATAAAAGGCATCATCATCATCATGCTGAAATCCGCTGTTCACTAGAGTATTCTAGTTCAAAACATTAACATAGTACATGGGTAAGTAGGAGGCTGGGCCCCTATCAGCTTCCTGGCTCTCATTCAGGAAAGTATTCTTACTCAGAGCAGTATTTGTGTTTCTGTTTAAATGCCAACCTACTTGGCATTTGGTTTTAAGAGCATAAGTATAGACTTAAAATGTGCTTACATGCTTATTTGATTTGGGACCACTATGCCCGGATGCCCTCTTTCCTAGGTGAAAGAGGCACTCATACTACATAAACAGGTGCAGTACCTATAGCAGCAATTCTCAGCCATGGTTCTGTGGCACCCTGGGGTACCTTGAGATCCTTTCAAGGGTGCCAAACAATATTAGAACTGTTAGGTGTGCAAACATGATTTACATGATAAATTTAAAATTTTCAAATAGGAATTCATAGTGTTATAAAGATTCTGACCTGTTGTGGTCTTTTTGAGTTCTTTGCAACAGAAGAACTGCTCTATTTTTCTGTAGTAAAAAATGAGTGAATATTAAGAGATGGCTTTGTCCAAGGAATGTCTTGAGTTCTGATCCCCAAAGGGAACTTATAAAACACCTTTTGTAGATGAGCCTACAAACTTCAATTCATAAATCTACTGGATACAAAAAACCATGGACTCAATATAAACATTGGATTTATAACACATTACAACCTGCCTGGTATCTGATATGCCAGGTACCTGCCAGACCTGACCTCTTATACTTTTCTTTTCCCCCTTTCCTCTTTTCCCCCTTCCTCCCCTTTTCTCCCCTGCTTTTCTGCCCTTTGTCTTCCTAATTTCCAGCTATTTACTTTTTCACAGGCAGCCTCTTTTCTACCTTGAAAATCTACTCTGTAGAGTCTCCCTTACTCACCTTTGGCTTTCTTTCTTCCCTCATTTTTCCCCCCTCCCTCCTCTGCTCCACCCTTTATTTTCCTAATTTCTACCTATTTACATTCTCATACATAGCTTCTTATATTCCTTGGAGTCTCAGAACAGCAGAGACTTCCTATGTCTGAAGAAAGGTGATTGCTCCCATAAGCTTGCAAAAATTTTTTTTCGAACTACTCAATTGGTCTAATAAAAGATATCACATCTACCCAAAGAACCTTGCCAGCCTTGAGTCTAACAAGCAGTGTGTTGAGTTTAAAAAGGTTGAGAATCAGTGACCTAGACAAAGAGCAAGGTTTATACTCTGCTTTCCCTCCAGTATATGGCAGCAGGGAAATTGCGCCTACCCCCAAAAATAAATGTAAAAATTAATGTAAGTAATTCTACATTAGCTTCTTAAATATAGTGATACTTTTTAAATAATGAGAGCAGCTATTTAATGAGATTGTAATGATTCTATTCACACCAGAATTATTTTGTCTGATCACAGCAGGTCTGTATTTAGATCATTGCGTCTGTAAGACATTTTTTCCTGTGTTAATTTTTCAGGACTTTGATTTAATTACAACAAGAAATGTTAAATACGATTGAACTTTTGTTTTCATTAAAGCTTACTATGCTCCTGTTTTTAAACACATCTCTTTAAACAAGTTCAAAATTTTACATGAATCCAAATGCTTATTTATCCTTTCTTAAATTGTTTATTTCTTCTAGTTGCTTGTTGGTATCATGGCATTCCTGAGCGGATTGTTAACATTAATGCTTCCAGAAACTCTTGGAAAACCATTGACTAATACTTTGACGGAAGCTGCAGAAATGGGAAGAAAGCAGGACATCAGTTCAGAAAAGTCCCCTCCAGCAGAGAGTGGTGTGATGTTACAAAAGATAGAGATTCTTAGCCAAGAGACACAAGGCATCGAGAAATAAAGCAACATCAAAATTGTTATCATCGGTTTAAGTTACCATTAATTTTTAAGGTCATTTTATTACAGTCTCTGACCATCTTACTAATATATGTGCCTTTTCATGTGTATGGAAACTTGCCTTTTCAATATAAGAATAAAAATGCCTTATGATGACAGGAGACTTTAAGGAACTAGGAAATTTTTGAGGGCACTTTCAGAGCTATTATGAAACTTAATCTTTAAAAATTGGGTTATTTTATCTTAACTGCTTGCAGTGACTAGCATTGATTGTGGAAGGTTTTTTATGGATTCCCAAAACATTTTCATTCTGTGCTTTAGATTTTCCTTAGCCATGTTTTTAATCTCATGATAGAATTCCCTTTCAGTTCCTGTCATATTACAACTGGGGGGAAAAAAAGTTTTGTGACTTTGTAAGGTAACTCCAAGCACAGTGTCATAATTCAGTTTACGGTTGCATCAAAGCATGGCAATAATGTGAAAGTTTAAACATATCTATACAATTATGTTTTTCACATTTGCTTTGAGAAAAATGCCATTGACGATAAAGAAATTATGATGTTTGCAACTGAAAAAAGTCTACATTTCCAAAAGCAAATAATAAGCAAACTGCTTGTTCTGTTGAATTGCAATGATATTTTTATTAGTACATTAGAGAAATGCTGCTTATTGACTCCATTGTAGTTTTTTTTGGTCTATGTTGTACAGTTAAAACCTGACATCTTTAACAATTTTATTCATTCCAGACTATTATATGATACCTCCACGTTTATTGTAAGTTTTTTTAAAAGCCTGTAGGGTAGTACCAACACCTTTGCAAAATGCCTGCACAGGGGCTATTCATTCCTTAAGTTTTCAGAATAGTAGAACTTAAGTCACACACAGGCCCTTTTACACACAGATGTATCTAGCCCTTAGGGTTTATTTAATGTATACCTGTTAGACTTGATAGCAAAATATTATCTTTCTTATAAGCCATCTACCTGTAATCTCCTCTTTTTGTTATTCTGAACAGAGTAGCAAAGCATTTAATCATAGTTTGGGAAAAACTGATTAGTTATTAGAAATGGATGGAAATGTCACAGAGTCCTGCAGATGCCTGTAAACATCCCTCAGTCACTGTACCATTTGCATATCAGCTGTCAGTGTTGAATCTGTACAGCTGAGTGGTTCTTAGGGAGAGGGGCCACAGAACATGTCAGTTCATTCTAGCTGCTGTTTTCATGGCTTCCTGTTCTAGTCCCCTCTTTTTAGTTTACCTTTAGAGCTTACTGTTTCTCCCTTCTGTGCATTTGAAGTTATTGGGGAGAAATATTTCACATAGGCCATGGCTGATATTTTGCCCTCAGTTATTTCTGCACAATCTCACTGGCTTGATGACATCTGAAAGCATAAAACATCTCAATATCTCCATGCCATCCTAGTGAAAACAAAGCATCTCATTTCAATTGAAGTTCTGTCCTGGACTTCTGAGTAATGTTCTGGGTCCAGGCTAAGGACTAACTCAAGTCCTAGGTGGAGAAAACACATGTTTAATAGCCAAGACAATCAGCAAATCAAAGTATAGGCAGTATCTATGGAATAATTTTGCATAAAGCAGAAAGTGGGGTTTTGCTTCCCTTGCTACACCCAGGAAAAAACACAGTATTCAGGGCATGCATGAAGAACTGTGCTTCTATCTGCAGACAAAGTCTGATATTAATTTGCAAAGCACTTGAGCACATGCTTAACAGTAAAACCTTGAGCAATCTCACCTCTATGCAGATAAAGGTATGTTTTGCTAGGTGGGGATACTTGCCTGCTTGAACATTTTGCTGAATTGGGAACCAAATGCTCTGGCACTGATACTTGGTCCCCTTCCATTTTGCATGGCAGAATAGCTGCTTCTAATCCCTTTCTTCCCCATGCAAAGGTGTTTTACAGTGCAGGAAGGGGGACAGCAGTAAGAGGAAATAAATTGATTTTTTCTGATTTTATAGCAACCAGTACTGTGGCTGGGTCCTTTTACAGGACCAGTGCCCTTTCTTTGGAGTCCACGGGCCACTGTAAAATAATAACTTGAAGATTAAATGTACAGAAACTAACCCAAAAACACTGAGTATTTGCAGGACATTGCCGTGTATTTGTAACAAAGAAATATGAATTTCAATTCTGCCATATATGTGAGTACAGGAAAAAACCACTTAGGGCTGATCCTGCTCTTACTGAAGTCACAACAAGTCATAAATTCCCATGACTTCAGGACCAAGCCCTTAATCAAATTATGTAAAATAAGGAAAGAGACAAAAGCCATAACTTGGAAATGCTTGAGTAATTCTTAGGGACTGCCACTTGAATGCTATCTCTAACAGAACATGCAGCGTGGTGGTAGGTGCAAGTGTCCAGGCAGGAAGGAGCACAAGCAACAGAAAGTTATATCTCCAAGTCTTTTGAAGTAAGAAAGGTAAGTATGTTATGGATATAAATAGGAAGATCCCCAGAAACTGAGCATGCATAACTTTTACTGAAGTGATGCTTGGATGCTAAATTTTGTCTTAAAAATGTTTCAAAAGTTTGGTGCTGAATCTGGATCAACATATATGCATTTTACATAAGGAGGCTAGAGAATTTTAACAAAGTAATTACTGTATTGATCACAAGTTGTTAAATTTTCATGGGGATTTACGTAACTAAGTCCCACAATGGAGGTACCACTGGGATTCTCTAAACCCTCATGTAGCTGCTCCTTAATCCTCAAGGTGCCCAAAGTCCCAGGGCACCCAAGTCACCACTGATAGAAATCCTTAAGCACCAATATTTTTGCCTGTGGGCATGCACACCACCTGAGGGCCTGAGCAGCTCAGTACCTAAGCCTAAGGCATGTCTCCATTTATCATACCTTTGGCATCCAATCCAACTGGATCAGACAGTGCACAAAAAGAGACGAGGAGGCAGATTTAGATCCAAGAATTGTGGACAGTGGGATACCCAGTTCCTTCCCAATTTGGATCACAGATTTGAGCCCAAATTTCCACCTGGCAGGTGGGTGTTTTAAAAACTGAGCTATTGGGTGTTGGGTACAGGTGGGTGGGTGTCTCTACCTCTTTCTGTGAGCAGATTTAGTTAAGGTGCCTAATTCCCTGAGAGAGGAGCAGCTTAGTCTTTGTCCCTTTCCTCAGCACTTCATATTGGTGCTTAAGAAACATCCCCATACACAAAGACAAACTGTTCACTGGCTTCTGTGAATGAAATTCTTCAGTGCCTACCTCTCCCAGTGATACTGGGGGAATCTTGAGAGCCACGGCCTAATGAAAGGTTATGGATTTCAGTAGGTAGTACAGTGTCCAAATGTTAGGCACTTGAACACTGTATATTGTAACACCCGTATTCCTTTTTCATATAGCCTTTACAGCCAATCCTAGTACCACTGAAGTCAATGGGAATTTAATATTTGATTCTAATAGGACCAGGATTTGCTCCACAGTGGGCATGTCTACACAAGACTTTTTACTGCACATTAAACGAATGTGCAATGGAGCATCAGCATCTCCTTGTGCATGGGACTCACTGCACAGTAAATTAGGCTAATGCACCATTTGCTAGTATCAGGAAATACAGGGCACATTAGCTACTGCACAGTAGTGCATATGTAAATACTGACCAGAAGCAATTTGCTCCCATTCAGTCCAGGCAGCAGGGAGCTCACTGTTGCCTGGATAAGCCCTGATGTGGGAGGGAGCTGTGCCAGTCGCCTTGGACAATGGGACTGCTGTGTCCCAGTCACGTGGAGATCAGGTCAGGACACGATCCCCCCGTGACTGGGGAAGCATTCTGCTCATGGAGCATGGACAGCTGTCCCAGCCATGGGGTCAGGATTGGCCCCTGTGCCCTCTGCCAGCCCCAAGACTGCCACCCAAGGGAGCCTGGAGCTCCCCCTGGTGGCTGCAGGGAGGAATAGCAGGGCTGCTCCTGTCAGACATGATTTGCTCTTGATGGGGGCACACATGTAGACATGCACCCCAGAGCACTTTAATGAGCCTTAATCTTCTGAGAAGAAAATTCAGGCACATTAATTGCATGTATAGATGCACCCAGTAAAGTAATCACATTTTTCACTGGAAATGAATGGTTATCTAGCTCAGGCAGTGTGTTGAGCTGAAAACCACAAGATTAGTTGTTTAATGGCGGAAAAGAGCTAGCTTCTTTTGAATTCATATGTGTATTGCTTTGGGCACATCTGAATTCTGAGCATTCCATTCTTTCAACTGAAGAGGTAAAGAAGAAATATTTTACTAAAGTAGGGAAACCACAACTGTGTTACGTATCTCTCTACAGCATTTCAGAAAAGTGTTCGCTTGAAATGATTTGCTGACCAAAACTTGTTTAACACTTAAAGTACATTAGAAAGATGACACAAAAGAAATGCAGAGAAATGCAGAGAAAGTATTTCTTTTTTAAGGGTTTTTTTCAAGCAATCTAAGTCTTCTAGTCTTGAGAATGATTGTTTCTGTTACTTTGTGACATATTTTCCTCCTAGCAATCATGAAAGCTTTCTGTTAAAAAAAACCCTCTTATTTTTTTTCCATAAACTTACTAGTATCTGCATTTGAGTCAATTATCTTATTGCAAATGTATAGTTCTAATTAATGGTTCTGAATATCTCTGAGGTTTCATAAGATAATTCTTTGATGGTTGGTCATTGTAGCTGCAATATAAAATAATTATATCTTAAAATTGATATAGTATTGTACCATAAACACTGTGGTTTATCACGGTAGTACTTGTAAGGTTCAACAGATGAATGGCTGGCAATAATTGACATTTGTTCAATTCTAATAAGACTTGTTAATATAAGTGAACATATCTGGTCTTTTAAATTGAATATTTTTTAAACTAAGCTTCAAGATGTATTTTCTAATTGAAGGTTTTTAATTTATTTGTATATGATCTTAAAGTTTCAGTTAACTCTGTGGGGGAAGAGCAGGGCAAACTGTGTGCACTCAATGCCAGATGCCAATGCGCTGAGAGTCCAACAAGTAAAAGAATCCTCCCTAAGGCAAGAGAAGTGCTGTGTGGCAGCTTCCTAGAAACTGGAGAAGGCCCCATATTTGTAGGCTTGCAGTGAGAGGACTGAAAGATTTTTTGCTCCTCCCCCTCTTCACCTCAACAGCTCAGGCCGTGCTCTCATGCCAGGGACCCTTCATGGAGATCGGCTTTGCAGCAAACCAGGGCTGTACAGCTTTTTTTTTTTTATGGCCTTCCAAACTCGGAGTCACCTTGCACAAGATCCTCCACTCTGGTTGCTGAGATAGAGGGTCTAGATTTGGCCTACATGCATGTGCCAAATGTACCCCTATGATAGTTGCCTGAATCCCCTAACCAGTAGTAAAGACAGAAACTAAACAAAAGCTCAGAAGAATAATTATGAATTCAAACATTAGCAAGTTTTTCTCTGCTTTCAAGGTAAATTCCTGTTGAGTCTGCACAAGCTCTCTATTGTTGAATCTCTCACAAGATGAGGTTAGAGTAAATCCAAGCACTAGTAGGTTTGTTCTAACAATGTCTACACCAGGAAATACACATGCTTTGGTAACATCTGAGTGGTATACCATATTTTCTTGGATACAACATGCCCCAGAATAAAACTGATGCTTTGTTTTTGAAAGGCATAGTGAAGAAAAAAAGATTTTTTCCAAAAGCCAAAACCTTAGATGTTGCTTGAAGATTGGTCTCCCTGGGTAGACCTCTGATTTTGAAAAGAGCTTCAGACCTGCAAAATAGAAGGAGAGAGATCAGGAGCAGCTAGCAGACAGCAAAATTGGCCTGAGAAAGGTTATCTTGATTTGTGGAACATGAAGACCGTTAAACAAGGAGAAATGATCATTAATACTTGTGAAGAACAATAAGCCACTGAACTAAAGTGACCCCCTCAACTGCCTAAATAGTAATGCCACTGCTGCTACACTCTTGAGGAGGAATCAGAGTGCAGTGCTTCTACTCTGGGCAGAAAATCAACTTCCACGTTTAATGTGCACCCTAATTTTGGGGAGCTGATTTTTGCAGAAAGTTGCATATGCTATGTAAGTAAATATGGCATATACTATTCTAACTAATTTTACCCACAGAGCACACACAGATTTAATCAGAAATGTATTATAAAGGTAAAGGAATTTTGTTGATCCCTTATGTATTTCTCATCTCAAAGTATGTACACCAATAAAGTGGAAAATTCATTATTTGATCTTTAAATAGCTTCTGAGGCAGTTGTTTGATTCTGTTTTTCTACTGTGTCTTCATTGTATTCACATGCATTGGTGTTATAAACTCGCTCACTATCACCTGCAATTTTCCTGGGGTGACTCGCCATAGTTGGGATTGAATGTTATCATTTAAATCTCTCTTTGCCATTTATAGTTACAGATGCAAGCCAAGATGTTATTACAGTGTCAGCTGGTGGCTACACAAGCTTTTCTAATTGAATATTAAGTGGTGACTTTTTTGCACTCCAGCTGTGGGACATTTTTTTTTTTATACTGCCCTCTGTCTGCCAAGAACTTGACATCGTAGACCAAAGGCAACAGTGAGAAAAATGCCTCTGCGTGTTATAGGATGACTGTAAATTTGCCAGAAAACAGCGTAAGTGCTTATAGACGTGTGCGATTTATATGAATTTGGCATTCAGAGGGTATGGATAACATCTGTAACTTCTCCATGGAGAGGTAGGAATCAGGAATAGCACCTAATGGGATGGGATAAGAAAAAGCAAATGGTTTACCTGTTTTTCATGGAATCCTTTGTTAGTCTCCCACAACAAGCTATGCTTATTTTTCACTTTCTGTACGTCAAAATGGTACAAAGTATATTGCTTTCCAGGGATACATGCTTTTAATTATTCATATATTCTGATCATGTTACAAGTCACGTAGCTAACATTTTAAGTGATGTTGGCTAAATTTAGTTGTTAATAGTTTTCCCTGCTTTCAAAATATAATTTAGTGGGAGTTCAGTGCAACTCTGACCTAAACTGTAGTGGCAGAGAAAAAATTGTCTACTAGATATAAATATGTTAAGTAAAGCAACTATCCCATAGCCTGTTCACAGGCGTATTTACTAAATAAGACTTGATTTTCCTGTCACGCTCATCTTACACCTGTAACTCCACTAGCTTCAACCACATTACTGATCATTTACATCATTTTAAGAAAGAGGAGAATCAAGACTCAATCAGAAAAATGCTACCTGAAAGACACCAGGATGCTGACAAATACAGAATAAGAGAACGTACCATATTTACTTGAATCTATGATAAGGGTTTTCACTCTAATCAACATGGGGGAAAGCCCCTTGTCTTAAATTCACATACAAAGTGGGGGGGGGGGGCTGGTGGCAGGTGGCTACTACAGCTCTGGCCCTGGTTTAGGGTCAGAGACTTAGACCCATAGCAGCTGCCTGAACCCCTCTCTGCTTGCCCTCTCCAGTTTCTGCCCTCTTTTCCCCCTCTCCCCCTTATTGTTAGGTGCAGCTTGGCTCAGCTCAGGCTGGATTGCCTCCTGGGTATGAAGCACACAGAACCTCCATCCCCCACCCAGCCAATCAACAATGCCAATGTTGCTGCATGGTTTGGCAAGGTCTGGGTTTCTACATACTGTGTTCTGTGACCTGGGATGGAACAGCTCCAAGCAGCATCTGGCAGTAAGCAGGGGATGACACAAGGGACAAAGGCTCTGGGGAGTAAGGGGAGAATGGGCAAAGGCTGGGGGGAGCTGGGAGTGAGAGGTTCAGGTGGGGGGGGGCGGCAGGAAGGCTGCAGGGAGGAAAAAGGGGAGGCAGAAGGCAAGGGGGCTGCCCCATCAGCCACCAGACCCCTCCACTGCTTTTCCTACTGTTGCGGGGAGAGGGCACAGGTGAAGGAGAGGTAAATTTATAGAATAGAAATCAATAATTAGATTCTATACCTGGAAAAATTATAACAAATTTATACGTTTCCCAATCATAGAATCACATTATTGGGGCGGGGGTCATCTTGAATTCAGGGTAGTCTTAGTTTTGAGTAAACATGGTAACCCACCCAGATAGCTTTACCAGGTACAGGGCTGTCAAAGGTGCATTGTGCAGTGAATATAGAAGACATAAGAATAGCAAAACATCACACAGTATCTGCAAAATTAGGATTGCTGTTTTGTGAAAAATATTGCTGAAGCCGTTTATGAACGGCAGCTGTTAAAACAATCTTTATATTAAAGCAAACAAGTTACACATCCATTCCTTAATATAGACAATGTTATGTAATTATGAGGGGTCTGCATATATATACACACCTTGTTCAAAATTTTTTTTAAAATCAATGCATTTACCTTTAAAGAAGTGCATTTATTATGATTTGTGAGAAGTAACAGGGAGTCTCTCATCTGGGCACAAATTAACATATTATCTATCTGCATGACCATCTCCCATAAGCTCTTGGGAAGTGTTCAGATGTTTGTTGCTAGCCTGGGATTCTGGCTGTTAATGTTACCCTTTTATAGTTCTCATGGCAGATGAACTGACTTTCACAGGACACAACTATCACAGCTTTCAAGAAAAAAAAATGAAGAGTATATCCAGGACAGCACTGCTGCCAATTAGAAAGAAAGCCATTTTAATTAAATCGACCATTATACTAATATAGAGCCAAGGATAAAGAAAAAAAATCTCTGTGCAAAGTGAAACCATAAGTCTTTTTAATATGTAAAGCAATATTACACATCTCATCCTGTACTGAGGGCATTTATTCTTGCCACGTGGAACAGCAAGATGTACATAGTAATAACTTAAGTGGAAACAAGTCTCCAACAAATAATTTGCCACTGATCCTACATTCTATGATCTTGTAGCCAAATGAAAAAAGAAACTATGCAGAAGGACTCCCCCTCCTCTTC
>NW_017729026.1:27518128-27525511 GCF_001723915.1 Gavialis gangeticus
CACGTGGAACAGCAAGATGTACATAGTAATAACTTAAGTGGAAACAAGTCTCCAACAAATAATTTGCCACTGATCCTACATTCTATGATCTTGTAGCCAAATGAAAAAAGAAACTATGCAGAAGGACTCCACCTCCTCTTCAGTGATTAGAAACGAGCTGCCACTGAAGTAAGTGTAGTTTTTCAGTTGTGCTCTGCAAATCACGAATGGTCCTCAAGGCCACAGTAAGTGATCCAGAGCCACACTCTCTGCCTTTTCGATCAAAAGTTTGATGCTAAAAGTAAAAAGTTGCCCAGGAGAAATTTGGAGGGTTGGCAATGGTCCATTGGTCCCAAGTATTTGGGAACCACATGCTTAAGTAAACTCCAGTAAAAATAAATACATAAACAAAACAGAGACAAAAAGCAAGGAGTCCTTAATAGTTAAAGTGGTTAAAATTAGCCACAGCAGTGACCCAG
This sequence comes from Gavialis gangeticus, assembly GCF_001723915.1. Taxonomy (NCBI): domain Eukaryota; kingdom Metazoa; phylum Chordata; order Crocodylia; family Gavialidae; genus Gavialis; species Gavialis gangeticus. The sequence continues at coordinate 27,518,587 of NW_017729026.1, forward strand.
CTGTGTTAATGGTCACTGTGGTGCTCTAACAGTGTAGCGAGGCCTTGCCCCAGGGGGTGGCTGTGACATCCAAGTGGCTGCTCAGCCCTTGCCTAGGCAGTCCCTCTTCAGCACTCCCCTCTTTGCTCACATGCCACACCTTGGTGCTACCATCTTTTAGAAAAAGGGAGGTTTCTCCAAAGTTTCTCAAGTCAGACCTCCTCTCATGAACACAGGTATTTATGCTCATTGCCTTAAGAGCCAATTACGTGGCTCCATCTGTCCTTACACTATGCCTATGCCTTGCAGGTGTCGCTGTACCAGCATTTCCTTGTCAGGGTTCAGCCTTCTCAGCCTCCACCCATTTCCTCTAGCTGGGCCTTTTAGCCCTGGCCCACTGTATTGGACCTGGCGTTTAGGCACCAACCTTTATTTTGATCACCTTGGTCTGAGCCCCTAGCCCTGTCTCCACCAGGCTCTGGGCTCTATGGCCCTATACCCTGCCCTGCTCTGGGCCCTGGGCTTGCTCCTCGCTCACTCTACCTTAAGCCTGCACCCAACCCAGCCAGGCTCAGGGTGACGGATCACATGCCCCTAGGGTAGTAATGGGAGCTACAAAAACCTCCCCTCACAGTCACACCCAAACCACCAGGTGTAAACTGTAACAAACTAGAATCTGCTCTAGGTATAGCCAACAGCAACAGCAGCTAGCTATCTTACAGCCAGACTTCCTCATACTTGGGGTTGTGTTCCTCTGTAAGGCAGGAGTATTGCATTCACAAATGATTTGCTAGGTATCAACTACGATTTGCATTGCTAGTTTTGCATTCACAAATGATTTGCTAAGGCACCACCTACCATAGTCTTAAATCAAGCACAACAGCAACATTGTGGCAACCCACAGGCTGTCAGGTTTATGAGCAGCTCTAAACTAGTCAGCCTAGCATTCCCCCAGCAGTCTCTCTAGTCTCAAACTCTCAATCTAGCAGCCTGCACTGCTAGCTCAGGCTCTACACCTATATGCCTCAGGCCCAGCCCCCTTCTGGTCAGGTGACTCCTGAACCAGCTGCAGGGGCTCCTCCTCAGGACCTAATGCCTGGTTGCCAGAGACTGCCTTGTGGGCTTATTGTGCACTGCCAAGCCTGCAGTAAGTAGCCATGACCTTAGGTCTCCAATGGCCTATTCCTCTGCGGTGAGCAAGCTGTAGGCAGAGAGCACTTGACTAACCACAGGTGCAACCCTTTACCCTGATGGGCCTCTTGCCTGACTCGGGCAGCAGGGTTTTTGCCACTGCCTGGCCTCTCTCGCTGCAGTTTCTCTTCTAAATGTAATAAGAGCCACCAGCTCTCTAATGCAAAAATTATCCAGAAGTGTTCCCACAAGCTAGCTCCACTGCTTCTGCTTCCCATTTCCACCTGTGTATCCTGGCTGTACATCCCAGGAGGAGACAAGAATAAGTTGCATTTGGTCACTGAAGTAATAGCCACTACTACTGATCCTGAGAAGGAGATTCTCTAAGTATAAGTCAACTGAACGTAGCCGTTGTGCTTGATTTAAGATTATCAGAGATGATACCTAGCAAATCATTTGTGAATGCAAGACTATGTTGGCATGCACAGTACTAAATATAAAAACAACAAACATAATGCTCTCTGAAATCTCAAGTGTTTGAGTTATTATCTTGAACAGGAGCATGGATGATTGCTTTTTTCTAGTTCCATTTTTCTAGCATTCCTGAAAATAATTAGTATTTGCGGTACTTGCATTCCACCTCTTTTGAAACCTTTAGTGCTGAAATGACAATCCTCTGTTCATCAGGTTCTTGTACTACAGGAGATAGACCAAAGAGGTACTGCATTGTGCTCTTCATTTCAGAAAACGACAGAGATAAGAAAAATAATGGCAGTATTACTAGTTGAAGACGGACTCTGGCAATTTGTCAGAAATGAACGGGCAAAAACTCATACTGGACAGTCATAAATGTTGTTTGCATCTAAAATCCTTTCTCCATCACACTAATATATAGTCCCATAATTATTAAGCATCTCAACAAGATATAATATTTTTAATACTATCCAATAAACTATGTTAAAAGCCAATCAAGGCTGCTAAGTCAAGTACTCAGAAGTTGGGAAATGCGACAATTAAGGTCATTCATGTCAGCTAAACTTGTCCCTGTTCTATGTATGCATTATGATTTGGTCTTTAATGGCATGGTAAGTGATTGCTTGTTCAATATTTCACAATAAATGTGTGGCAACAATTCTTATCACTAATAACATTATTAATTTTCCTACAGTGGATTCCATCATCATTTATTTGAGCACTTGACAACTGTTAATTAATCTTTACAACACCACTCTGAGGTGAGGCAGTATTACTTTGCTCATTCTACAGCTGAAATCCTTAGGGGGAGAGAGATAAAGGCCTAACTAGTCAAGTGTCCACTATTTTTGGATCCCTAGCTTCAAATACCTGGAAGTAATTGTCCAACATACTTTGCTTTTTTGTAATACTTTATACATTCAAAGCACAATTCCAACTTTTTACCTTTTCAGGTGCTTGACACTTTCTACAAATCAAGGCACTGCCATCTTACTTTGATAATGAAATGAAGGACAAACAATAAGGATGGATTTCCATTTCCTTTTCTATGTCTATAAGGCAGTTTTCTGACTGTCTCCCTGACTCAGTCCGAACGCACACATTTGCAGATCTGCAGCACAGCAGAAGTTGAATTGCTACCTGCACATAAGTGCCCAAAATGCCACTTAGACGGCTAGAAAGTTGTCATTTATAAGCACAAGGGGAAATAGATTTCAACTCTAAGTGATGGACATTGAAAATGTTGTCATAAGTGACTTCACTAGTATCACTAAGAAAATCTGTGGAAAAAGTAAGCATAAAGTCCAGTTCCTCAGGGCGACTGTCAACTGCCTCAATGTTGAGCACTTTGGTTCTGTAACAGCCCAGGAACTTAACATTCTTGCATAGGATGTGAGAAAGTGACAGATGTAGGCCTTGAATTGAGAGATTCCTCATTGTAGGCATCCTAATACTGTGCTATTGAGTCAGCATCTTGACTACTCTTGTCTGGCCCAATTAATTTCTGAGAGAAAGTGGAAGGCAAGCTTCTTTGGGTAGATGTGTGATATCTTTTATTAGACCAACTGAGTAGCTGGAAAAAAGTCCTTTGCAAGGTTTTGCACACAAGCACCCGTCTTCAGGCATAGGGAGTCTCTGCTGTTCTGAGATCTCCAAGGAATGAAAGAAGCTAAAAGTGTGACAGGATGTCAGTGAGAATAAAAAATCCCCATGAATTACACACCATTATTTATGACATACCCTTCCCTGGAACCTTCACAGAAAATCCTCAAACAATTGTAATCTATACTAGAAGAAGACTTAATTCTTAAAGAGATCTTTCCAGAACCATCCACCCTAGCCTTTAAACAAGCACCAAAACTTGCTAACCTTATCACTAGAAGCAAACTTCCTATGGCCCAAGCCACAGCAAATGGATCCAGACCACGCCAAGACAAGAAATGCAAACCTCCACCACATCTCCACCACTCCCACAATAACCACACCAAACGCCCTGATGGAAAATATGTAAGACAAACCAAACAACTGCACAACAGAATGAATGCACACCAAAAATCTATCAAAGACAAAAATATCCAATTAACTCTGGGTGCACACTTCTCACAGGACAATCACTCCCTCTCTCTCTCAGTTCTATTCCTCAAAGGGAACTTACAGAACACCTTTTGTAGACAAGCCTATGAACTTCATAAATCTACCAGATACAAAAAATCATGGACTCAATATAGACATGGGTATATGACACATTTAAACCTGCCTGACATCTGATTCACCAGATACTTGCCTGACCTTCCCATTTACACTCCCCTACCCTGCTTTTCTACCCTTTGTCTGTCTAATTTCTAACTATTTACTTTTCCACAGACTGCCTCTTTTCTACCTTGGAGAACTCAACTACAGTACTCTCCCTTACTTACCTTTGGCACTATTTCCCGTTTATTTCTCCCCTTCCCTTCTCTGCCCTTTGTTTTCCTAATTGCCACCTATTTACAGTCTCATTGACACCCTGTCACACTTTTAGCTTCTATCATTCCTTGTAGATCTCAGAACAGCAGAGACTCCCTATGCTTGAAGAAGGGTGCTTGCAAAACCTTGCAAAAAACTACTCAGTTGTCTAATGACAGATATTAGACCAACTACTCAGTTGGTCTAATAAAAGATACCACATCTACCCAGAGAAGCTTGCATGCCTATGTCCTTAGACTAACAAGGCTACAACCAAAAATTCTGAGAGAAAGTAGAACATCTTCCACAAATGATAATGAGAGCTCTACCCCAGAATACCAGATGAGTGCTCTGACTACTGACCTGGGATGTGCTATGACCCAGGTTCAAGTCCCTGGTCTGAATCAGGAAAAGCAGGGACTACAAGCTTTGCTTCTTATGTTACAGGGGAGTGCTTGAATCCGGTGGTTCTCCACTTTTTTAGACTTGAGGCACCCCTTGTTTGACTCAAGGTATCCCTCCCTAACTTTTGTGAATTGATCGGAACCCCATTTCAAAAGCTAACTTATGTATTACCTCAAGGGATTGGATCCAGGGGGGTGCAGTGGTGTGAATGCTCTCCCCCTTTCACTTGACTGTGCTCTGGGAAGAACAGGTGGGGATTTTTTATGCTCCTTAAGCAAGTATGAATCCCTTCTCTCTTCCCTTCATGCTCAGTGGCACCTCTGCTCCCCTTCTCTCCCCACATTCCCTCACCCACCACTGCCACTGTCTCCTACTGCCCTGGGGACAGAGGTAGAAGGAGGCTCCAGAGCTGCTTCTACCTTCCCTAATTGTACACAGGTTCCTCCTTCCTGTCTAGACCCCTTGGGTGTTCCTTGTCAGCCCAGGAGCAGGCACAAGGGAAGGGAGCCCGCCTGCTGACACTGCTGTCTCCTGCTGAGCCTGGCTTCATGCACACTCTGGATGCAACAGGGAAGGAGCAGCTCTGGATTCCTCCCTGCTGGCCCCCAGGTCAGCTGAGGACAGTGGCAGCAGCAATGGGTGGGAGAGAGGAGGAGGGAGCGTGTAAATTAGTATGGAGGGGAAGTGGGGGGGAAATTTTTATCTGCTTGAGGGACTTTTAAAAGTCCCCCACTGCTGCTTCTGTGGCACAGTCTACCCATCCTGGTGTGGGGGATGGGGTAGGAATGAGGGGTGCAGGCAACTCTGCAGCACAGGTTGCTGCTCCTGTACCCCCTTTCTAAAATCCTGGATCTGCTTATGCTTACCTCCTTGCAAAGGGACTGGGCAGTGGGGGACAGCCTGAATCTGCACTTGTCTCCTCCCACTGCTTATCTCCTCACAGCACCCCTCAAAAGATCTCAAAGCATCCCCAGCACCCTAGCTGAGAATCACTGCCCTAATCACTTGGATGTTCTGGACTCTAGGATGACAAAGTCTTCAACCAGAAATACCATCCAATACCTGAGAAACCTTCCTGCACTCAGGTTTCATCAGAACTGGTGTGGTCTGGTAGGATGCTTGCATTTTCTGATAAAAAGCATGTCACTAATAAATTCCTAAATAGTTCTAGTAATGGGTTAACTTCAACTTAAAGATTTCTTCAGGATCTATGTACTAGGCACTGAGTTTAAAGGTTTAAAGGGCTTGTGGCTACCTTGCCTAAGTTAATGATTAATCTAAATTAATCTAAGTTAATGATTAATATTATAGCTCAGATATTATAGCAGCCATGATGGCACTCAATCAGGTTGTAATGAGTTATTTGTATCTAGGGAAAAGGAAGGCAAATTTGAAGTGAGATACTGTGGAGTGTCTCATTTAAAAAAAAAGACACTGTCCCCTTCGTGCTAACAAACAGGATGGCTGGCTCCCCTTCAATGGGGGGCCAACTCTGAGGACAGCTTTTGATTGGGCAGAAACAACTCTCTTATTTGTGGAGCACAGCAGCAAATCCTACTAGAGCCATGGCCAATGAGGACTGGGTTTGATGTGTGTTGTCATAACTGCTCCACCCATTTAGCTGTTTTTCTTTGGGTTCTATTGACGGTTCTTTGCACTTGTTAGCAGTCACTGGGAGAGCAGCATTTGCCAGACAGAATCTGGATTCTTGTTCTAATAAGGTATTTCCCTCTCTCTCCCCTTAGTCCAACCCCTTTTTAAGTTGTAGCATAAAATCTGTTTCACCCTGTAAAAGACATGTTAGATCACAGAGCCCATTCTCTTGTAAGCACAAGATATAATCCCCCCTTGCAGAAAATGTATAAGATTAAAAACTAACACTCTGCTAGGATTTTCTTGCAAGCTACACATTTCTCAAAGCAATTGGTTAACATGCTGGGGGTGCGGGGGGTTAGATCTTGATTAGAAGCTGACATGCTGTAAGATGAGTTGAGCTGTCTGTCGTTGTTTACGCTGTCTACCATTAGTCACCGTGTTTAATGTGGCATGTGAAATCCTTGTGACGTGGGAATGAGTGCATGTGAATAAGCCTCTTCAGTGTTTATTCCACCCTGTGAAAAGAGCATGTTCTTGGCAATGTCTGAGTCTGGGCTAATGGAAAGTTCAGACCTTTGTTTTCTTAGAGAAGGAGAAAGACCTTGTTTGACTTCCTGGCATAACTATGAGATACTTAATTCTGATAGCTAGTACTGACAGCACTGGCATTAGCTGCATTGCATTGATAGGTATTCCCGAGAGAAGAAGGGGTATCTGGGGACAGGTGTTTAAGGCAGTACACCTGGAGAGGCTTAGGAGTTGGGTCTGTCTGTCTGACATAAAAACGTGTCTAGTACATACCTTTACTGGGGCTGTTTATCAGTGTATGTGCGCTCTCTCTCTAAAGCCCTAGCAAAAAAAAAAAAAAAACAGGCAAGAGGAGAGTTGAGGAAGG
>NW_017729026.1:27525522-27533084 GCF_001723915.1 Gavialis gangeticus
TCCTAGGCAGAAGCTCTATAGGAGGGAAGATGGACAACCCAGTGACTGGAGCACTAACTTGGGAAGTGCATTCAGTTCCTTGCTCTGCCACAGGTTTCCTAGGTGACATTAGTTAAGTCACTTAGGGCAAGAGCCAGAGAGACACTTTAGGTGACTCCAGCATGGGTGCAGAAATGCCTCATCAGATTAGGCACCTGGCCCAAAAAACAAGCAAGATTCAAACAAGCAAGGCTGGGTGCCCAGCCCCCTGTACTGCCAAAGGGAAGCACTAGGCACCTCAAAAGGCAATTCAGAGATGTTGCATGTTGCTAGTGGCAGCCAGGGAGAATAGCAAGCATCTGAACCCCCTCCCAGCTCCCTGGTTTAGGTGCCTCTCTCAGGGCTGCACATGAGGCACCTCCATCTGCTCAGCTTCAGTGGATGGGTGGCAGGGATTCCCTTTTTAGCCTATACTATAGCCTTGTGGTCAGAGCACATTCCAGAAAAGTAGCAGATGTAGGTGCAGTTCCCCTTAGGTTGAAGGGCACCAAGAGCTCAGTTCAAAATGTGGCTCAAAATGCACTGAGCTCCTGAATGGGGGTGGGATTTCTGGGCTATGTTTTTAGATGCAGGAAGTTAGAATCTGTTTTAGGTGCCCAAAGTGCCTCTTTGGATCTCGCTCTTATGGCCAGATTTTAAAAGTATTTAGGGCCCTAGTGAGATGGTTAGAAGCATTTGAGTACCTCTAAAATCTGAACCCACATCTCTCTCTATCTCACTATCTGCAAAATAAATGGGTAATGAGGTACTTTTCATATTGTCTGCAGGTTTTCTGAGGATAAACATAAAGATTGTGAAGTGCTGAAATATTTATTGGGGGGCATATAAGTACCTAAGATCACAGACCCAGTAAAGGCCGGGGGGGGGGAGGGGGGAGTGAGAGAAATTAGCTTTTGTAATAATACATTCTTCTTTTAGTAAAAGTTTATGTTCAGTGTTAGTGGAAGGTGAATCTTTGATCATTTCTTTGTGATTTGTCAGAAATTCATCTCTTCTGAAATGGTATAAATAAGAGAAAAGGAAAATGTTCAAGTCAAACCTGCTCCTAACCCTTATTTGATAATCCCAGGGACTGAATTGCACTTTGCCAGCTTCTGTACTTCTGCAAACTCAGAAGGATGGCAAACCCCGGCCAGCTCCTTAGTTGGTGCAATGGGAGGGGAATTGAAAATATTTGTAAATCATTTGCCTTCACTAAGGAAGGTGGAAAGAATGAGCACAACAAATATACAAAAAAAAATGAGGAGGAGTTCATTTCAAAATGGAAATGGAAGGCCTAGAGGGTATCCTTGTGTTTATACCAAAAGTGGGAGAGTCCCAGGGAAGGCTGAAGCCTCAATAAATATGAACAACACAAACACTGATTTTGGCACCCAGTATTGACAAAACCATGAGTCTGACCCCAAAATATCATGAGGTTTGTTTTAAATTGTGAGATTAAAAAAACTATGCATCTGGGGGCTTTTTATTTACCTTCAGGTTAGCAGTCCTTCAGCTTACATTTTTCAAACTTTCTTTTTGTGCAACCCTGAGGGCTAACCACGTCCCTTTTCTAAATATGTGACAGGGAAAACCATAGGACAGAAGAGACCAGCCTGTAGAAACACATCCAGGAAAGGTCTGTCACAGCAAAGGGTAGGGTAAGTAGGGTTAAAGATGGGGTCAGGAATAAAAAGGGAGCAGAAGGGATGAATGCTTCAGGCAGCCAATTGCTCAGGGGCCACCACCCCTTCTTGTCTCCCGGGCACTGCCCCTTGAGGTCGGAAGCCTTTTCACATGAGCCCCATGAACAAGGGAAAGTCACCTCAAGGGTTTTGGCTTAATGAAAGATGTTTTTTTCTTGGAACTGAAAGATGTTCAGTGTCTTGGAACCACATTCATGAACACGTTTGAACAGTTAATCTCTACCTGAGCCATGAACGTCACATGCCTCCCAAGGCTGGAAGGTGCATGACGACTGCCGGCAGTGTTGGCAGCAACACATCTCACGGGATGCACTGCCAATCTCAGGGGGTGCACATGCACCCCCTACGCATTGTCTGAGCACAAGATAGGCATCTTGAAAAATATATCTATGTCAGGTTACCAAACCATTAATAGCCAGTCCAGGTCAAATCTTGTGTGAGCATAAAGTAGAATGTGTACGTGTATATGTGTAGTGTTTATGTACATACAGCCACATGAATCATTTCACCCACCCCTAGAACATGGCAGCAGTCCAGGCTGGAGACCCATCAATGTTTAACAGCACACAGCTGTGCTAAACAGCTGCATAAGGAAGGAATGAAAAGCAATGTAACCATTTGAAATGATGTAATATTGGTAAGTTATCCAGTGATCTGAAATGGCAGATCCGCCTATACTTGCAGAGACTGGTATGGGATCTTACATGACTCCAAGAGATAAAGACCTCCTCAATACCGCCAGCCGTTAAGGTTCAAAAAACATTTGTCACATCCCAAGATATTGTAAGGACTTTTAAAAGTTCAGTTCTTTTAGTATGCCTTGTATTTTCCAAGCCTTCAGGGTGCAGGACTCCCTTCATGTTTACAAACTTTTCTCCCTGGCTCTGAGGGCCTAAACGTACTTGAGAAATAAGAAAGCTATGATTTTCCTGCAGTCTCTTTGGCTGCCTATGCACGTGCTCCAATATGTTCTAATTAGAACGCTGCAGTGGTAAGCCCCTGTGAATTTAAAAATGGCCATGGGGCACTTTAACTAAACCTCATTGAATGAAGTTTAGATAAAGCATCCTGCAGCCATTTTTAAATGTGTGGGGGATTAATACATGTGACACTGTGGCATTTTAATTAGAGTGGCTGCTCAGAAACTGCTCTAATTATAATGCGCCCTCCCACAACTCCGAGCATATGTATAGGTAACCTTTTTTCCACTAAGGTCGTGGTTCCCAACCTTTTTAGACTCAAGGCATAAAATGTAGGTTCTTGGTTTCACTGGATTTTTGACTACAGAAAAAGAATAGAGCAATTCTTATGTTGCAAAGAACTCAAAAACACTACAACAGGTCAGAATACTTTTAACATTATGGATTCCTATTTGAAATCTCTGGGTTTGTTTTGTGAATCATTATGGTACACCTAACAGTGTAGGAACACAGCTAACATTGCATAGCACGGCAGCACTCCTTAAAGGATCTCAAGGCATCCTAGGGTGCCACAGCACCATGACTGAGAATCTCTTATTTGAGGCAAGCAGACAACTACTAAATATCATGGGACTCATGATAAAGTTTAATGACTTGGTAACTCTACTTCTGCCCCATGGCTTGCCTGACAGATGTATATTAATTGATCAGACTGGACTTCATATGCTCCCTCCAGCTGAGGTCAGAGAGCAGGAAACCAGCCTTACAACAAAGACCATGTTCCTTTTGAATGCATGAGCTTGAGGCTAATCAGCTGGGCTTTGTTCCTGTTGTTTAGGTTTTGCCCCATTCTGTTTGTCAACAGTAAAAGCAGCTAAATTGACTGTTCCACTGGGTACTTATTTCACCTCTAAATCCTGATTTCTGCAATGCCAGCAGGTCTCAACAGGTGAGAAGCATCACTCTAACTGACACAGAACAGTTACTTGCCTACCACATCAGCTAAAAATAATCTGCCCCTGCTGTGCTAAACATGTCGTTTGCTCGGTATGTCCCCAGCCCCCTGCATGGGCAGTGTGTGCTGTAGAATACGGACTTGTCTTGCATATTCAAGTATGTATGCTTCTTTCTGGCTCTGATTGTGTGCCCTTTTTTTATCCTGCAGAGTAAGAGCCTTACTCCCTGAAGTCAATAAATTGTACCGGCTTGGCCTTGTATTAGGCTTGATTTGGTGAACAGAGTCTTAATGCTTTCATACACTGCAATGGTGAGGCACAGAACTGCTTGTCACATTCAAGCAGTTTGCCTTCAGAGGTTAATTCAGTGGTGCACATGGACCTAGGGTGTGTGTGTGAGGAATGTAGACACCGCAGCAGGGCAGGTAGTGTTTGCTGCCTTCTCTGCAGGACTCCTGCAAATGGACATGACTCAGTGGGTGGCTGCAGCAGGCTTTTGCCAAGCTGGTGTCAATTTAGGTTAAACCAGCTCCTTTGCAATAAGGATTGTCTGAGGATGATTTGTGATGAAACTAGAGCCTTTGCTGAGCTGTCTCTTTCATCTTTCTGCCCCTGCTACAGAGGTCAGTAAGAAAATTCATTCTCTGCCATGGCCAGTTGCACCAATAAAATGTCAGACAGGACTGTAGAGGGGGAATCGAGAACAATTCCTTGGCTGGTGGATAATGGGTCCATACCAAGAATGTGTTGAGGGCTACTGAAGAAGAGGGATCCAGGAGAGCCACCCATTTTGTGAAGGTCCCAGATGCTCTTTGAGGTTGCTGACAACAAGGTGTCCACTCAGGCTGGTAGAGATTTTTGCATGAAAACATTAATTAAAGAAGACTTTTATAAAAATCAAACCTGTTTGTAAAAAGGCAACTTCATTAACATCATAATGATATTTTTGCCAACATTTTTATTGAATGTATTTTTGAAATAGTTATTTAAATGTTTCTGTTACCAAAACATGCTGAAAGCTGGGATTGTGGCCAAGGAATAATTTCAGAAAATGATTTTAACAAAAAATTCTATGAAAAACGTTTTGGAACATACAACAGAAATTGGAAGCCAGGTCCATTTTGAACCCTGCAAAATGAGGCAACTGTGAAATTCTGCAAATTGTAAGGGAGAAATTGCTTTTCTGTTTTTTGTTTTTTTTTTTTTTCCAACCATCTCTAGTTCCTACTAATCCAGAAACCTGGCAGTTTGAGGTGAAGGTGGCACTGAGCCACTGAGTTTAGGTCTAGATCAGAATTTTCCAAATTTGAGGTTTGAAGTAATGATTTAAAAGTGGATTCTGGCTTCATCAGTAGCATAACTAGGGGTGGGTGACTGGGACTTCAGCTGTGGGGCCTACTTAGAGGGAGTGCAACAGTGGTAATCACGGTTGCTGCCAGCCTCTCCACCACTGCTACAGCAGTTGGCTTGGCCCCTACCACTACTCTGCTGCACAGATCCTGGTAGTGATGCTTCATTGCTACTCCTCTGAGTTACTTCTTTAAAAATATTGTTCACCACCTGCCCCCCTCCCCCACCCCTGGGTACTCCTCCCTGGCTAGTTCATAAAGTAGAAGAGAAAAAATATTAAAAATGAAAAAGGAGTTTAGCAACAAAGGTTGCAGCTGTGCCCAGCTGCTCTACAAGACAGCTGCAATGGAGGGGAGGAGTTTCTTGCATGCCTGCAAAGCAGCCAGGCGGATCTAGCCTAAAAAAATCAGCAGTGATCCTACATAAATATTATATAACAAAAAAAGGGGGTGGGAGGGGAAGAAGAGAGCTGCCTGAGCTGTTATTAGCTGTGATGAACTAAACAAGCAGGTTCACCCAAAGTTTGTATTACTTGCATTGCCTCAACAAAGGAAATAAACAATGCCTAAAATCTAATTTAACATGAAGTAAGAATTCTTTATATGCTCATAGCTCAATTCTGCAAATGCTGTTTTCCAAAAGGGAAGAGCAAGATCAAGGGACTACAGTTGGATTTTTGCCACTGAATGTATGATCAAAACTATCACCTGGCTTTAGAGGTAACTTCTAGGAGGGGGTGGCAAATTTTAGACTCCTGGGATTATGGAAAGAGCTAAAACCTGGTAATTATCAGCTAGACACAGCTAGATACGAGCTGGCCAGGTGCAGGGATCAGATGCTTTAACAGAACAAGAAAGGGAAAAAAAAATCTGCTTCTCTTGTAAATATTAGCTAAAAACAATTAAATGTAGACTCTTTGAAGAAGCCAAGCATTTTAAAAATCAAGTCAGAGCAAGGGAAGTTCATGCACTCAACTTCTCAAGGGGCACTTGTTTTTCTTGGCTCTCTGGACTTTCCCTTGATTCATTTGTGCAAAGTTCAGGAGGTGTGGTTTTTACTGAAGTTGACAGGAGCTGTGGGTGCTCAGAACACCCAGGTACAGAGGAGGAGCTGTTGTTCACCCTCAGCCTAGTTTAGAAAACTGTCCTGCCTACCCTGGCTATGAGCTAGAGCCATTATCATCACTCTAAACCTAGGGCCACAAATGTGTCCTTAAATATGCCAAAGCACAAAAGGATTTTGCCTCCAGAGGTGCCCCATATGAGGCGTAATCGAGACACCAAAAGCACTCCACAAGAAATCATTTGACAAAAGGAGCTATTCTCTACCCTGCAACAGTGTGTATCACCTTGAATGGTGACATCTGTATTTTCTGGGACAAAAATCAGCAGGCAGTCTCATTTTGTGATATTGAGGAGGACAAGCTTTTCACAGGGGATGAACTAAAATAAATGCTAAACAAAGCCATTTTCCATCTTACACTTGAACCCCTACTCTGTGTAACTGATTTGTTTGTAGTGTGGTTTGCTTTCATTATTCAATCCTTTGCTTGCTTTAATTACTATAGATGTTAGTGCTTTAAAATATTCAGATTCCATTTTTACTGTTTCACCTTGTCACAAAGAACAAAATTTTCAAGAGCCCCCATGGAATGGCTTGGCACTAAACAGCCACTGAAAGTCCCTTTAGAGCCCAACTCTATCAGGTGTCTTGGCAAACCCCACCCAATATCACTAAAGATGGAGCACAGCTGCTGTACCTAAAGATCTTCTCCTCGCCACTTTCCAAGTGCAAGACAGCTTATGGTTTGCTTTTGAGTCTGAAATATTTCTCAAAATGAGTTATGTTTAACTCTGATGCTGGTGCCAATCTTGTCATTCTTGGTTCTTGGCACAAAGGCAACTTTCTAAGAAAGTGGATCTCATTATGGTTTGTGAGATCAGTTTTTTGTGTGACTCTACTTCGGAAGCTTATCGCAGTGGTATTAATTACGTGATGTCTCTTTTCTCAAAAAATATGGGTGTAATCTTATGCACACAGGGGTAGCCACAGTCCTGTGGGACTATTCACCTGAAAAAGGTTCTTAAAATCCAGCCTTTTTGTATCTTGTTTACAGGATATAGCTGAAATTCATAGCAAAGTATTTAAAGACTCCACAACCAACATGAATGTTTTAAGTAACCTGTGGAATCTCTTTTTTTTTCCCCTCCCTTTCCTTACAGTCAATGTCTAAGCCAAGGATTGCTGTTATTGGTGCTGGCTTGATTGGCCTCTCCACAGCAGTATGCATTTCAGAAACTATCCCCACATGTTCTGTGACTATAATTTCGGATGAGTTTACCCCCAACACAACAAGTGATGTAGCTGCTGGGATGCTTATTCCACATACATATCCAGGTGAATTAAACTTCTGCTTGACATGTAGTTGCAAAGTTCAGGTTTAAGCTTGGCTCTTCGTATCTATAAAATTGATATTGGAGATGAACTATCTGCTTGCTTCTGATTAGTTTAGAATATATGTCTTCAGTCCCTACTTTCTGAAGAGTCATGGTGGGGGAAACCCAGTGTTTTAGGTTTCATAGTTTCATAGTTTGTAGGGTTGGAAGGGACCT
>NW_017729026.1:27534497-27539073 GCF_001723915.1 Gavialis gangeticus
AAGAAGTCGTTAAATAGGTTAGCTTTGTCGTCTGGTGTGTTGTCTAGGTTAGTGCTAGTGAATAGGCTGTTCTGGTATGCGCACTGTTAAACCCTAAAGATGTTTGGGGGTAGTCTCAATTCTTGAAAGCTTTTCTTTATTTCCAATGAAAACACCTCTGTTTACATGCCTGTTTCAATAATTATTGTTGTGTAGTGTTTGCTGAGAGGATGGGCATGATTACAAATAATAGAATTATTGCACTTCCAACAAATTAGCTAACCATCTCTGTGATCTATTGGGTTAACAGTTTACAGACAAACAGCTACTTTGTGACATTTAGCCCTTGGCCTTCACTGCAGCAGGATGGCTATAGTCTGCCCCAGTGGGAACACAGAAAGGCTTATATATCTCAATGGAAAAGAGAAAAGACACTCAAAATTAAATGTTTCTGCAGTGGCCTCTACCTGACTTTGCAATTCCTTGTACATTTAATAATAATGATAATATATTATATGAGCAGAACAGCAGTACATTCATCTGTACACTTAACTACAGAAGCAATGGTAGAGGATTTGTCTTATGGAAAAGGTGCTTGAGTTCATGTTGTCCTAGGAAAGGTACTTTTTGCATTTCTTTACTTTAACACTGGTATTAAATCACACAGGCCTGAGACTGTAAGGATTTCAGTGGGCTGGTGTCTGTGCCTGGGGATCAGGCCTTAATGTTGCATTAATATATACTTTTCATTAATACATAGCTCAACAATGTAGTCTGTGATGAGAACAACAGCAGTCTGGTGGTAAATATTAAAGGCCCAGTATTGCAGGTGCTGAGTTCTTCCTTTGAAGACCAGCACAGTCTGTAAGAGTTGAGGACACCCAGCACTGTATACAAGGCGCAGAAAACGTAGGATATTATGAGTACCTAGTACCAGTTTAAATGTAGGTGCATTTTATGTTTATAGTGCACACTTTTATGTGGTAGTCTGCCAAGTTTAACCATATAGAATTGTTATTCCTATTTCTTGTGACTCTTCTCTGATACTTATTTGGGAGTCTTTTCCTGATCTACATTTTCCTTCTGTGTAACTTGTGTTTTATTTCATAACTAGGTACACCAATTTATCAGCAGAAGCAGTGGTTCAAGGAGACCTTTGATTATCTCTTTGCAATCAATAATTCTTCTGAGGCTCTCAGTGCTGGCATTAGTTTGGTATCTGGGTAAGAAAAGAACTGTCAAGAAGTTTTTCACATCGGTATACCACAGACTGGGATAAGCAGGGCATCTATTCACATTGTGGTAAAGGGACTTTCCTTATTTGGAACTTTTCTTGTAACGATATTCAAAATAAGCTACACCTTTAGGAAGCATTCAGTAAGACAAAGTGTCTTTTGAAGCAGAAACCATGCAAAGGCACAAACAGACAAATCAGGGCTCTCTTCCCCTTAATATAACTCGTAGCCTGCATTTTCTGGACGATCATCCTTTAGTTGCTCAAAATATAGGTGGCCTGACTAGCAATGGGATATGTAATTTTTCATGATCCTCCAGTTCTTATAACTAAATATAAAACAGAGTGCATGCTTGCTATCCAATATGTGGAGAAAGATTTGACTATTCTGGGAGCTGAGGTAACATAGTGGGCACCTGAAAAAAAGTGTGGTCAGGGTTAGATGTGGGACACTACAAGAGGTATTTATAGTCTATAGAAAGAGAGTAGGAGTTAATAATTTATTATGAGAGGAGCAGTTAGTACTTCCCTAGCAGCTGGAAATATGCTGAACCGGGAGAGTGTGTCCATAATAGAAGTTTGGCTTTTGAAGGCCACGGGAGAAAAGATTTTAGTTTAAACTGGAAAAAGGGAAGCAAACCTTGTCTTGTATATCTGGAGTTGGGTCCTGATGTTGGAGTTGTGATTTGGATCTGGATTCAGATCAACAAGTTCACACTGGGACCTGAACTCGTTTCTAGATTTAACTTGAATGCTTCACCCAGTGGTGCTCAACTTTTTGGACTGGCACACAGGCTAGATTAGGCCTGTGTGGCTTTAGCTGGCCCCCTGCATGCTGGGATATGGCTTCAGGTCCTGTAGCACTCCTGTCCAGTCCTGCAAGCTGGCATCAGCCCTGCAGTCCCACACCGATCCTCCACATGCTGAGATGGGGCCCTGGGGCCTGGTGCCACCTCTGTTCAGCCATGATGGAAGAATCAGGGTCCTGGAACCCCATGCGACATCCAACAAGCTTTGTATGCTGGCACAGATCACTAGGGCTCCACACTGGCCCTACTCCCACATGCTGAGATTGGGGCCCTGGAGCTTTGCATCTCCTCTGTCCAGCTCATGTGCCAAAATTGGGGCCCTAGGGCCCTGCACTGCTTCTGCCCAGCCCTGCATGCCAGAATCAGGGGACCTGAGGCCCCATGCTGCATCTGCCTTGCCCTATGTGCCAGAATTGGGGCTCAAGGGCTCCATGCCCCACTCTCCAGCCTAACATGCCGGGATTGGGCTACATATGCCAGATCTAGCACATGGGGCTATCACCCATGGGGCTCCCCATAGACCTGTGGGGAGCCCCATAGGCTGGATGATGGCCCTGGGAACCAGATCTGGTCTGTGAGCTGGGCGTGAGTACCCCTAGCCTAAGCATTTGCATAGAATTTCAGCTATCAGATGAAAGGTTCCTGGACTGCAGGAAGAAGAAAGTGTTAATGATTCATGTAGGCCCTCTCCAGTAGAGTTTCTGTTCTAGGTAAAAATGGTGACAAAAAAGAGGATACGGACCACATTATCCTGCTGTTTCCCCCTGTCCCTCTACCCATCATATTAAATCCTCTGTTACCACATTATTTTGTTTTGCCCCCATTGTTTAGTGATTATAAGCTGGTTGTTCTCAGAGGCCTCACTGAGTTTTATCTGTCCTGGTCCTTCACTCTGAGTTCTACAGTAACACCACTAAATATTTCTGTAAGTTAAGTATTATCTATGAATTCTTCCACTTCATTACTGTTGACACTTGAGGGGCCCCATTAATCAGTGGAATCTGATTCCTAGATTAATATGTTAAAGCTGAGATCAATGTGAATTGTGACACACTGGAGCATGTGCCTTAATCGCACCATTTCTCCTCCATGTCCTTTAGCTGGCAAATCTTTAAAACCAGCTCCAATGCAGAGTTACCCTTCTGGTCTGACATTGTGTTGGGATTTCGGGCAATGACAGAAATGGAACTGAAGAAGTTTCCACAGTATCGATTTGGCCAGGCCTTTACTACCCTGAAATGTGACTGTCCATCCTATCTGCTCTGGCTGGAGAAGAGGTGGGTGCTGCTGGGGAAGGGAGTGAAGAGTGGTATTTTCTGACAACCACAGATTGGGAAACCATGTTCTAATAAGGAAGTTGGAAACTACAGAAGGTTCAGGTGCAAGCAACAAAGATGATATAGGAGTTGGAAAGAAAGCTATATGAGGAAAGGCTGGAGGAATTATGGATGCTTAGTCTGGAAGAAAGAAGGTTAAGATAGGGTCATGATAACAATTTTCAGGTATTTGAAAAAACTGCCATAATACTGATGGAGAAGTATTGTTCTCCCTTGCATGCTGTTTCAATTGAAAAAATCTCATATTTCAGAATTGGCTGGCCTAATTCCTCTCCAATCTGGACAAAACCCTCTCTTCTACTCCATCCACCTCACAAAGCTACCTGGAATTAGGGGTAAAATACTGGCCCATAGCAAACCTTTCAGAAATATTCACATGTGAAAAGTGTTTGACTTATCAGAAAAACGTGTGCTTTAAAATATATGTTTATGCAGAAAAAGACAGTTGGAAGTTTTAGTAAAACCAGGGACCCCCATTCATTTCCGCGCACCATTCATTTCAAATAATTTTGGAAGAGTCAAAAAGCCAATCCTATAACATTCTGAGCCCTGGTATGTATATAATGCAGTTAAATAGACCAGGGGTTTTCAACCTGTTTTAGCAAGTGTACCCCTTCTGGTGGCAGCGGCTGGATGCAGGGTGTAGCAGGGACAGGTATGACGTCTTTCCAGTGGTGGCCTGGAATGACCCAGTTTGGTCCAAGGGAAGCCAGTGGTAGGCTGCAGCCGCAGCAAGGTGCAGGTGAGGCCCATGCTGCCAAAGCCTCCTGGCTCCAGGCTGATCCAACAGCTACATGGGCCAGATGCTGGCCATGATGCCAACCCCAGTTTAGACAGCTATAAACAAGTATGGCCAGCTCTGACAGAGGCCTCTCGCACCTGCCTGTTCATGTTGTTTTTGATTTACAGATGCAAAACTAGCTGTTGCAAGGGGACTGGGCCTGTTGCAGTGAAACCTGAGGTAGCACCACAGACCCCACAGGGGGTGGTGGAGGACCAAAGCAGCCCTGTCCCTCACATCAAAACGCAGAGTGATGTGTCGTGGAGAAGGGCCCCGATGCCACCTCAGCTCACCTTAGCACCTGGCCCTTGCAGCTCTCAGACCCTGCTGCTTTTTTTTTTTCTCACTCCATGCAGCTCCCTTGCTTGCCCTGGCTGCCATTGACCCTTCCTGGCAGCTGCCAGGCCTAAGCTCAACCAAGCCTCTGCGAAGGGGC
>NW_017729026.1:27539119-27568165 GCF_001723915.1 Gavialis gangeticus
CGGGGGTGGTGGGGGGTGGGGTGGGAGCTGCCCCTTCCTGCACAGGCCTGGCCCCAGGCAGAACCACCCGTGGGCCAGCGCCTGCCCCCCTTTCCTCAAAGGGAGCCCATGGTGCTGCCATCCACCACCCTGTGCTGCCCATCAGTAGCCTGCGGAGCCGCACGTATGACTGGCTGTGGGAAAGTGGCACAGCAGTGGTGGCGGCACGGGATGGTGGGTGGCATTGGCAGCAGTGGTTGCCGTGTGCAAGCCCCCATCCCCGACCAGCTGGTTGGGCAGTGCACGTGCAGCCCAAAGGGGGGTGCTGCTGCCTCAGGCCCCCCCGGCCCTGCTCCTGGAAGCGGGCACAGAGAGCGAGCTGAGGTGTGGGGTGGGGTGGGGTGGGGAGGCACTGCGGTGTGCTGCATGGGGCCCGCGGCACCCAGTATGCCCCTCCCTCTCCTCCGGTTAAGAAGCAAAGTATGGGAATGCACTGGGGGTGCGCTCCATGGTGTGCTCTGTCCCCGCCTGCCTGCCCACCTAAGTGTACCTCCTACAGCCCTTCTAAGTACCCCTAGGGGTACGCATACTCCCTGAAATAGACTTAAAAAAAGCAAATGTGTGTTGTCATTTCACAGGCATAGTAATTGGATACAAGGCAATTTGATGTTAGGTGGTGAAATGAATATCTGCATCTTGGAGCAGATCACCGCATAATCTGATTGCTTGATTATGGTCAAGCCTATTGTATAATGTGTTGTAACATAGTTTATTTTAGCTGCAAGCAAAGTGGGGGTATGTTTGTGCCACAGTGCAGAAGTCAGGTGGCACTAATCTCATAAGAACACATGCCTTGTCATGTTTCATTGTCCAATACTGATACTGAAAACTGTCCTGTGCACAACTGAATTGCTGACTCCATTTAGTTGCTGTCAGGCATTCTTTGCTCCAAAGACTTTTGTAGCTTTCTTATTCCTTTTTATGCTCTTTTTATTTCTCAAAGGATGAAGCCTACTAATGTGATCTGCATATTTTCCCTTCTGTGAGGATCAGGAAAAAGATAATTTTAAACATGTAACTAATTCTGCAAACCCAAGTGATTTGAGAGGTCTTTACAGAACCTTGCTTGGACTGCACAAATGATCATGTATCAGACTGTCTTTTAGGCTGGCTCCAATCTTAGAGTTCAAGAACTTTCTCCCACTGCCTTGCTTGAATTCTGTAGAATGTTTAATGGTGTTTGAAATCTCACTCTGTCTTTGCCAAATATAAAAGCCTTGTGTGGCATCCCACTACAGAAAAAGTCAACCTGTACCTACAACATATGTTGCTTGACATTTCCCTAGCGCTCAGGGTTCTCTCTGCTTCACCCACCTGCCAGACTCTCAGTTTAAAGTTAAGCAAGATGCATTGATATTGCCAATTGACAATATGCAAATTATTCTACCAGATTCTCATGTCACACACAGCTCTGCTGGAGCCTGCTGCCTTTGCATTTGGATACATAGCTGTACCTGCTGTCTGAATGGAAGGCTGAAGTGTAACAGGATAACTGAATCTACTGCATAGCAAATTGATATGGGACCTCTCCCATGAATCATGTTACTGTCAGGTGCTGAAACAACGCTAATGATACAGAATAATTTTTCTGAATCACAGTGACAGAGGGCTGCTGTTAACTTCTATCCCAGGTCTGACAGGGGTGGAGCATTTCTCTGAAAACAGGGAATTAGTGGAATCCTGCAGAGATAAACAATACTTTTAAGGCAAGTTCAAACTGAAGGATAGGTTGAGATTTAAATTAACAATAAAGGCAAACCCCAGGACAGAGGCAAGTATTGGCTGAAAAAGTGCTGTATATATGGCTAACCTCTAGCAGAACAGAGCTGGAGGTTATGCAGTAAGTTACATCACCCCAACCTTCATTAGAGAGCCACTTTCAGAGTCACTGGGTGCATCTACACAGGCACTTTACTATGGAGTTGACAAATTAGCTCTGCAGCAAAGCATCACCATCTACATGTGTGCCAGTATTAGAGCACAATAAATTAATTAATTCTGCTGTAGGTTCATGTGGTTGGGGACAGCACTATCCTATGCCAGAGTAATTTACTCTGCCAAAATGCACATGTAGAAGGTGACAGGGGCTGGCTGGGGCACAAAGGTGCTTATGTGCAGGGGCTGCCTGCTGCTTCCATACTCTCATGCCCTAGCCAGCCCTGACTGCCACCTGGAGCCTGGGGATGACTCCCTGAGCCCACTGTCAGCCCAGTGCTGCTCCACCCTGGCTCAAAGTGCTGCAGTCCTGGGCACATGTATATATGCTGTGCCCAGGAGCAGCTGAGTCCTGCACAAACTGCACTGAAGTTTATCGTGTTGCATTAATTGCACGTGTGATGCAGCCACTGTGAATTTATACTTACCACATCTACAAATAAGACCTGATTCTTTTCTCTCATGCAGTGTATATTGTCTTTATGCCCTTGTAAATGTTATATTTCATACCAGCCCCCAGTTTAGCCTAGTTTTCAACTGAGGGTCCTACGTTTGAGAGGAATGCAGTATAAGGGAGTCTCTATAGAAAAAAGAAAGATCCTTCAGAAAAAAAAGAAACCAGGATCTTCTGATTTTAGTGTTTTGAAAGTGTACATTCTGATAGAGGAAGAGTGGAGCAGCAGGCAAGATTTCTTGGTATACGTGCTCAGTAACTGGTCAGACTTATTCATAGTAAGCTAAATTCCAGCTCACTTTCACACACCTGAACTGCACTTAACGCAGCAGCAACGTAACAGTAGCTTTTGGCACTATATCAGTACAAATGGACAAAAGCACCATTGCCTTAAATCTGAACGAAACACATTAAGTTAGACTAGTTTAATCCAGCTGATACTGATATTGGAGCAGACAGACAGAACAGTTGTATCAATTCAGTGTGATATAGTAAATCAGTATAATTTTAAGCTGGTTCATCTATCTTTACCCTAATTCATACGAGTCATAAATAGAATCCCAGTGTATCTATCTTCACTTTTGTTCAGCTTGCATTTTTGTTTCACTAATCAAAGGATATATTGATGGTAAATTGTCATGATTTACCTCCAGTGCTTTTTTTTAATTATTTGTTTGTTTTTTGTAGGTTGAAAGGAAATGGGGGTGAGGTACACGCTAAACGAATAGCAAACCTGTGGGACCTGCAGAACAACTATGACATTGTTGTCAATTGTACGGGCATTGGATCCAGAGAGCTTATTGGTGACTTAAAGATATACCCTGTCAGAGGTCAAGTGCTCAAGGTTCATGCACCTTGGCTAAATCACTTCATCCGGGATGGAGATGGATTAAGCTATATCTACCCAGGAATACACAATGTAACGTTGGGCGGGACAAGGGAGAAGGACAGCTGGAATCTGTCCCCAGATCCTAACATTAGCAAAGACATATTTGACAAATGTTGTGCTCTTGAACCCTCACTTCAAAAAGCGCAGGACATAAAGGTGAGGGTCGGTCTGCGGCCATCCAGGTTAGCTGTGAGGCTCCAGAAAGAGATACTGGTCCAAGGTGAGAAAAAATTGCCTGTGGTCCACAACTATGGACATGGTTCAGGTGGTTTTTCAATGCACTGGGGCGCTGCCAAAAAGGCTGCCCGACTGGTGGGAGAATGCATTGCTAGTCTGCAGGACTCTCTTCCAAAGGCCAAGCTCTAAACTAAATGGCCTCCT
Source organism: Gavialis gangeticus (assembly GCF_001723915.1). Classification (NCBI taxonomy): domain Eukaryota; kingdom Metazoa; phylum Chordata; order Crocodylia; family Gavialidae; genus Gavialis; species Gavialis gangeticus. Next base: position 27,542,818 of record NW_017729026.1, read on the forward strand.
TTTTCAGTTAGCAGTAGGATAATGATGGGTGCATCTACATGTCACCCTATGGTGACATTGTTACTGTGCCGTGCTTTAGTACTTCCTTTTGGGTTTTATTTTACTAATAGATTTATTGGGCAACACCATCCAAAACAAAGTACTAAAGCACGGCTCAGTGTTGCACTACATAATTCCTAAGGAAGTACTAAAGCATGGTGCAGTAACTGCCCAGACTGCGCCATAAGTGTGGCGCATGGTTATTTTTAGCTGCTACTTTGCCATAGTAGCATGCTATAATGGGGGACTGTGCCACTACTGTGAAGTAGCTACCAGTTACATGTAGACCTACATGATGGATACATTGCCGTAACGTGTCACTACCGTGACTTAGTGTGACATGTAGGTACTCCCATTAAATCTATTACTAAAATCTTCAGAATGTTATTCTGAAGCAAATGTAAGGGTCCATGTGCCACATTTTTGCCCATGGCTGAGTTCCAGTTGGCCACAGGAGACCAGAGGGAAGCCAGAGAATTTCTCTGGAATAATCTTACTCAAAATTAGAGCAACTTCAGGTATGCTTTAATGTACGTTGCTTTTGGAAGGTCAGTAATGGATCATCCATCAGTGAAATGAGTTCTGCTCTACTTTGTCCCTTTCAGGCCTAACATACCTCCAGCAAACCGCTTCTCCTTCCAGACTTTCCCTCTTCAAGGAGTAGGAGGGCAGCTGGCACAGGAACCATTCCGTTGCTTGCCTCCGCAAGGATAACAAAAGACATAGACTTTTAGTAGAGAATCTGGCGCTGTCTCTTTCCTTTAGCTAAGAACATAATTCCAGAGTTAATTCAGTATAAAATTAGCTATCTGAGGGACAGAATCAACATGTTAACACAGATAAAGCAAAAAAGATCCCAAACAAACTTAAAAAACAATACTATATAGATGATTTGTTATGATCACTTGAAAGATTTCTTCCCTAAAGAAGTGTGTAGACTGTAGATCTTCTCCAAAGTTTGATTAATGCAGAGTAATGCTTCACAAGCCACATGCCTGATAACAATGTACCTACACATAGCACTGCAGTTGGATTCAGACATTTGGTTATGCAGTGAGTACCAAAAATCTCTGCAGAAAAAGCTTTCACCAGAAAATCCTACACCTGCAATTGCTTTAATCTAGTCCATCTAGTTTCAGTAGTTCCCAACATTTTATGTAACTCTTTGTTTATTTCCAGTAATGGTTTTCATATTGCAAGCTACAGTATGACTCAATGCATTAGCAGATTTTAACTTTTGATACTGGAAATAAAACATAACTCAGTGGGTCTGGACTGCATTTGCAAATGGCTGTTCTCTCATTTGTGTAATGAGTGTATTATGCCTACCTGAGAATGTTAACATTCATTAGAAATGCCAGGCTGAGCAGCCTCTGCCCAGACAGTGATATCCCCTTTTTACCATAGGACAGAACAACATTCAGTTCTTGAGCCACACTAAATTCCTCAGTTCTGACCTGGAGGAACTATCTTTGGAGTAAGTCTCAGGGCCGCTTATTCTTGATTACATGAATCCAAGAGTCAGTCTTTCAGCTATGGAGCCCTGGTACATGTTAGTGTCCTGGCCACTTTCCCTTTTCCTGAACAATCTTATGCAGGGTATTATAGAGACCACTGTGATAAATATATTCTGTTAAGGAGTTCCATGACCATTATGATATTAAAGCCATATATGCCAGCTCTATAGCTGTTTGGCTTCTCTGGAGCAGTGGAAGCAATTGGAACAGAACTGAGGATCCATTCTAGCATGTCTAAAATTTTATATAGCCAGGCTCAATGACCAAGTCCTATGGTCCCATATTCTTCATCTGGTATTCTCATTGCTACGAAGATTTACTGTACTTTATGTCGAAGGAGGCTGTAGGTAAGTAAATATCCTTCATATAGTGCAAGCCAAAGCTGTTCAGCTGGAATTCATGTGCATGTGTGTATGCATATGCACACACACCCACCCCTTAACAGAAATTAGCTTCTTCCAGACAGCTGATGCTACAATACAATAAAAATTAGGGTTTTTTCTAAATTGTTTTCAGTGGTTGTGTCTACACGAGCGTTTGATCTAGAAGCAGTTTACTCATGTGTAAAATACTCACGGGTAAATGCCCCCAGGCAGGTGTCTACACATGCAGAGACTCAGGAGCAAATTTGCTGCTCATGACAGCAATCTGCTCCCACCCCTGCTGGCCCTGTAACAGCCCCTGCAGCAACCTGGGTGGAGCTCTAGACCCACCCTAGGTGCTAGCCCAGGGGCTGGCATGGGGCCAGGAGACAGCTGTCTCCTGGAAAAGATAAGAATCTCCCAGTCCCCATTCCCCAATCATGGTATGGGAGCCAGAGGCTGGGAGCTCCCTGCTGCTAGGGCAGGGGGACATAGTCCCTGCCTAGGCTCCAGTGGTGGAGCCCACCCTGATAGCATGTAGCTCCCGTAGGGCAGGGAGCATTCTCCTGTCCCCTGCTGCTTGGCTGACCAAGAGCACATTTGCTCCTGATAAGAGCAGATTTACTCATAATAAGAGCAGTTTACTGTACAGTAAGCATGTGCAAGTGTAGATGTGCACGCTTACTGCACAGTGAACTGCACTACTGCTCAGTAAAGCATCTTGTGTAGACGTACCCAATGTAGTCTAATTCCCTCCTGCAATTTCCCCAACTTTCACTATATTTACTTTATTGCAGTGCAGAATTGTGCAGTGTGTTAACTTATGGTTTTATTTGCATCACTGAGATTCTGGTGGCTGCATAATCTTACACTACAATGCAGAGCATTCTAAGAAAACCATTTCTAGGGAAATTGATAATATTGTCTACAGTTCTGTGGGGCTTGTCTTTTGTCTTTGTGCAAACATCTTGTTTTTACCTGAGTCCTTCAGGCTTTGCTGCCACATGTGCCATCTTCAGGTTTTTCCCCGTTACCTGCAGCCCTGGCATGTCTGTCCCTTACAGAGTTGGGTTGTTCTTCTTGTTTTTGAACATGAACTTGTACAGGGCTTACTTAGCCTTCAGCCACTTCTTGCTGCTTCTTCACAGGGTTTGTCAGTCTGGTTCCCTCCTCACCTTGGGCTGATGTGAACACTCCAGAAGGACCACAAGGATCTTAAATGAAACAAACATTATGATAAAAAGTATAAAAATTAGGGTTATTCAAGATAAAAACTATAAAGACAAACAGCTAGAACTGAACGTGAGACTATTATGGAAGTGCTGCTTAACATTTTATCACTGAACTGAGTTGAATTTTGCATTGAAAACATGGATTCAGCCATTTGTTATTTATAAAGTTTACAGTGTATTATCCCCAAAACACTTGCTCTTTAATTACAGAATAAATTTTCTGAGATTTTACAAGTAAATCTGTTATTTAGTTTATGAGTTAAAAATACTTTTAAAGTGACTCATTAGAAATTTAGCACCCCGTATCAATCATTTTTGTCCCAATTTATCTCCATAACAAGCCAAAACATACAATTCGCTAGGCTAGATTTGATTTCTCTTTTTGGATTAAAAGTCTTTTTTTGCTGTTATTTCTCATAACTGGAAGTATCTCATTTAGTAAGTGCTGTGAAGTAATGCTATTCTACAGAGGATTCCACAAAAAATGCATCATTTAAAAATAGCTTCCAAATCCTATCACTCTCACTGAGACCAAAGCTATAATTAAGCTTATAAAGTATACCTTCCTACAGTTTTCGAAAAGAGTTAAAGTCAAAGTGGTCCTTGAAAGCAAAAGGATGAGGCAATTCAAGTAAGGGAAATAATGAAGGGAAAAAAATACAAAAAACCCAACCAAACAAAAAACTCCCAATAAAACCAACTTGATATGTTTTTAAAAAGCAGTTTAATAATCTGGAACAAAAAACATTATTCTGCATTAATCATAATAACTAGATGCTTATTGCCTGGTGTTACTACAAAGCAGTGTTATAACCCTAATTGTGCAGTTCTATGCATTTGGATTTCTTTTCAATTAATCTTAATTCTGAAAGTCTTGATTTTGTGGCTTAGCCCATACTTAATCAGAGATGTTTTGCCTCCTTTTAATGGTCAGATCATACAGAGATTTAGGAATTTCCTATGGCCTCTGCATTATCAGGCATGAGTGTTGTAGCCAAAGCAGTAGAAACTCATGCTTTTAGAATCAGAGTTTCAGGTTTTATTCTTTTTGCCAAGGATTCACCCACATACCGTATGTCTTGTTACATATGTTTTTGAGATAGTTACAATATTTCTGTAATGTTTTCACCATTAAATTATTGCTATGTGCTCTCAACCTTACAAATCTCCATTTCCAATAGTTTCGTCTGATAGTCTAAGGAAGGTTCAATCTCCTAATTGCATAGTAGAGAAAAAGAAATTCATGTTGTTTACTTCAGTAGCCCAACCTTAACTGCTATTGTGTGGTTTTCAATCATCAGTCATGTGAGGATCTTCGAGATCCTATCCTAAGATCCTTTCCAGATAGTCTCTGAGGTAAAGGTTCTGTTTTGTTAGCTACGTAGTTCTTGTATAAGTATGAAGGATAAGTATATGCCTGCAGGTACCTGTAGCAATCTGCAAACTTTACTTTGGGCATTTATACATGTGCTTTGAGAGGCATGTGTGGGGGGCACTTTAATTAGAGAGCCACACTGATTAAAAGTGCCCGAGCGTCACGTGTATCAGCATCCCCATGCTGAAAAAATTGTGGCAGGGCACTTTGAACTAAAGCTTATTCAATAAGCTTTAGGTCAAAACACTTTGCCACCATTTTTCAGCCCAGAGATGCTGATACATGTGATGCTGGAGGATGCTGGAGCTCATTAATTTCTGTGCTCCAGCAGACTCAATTAGCTCCAAGACACTGGATATACAGCACATCAGAGCAGTTTCCCTGCATGTGTAGAAGTGCCCTTTGTTTTGTGAAGACCATTTTGATTATATTTCCTCTCTGTGCCTTCACCTTGGCTCTGGAGCTTCCATACTGAGCTGAATTATGTAGAATGTGTCAGGAGAAATTCTTGGCCCTGGCAGCAAGTTACAAGTGAAGGATCATTAGAGCTTGATGGCCTTCTATCCAAATAAATTACAGTGGGTGCATCTACACAAGACACTTAACAGCTAATTATCATAGTTTACTGTGAAGTAAGCACATGGTTTACACATGCACATGCTTACTTCACAGTAAATCTCCCTAATCCTGAGTAAATTTGCTAACTTCAAATGCATGTAGCAAATTTACTTGCCTTTAGTAACGGTGCCGTAGCTTTCATGTAGATTCCTGGCTGGGAGCCAAATCTGCTCCCAGTCAGCTATCCAGGACGGGGTAGGAGATAGTTCCCTGCTCCTGGGAGCTGCTCTGCCACAGGAGCCCGGGTGGGGACTATGTCTCCCTGCCCCGGCAGCAGGGAGCTCCAAGCTCCCAGATCCCGATCACAGACCATGGTCACAGGGATCAGGCTGGAAGACCCTTATCTCTCAGCAGCAGCTCCATGACTGCGGAGCCACTTCCGGAAGATGCATAGCTCCCAGCCGGAGCCCCACAGTCGCAAGCTCCCCAGCTTGTTCCCTGCCCAGCTCCACACTCACAGACCTGGGTGAGGAACAAGCTCCCCAGCCCCCACCTGCAGGGAGCTCCCAGCACTGGCTCCGCAACTGCAGACCCACTGCTGGGACATGCTTATTTCCCAGCCTGAGCCCCCTGGTTGCAGGGCTTGGGCTGGAAAATGCTTATCTCCCAGCAGTGGACCTGCAGTTACTGGCACTGGGAGCTCCCTGTAGGCGGGGGCTGGGGAGCTTGTTCCTTGCCCAGCTCTGTAAGTGTGGAGCTGGAGTGAGAAACAGGCTGGGGAGCTTGTTCTCCCTTCAGCTCCATGAGCATGGAGCTGAAGGGGGAACAAGCTCCCCAGCCTGCTGTGTGTCTCCCCCCCCCCAGCTCTGTGCTCACAGAGCTTGGTGGGGAACAAGCTCCCCAGCCCCAACTCTGCAATTGTAATTGGGATTACAGAGCAGGGGCTGGGAGCTCTCTGCATGGGAGCAGTTCCCCACCCAGCCTGGACCTGGCTGAGATCTGCCCCTGACTGGGACAGTTCCCAGCCATACCCAGGCTGAGCAGGCAAGCATGTGAAGCCTGGAGTTAGTTGGGGACTGTCCTGTTTCAGGCAGTCCCCAGCCAGCTCTGGGCTGCACATGCAGATTTCCCTATGCAGCCTGGGGCTGGCAGGTACTGTCATGGTAAGGGGCAGGTCCTAGTCCCTTGCCTTAGAGAGAGCTGCAGGGGTGGGGCAGGTCCCAGCTGCCTGCCCCAATATGCTGCTAGTTGCTAGCTGCCCCACTGGCAGATCAGGGCAGGGGGCTGAAACCTGCCCTTCCCCTGCAGCTCTTTCCAAGCCCAGTGCCCCTTATGTGGGAGCCAGGCCAAGAGCTCCCTGCTGCCAAGGCAGGGGGCGTTGTCCCCACTCCAGCTGTAGACAGCCCTCTGGGGCCAGAAGACAGCTGTCACCTGGCCTGGTGCTCCCTGCCAGCCTCTGGCTAGCACCCAGGGGGAGCCTGGAGTTCCCCTTGGTGGCCACAGAGGCATCTTGCAGGGTTTCAGGGAACTGGAAGCTAATCTGCTCCCTAACCTCTGCAAGTGTAGACACCTACCCCCAAACCCTTACTAATCTAGCCTGGAGTAAATGTACGTGTAGACATGCCTGATGTGACCAAGGAACTGGCTACTAGCCATAGAAATGCACTCTCCCAGGTGACCTGGCTACTAAGTAAGGGATCCCTAACAAAGGTTTGAAGCTAACCAAGGAAGACAACTTGCTGAGAGGAACTGAAGTTACAAAATTACAAGGTTTGGTCTGAGTGGCTTTTCAGACAAACTAGAGCAAAGAGAGAAGCCTATGCCAGAATAGTTAAATAGAGAAGAGAGGACCTGGAGCTCTGGAAAGATGCTCAATAAATCCCAAAAGAAAACTTAGGAGTGGGAAGGATACTGAGCAGGGGCACATCATCCAATAGTGTCTTATTTTACAGTGATCTGATGTTTCTTTTATTACTATGAGTTTACTGTGTGTCTACTTGCCTTGCATATCAGGTGCCCCTAAAGGACTAAACTATAAAATGAAAAGGACAAACTTTGGGGAGGCTAAATTTAAGCTACTGTGGCATTTGGGTGTAATTCAGCACTGGTTTTAAAACCTAAAGCAGCTGAAAAATCCTTCTATTCTGATGAAGCACAAATGAATGCTCACATCACCAGTGGATGTGCCTAGTTTCAGTCTGTTGCATGGGGTGCTATTTTCCTGAGATCTGTGTTCACTTCTATCCATTCTTCAATAAGAATGGCTTCCTGCCTCCATTTACTGGAAGCAGCCTTTTTGATCATGCCTGTATCTGTTACAGAATAGGGTTCACTTGAACATCTTGTCTTCTCTCTGCCTACAGTATCACACTTTCCCCTCATGATTTTTTCTTGCCTGTCGAAAAACCTCGTGAATGCTAATTTGGCCTCAACACTGACCTGGCATTCTGAGGCAATTTATCATTGTCGCTGTAGACAGGAGTTAAATGGACCATCCTTGAACGGTTCCATCTTATTTGTAGCTTCTTACGTATATCAAATATAAATTCTTGACAGATGGTGCCCAATCTGTCATGCTCATAATGACCTTCAAAGGAACTATTATGGAATAAAAAAGGAGCAATTACAGTTGAGACATTTTTATCAATCCTTATAATTACCGGTAGCAGATGGACTACATGTTTGATTTTATACCTTGGCACAAAGTGATCATTTATTAAAATGGTGGGGTTTTTTGTATTAAAACCAAAGCAATAAAGACACATTGATTCACTGTAGTCTCCTGCCTACAATTCAAAGTAAGTTTGTCAAATTCCTGACAAGCAAGTAGAAATTAGTATATGACACCCCAATATTATTTTTTTTCAGTTGAATGCAATTTAATATGGAAAACTCTTCAGCCTGAGCAGTTATGTGTAGCATAAATGTACTAATCAAAGAGAACCAATTTTTGTTCATGATCTGACATAAGATTATAATTTTTACAGAGAGATCTCAAAACAGTTTCATCAACACTGAGAAATTATTTCTTTTGCACTGGCACATTTCTCATTTTCCACCAGAGGGAGCTGTTGTACCAATTAGTTACTGAAAGCCATGTGCTCTCTGAAAAGTGTACCTGGAGCTAAGGGGTGAGCATAGCTGGAAATGTGGCTACAGGGCTCCGACACATATTAAACGCATAGGCCAAGGGCTTGGATCCTGTAGTTGAACTTAAGATATAACAATATTCAGCTACTATTGTACAAGTTACAGAAACATGTTTGCAACCTGTATTGCATGTCCTGATAAATAGGAGTTGCAAAAGGAAAAGTACAAAAGTGCTCCCCAAAAGGCATAATGGGAAGAAACCTATTCACCTAACTGAACTGACAGATTGTCGTGGTTCCTGGAGGTGTGAATCTCATACAGAATTCACAACACAGGTAAAATGCCTGAGTCCTGTAGAGTTGTAGGGTTTGAGACATAAGACTTTGATGCTTGTACATGTGATAGGGGTTTCGTCCTTCAGGGTTGCATTCTGTGCCCCCTAAATTGAAATGGTGGGTTTTATTTTTCTGTTGCTGTATGCATATCATTGTCCTGGTGGCCACAGGCACCTGCTGTAGGCAGAAGTGGTGAGGGGCTCGATCCTTTTTTTTTTCAGTGAAGCCTGCCCACCTCTTCCATACCTGGGGGGCAAGCTGCCAGTGGGCCAGGTAATGCCTGAGCTGCAGGGAGTCCCAGTCCTTCTCTCCACGGTAGTGGCACCCTCTGGGGCCACCCAGGTGGGCTGCTAGTGGGCTGGGTGCTGCCCCATCTCAGAGGCACCTGATCCAACTTTTCCCCAAGCCCTCCTGGGCTTCCAGCATCCTATGCACCATCTCCGCCACCTTCTCTGGCCACCAGCACACCCAGCCACCCTCCTGCTACTTCCCCATCCTGCTCCATGGGCAAGCCAGCCTGTGCCCGGCTGGCTCCAGGTGTCCTGGTGGCTGTAGGTGCCTGCTGAAGGCAGAAGCGGCTTGAGGCCCGATCTTTTTTTCCGGAGAAGACTGCCCACCTCTCACGCTGCCGATGAGCTGAGCAATTAACGGCTGCAACACTCCAAGTTGCAACATTGCAAACTAAACTACATTGGGATGTGGTTTAGCTTGTGACAAGGCAAGCTCATTTAAAACCCCAAAAACTCATATATGTGTAAAGTGTGATGCCATTAAGCTACACAAAGGGAAATTTTTGTCACGTGTACCTGATGACATTGTCACATGTACAAGCGCCCTTTGAGGCATTCCCTATGGGCTAGGTTAGGCAACTCCCTATCTAGCATACTGGCATTTTCAGATCCCTTCCTTAGGCACCTAATTACAGCATCAAGGTCCCACATTACTTTGCATTGCTCTGTAGACATAGATAACTCTGGAGCACAAAAGGTGTTGAACTCTACAAGGATTTGTGTCCCTAGATCACTTAGATGCTTCTAAAAATCCCTCCTTGAATTCTACAAGGATGGGGAGCTACAAGGATAAAGCATGTTGCTATAGCTGCAGTGGTGTAAGCTTGAACCTCACTCTGGCCTTGTGCCAAAGATCACTCCCAGGGGACCAGGTAGGCTAGCCACATCATTTTCTTGTGTGCCATTGGCTATAGAAATGTGTACCTTAATTAATGGACAGGTAGGCTGATCTGGATCTTTGAATTTGAACTCTAGGACAAAGGCTACTTTTTTCTCATGTCCTGCTTCCAGCTGGGCATTGTTGGAATTCCAATAATAATCACAGGGTGGATTTCCATAGGGATTTGCAGTATGGTAATTGCCTCAGACAGAAGGATAAAGAGCTTTTTTCTGGTATTTAATGGGCTTTTCAAGTGCAAGGCAATAAATAGTATGTGAACAGATGTTTTCACTCTTTTTTTTTATTCTCTTGCATCTCTTACATAATTATACACTGAAGTGCTCTATTCTTGTTTCTAAACCAATCTTACTGCAGTGCATATTATAAGAAGGAAAAGACAGAGCACTTAAGTACAAAAAGCAAGAAAATTCCTCACTCTTTAAATGTTTTTGGCATCCGTGCATCCATTTTTCTTATCACCCATGTTACCCTTGAAAGGTGAATAAGAAAGTATATAGCGGACCCTGCTTCTTCCAGCAAACACTTTGCACTGAAAAGTTCTTCCAGAAGCTCCTCACCCATCAGCCCTCCAGCCTCTTACGTCTGCAGTGGCACCTTCCAGTTCATCCTGAGGAAGGGGTGGTGCTGTAGGGGTTGTGAAATGATGGTTCTAGGAATTCCTGCTTCCTCTTTGCTCCATGGGAGGAGAGGGAGAAAGCATGCATGTGGAGCCAAGAACCACTCACTCTCTCTTTCCTTGCCTATGCAAGAAGGATAGTAGAAGCCTGGTAATGGCTCTTCTCCTTCCCTCCACAAAATGTGTTGATGTAGAATCAAAGAATCATGGAAAATTAATGTTGGAAGGGACCTCAGGAGGTCATCTGGTCTAATCCCCTGCTCAAAGCAGGACCATCCCTAATTATCTCATCCCAGCCAAGGCTTTGTCTAGTCAGGTTTTCAAAACCTCCAAGGATCGGTTGGAGGTAGGCTGTGCAGAATAATAGGGGTCTTTGTATGCTTCACAGATTCACAGAAGTTTAGGGCTGGAAGGAACCTTGTGAGATCATCCTTAGTCCCCTGTATGGGCATATGCCTGGGTCCCATAACTCTGCCTGTAATTATGTTTGCTTCCCACAAAATAGTGGTGTCAGAATTTTTTCAGATATTATAAAAGCAAGAGAATGTGATTTTGGGGGAGTCTATATTTGACTGGGTCGCAATATCTAATTAAATGGCCTTTTTGTCGCAAGTACATTGAATTATACTTTGGTTGGTATTTCAGAAATATAGAATAAATTTTTTATCCAGAGCATTGTAGGGAAGACTTTTATCAGATGTAGATATGTATTTTTAAATTGGTCCATGCCCTGTTACAGGCTTGAAATCAACTGTAGACACCACTTCTCCACCAAACCCTTCAGTGTGATTGCCACTTGGTCAGATATCAAGAATAGCACCATTTGCTTCCACCTCTTATTTTATTCCATTCACTTTGATGAGGCATAAAGAGAAGACACATGCCAGCATATCATACCATACAGCAAGGCAGACTTTAGAAGTACGCTGAACATTAGTTATTGCCCTTTACTTGATTTTTTTAATCTACTGCCTTGGAATGCCTTATGGCTCTTCTTATTAGCACTCTGTATTCTTCTGATTCCAGATCTCTTCTCTTGGACTGATTTTTTTCCACAAGCATGTCCTGAAGAAAGTGTCTTTTTATGAGTGAATAGTTACATCTGTTAGATTACTCCAGAGCTATTACCATCCGTTGTATAAATACACTGGCATGAGTACTGCACAATGTAAAACCCATTAAATATTTATTTTTTTAAATCTTATGTAACTTAGAAAAAGTAATTTCCATTCAGGCAGTTGATTCTGTGAAGAGCTTAGTGTTTTGACCTTTTTATAGCCTTATAAATTAATAAGCTGTTCAGTTTCATTTTAAGATATTTGGTTTTAGTCATAGGCTAGGAAGAGAGACTTCATTTGTCCCTGGACAAGTTTGCCTGCACTTGTTCCAGAACAGAAATATCCTGGGATCAGTATGTACACACATCACCTTTCTAATCAAGGTTTAGTAAGTGGCTGAATCCACTACCACTTTTCTGCCATTGATTCAGCAATGCAATCCCAGGATAACTCTTCAGATGCATATTACAATCTCCCAGAATAAACAGTTAGCACTTCTTGTTCCATGAACCTTTTTAGGATTTATCCCAGGGTAATAGACATGGAAGTCTGAACAGCTGCACTTTGCTCCAGGATAAAATAGTTTATCTCAGGACAAATGCAACATCTGTTTGTAGTCTTTGTAGTTCAACACTGCTTGTGAGATTGGCCCCATCTATTTTTTCCATTAACAGTGGTAGATGTAAGAAAATTGCAACTAGCCTAAGGCTAAGTGTACCAAGTTAATATTTAAAATTTACCAAAAGTTGGAGTTTGTATTAGAAACTCCAGAAAACTCTTAACATAGTTGGATTACCAACTGGTGCCACAATTAAGACATAAAGGAAATATGCTGGCAACACTGTAGTTAATTGAGAAATAGCACCATGTAACTGCAAGTATGTGCATTACATATGAAACATCATAGCTTATTTTTTATATTGTAAACTGGAATCTTATTTAGAAAAAAGAAGCAACATCCACCCACAGCTAGACTTTTTTTCCCCAGCATTATCAATATTCTTGTTAGGTGATCATAGTGCTACCTGTTTGAATAATGATATGTTTGAGAGGAAGGCATAAAACCATTTCTGTTTATTGCTGGGAGTGAAATTTGGCTGCTGGCGGCAATAGTAGTTGTTGAGACCGCAATAATCAAAGTACAATCAATAAATGTAATACCTGAGGGACAGAGAGAAGCTGCAGAGAACCTAGTACTGAAGAACTTTATTATTTCTTATTATAATGGCAGTTAACATTTGCGTACCTTTGTGTGTGCGCACACAGCTCAGAGGTAAATCTTGGTCTCTGATTCCATCTTCAGATCATTAATTATAAAAAAAAAATTTCTGTTCCATGAATTTCAGAACATACAATCTATCTTGTGATACTTGAATGTGCTCTTGATGTTCTATATTTAGAGGAGAATGAGAGCTCCTCTTTATTTCTCCCATATGCAGCAACTGAGCACTGGGATCAATCTTCTGTCAAGCTACTGAAATATCCTACTAAAGCAAAAAGTGCTAATAGAGACTGCCTGAAAAAAAATCTCTTTCAATCATTATCTTCAAACCTACAAGTAGAGAATTTAGAAGTGGTTTTAATGATCAGTTCAGTTAAGCTTTAGCCTTGTCATCTATGTACTCATATTTCTCAACAACGGTGTATGAAAAATAGACTGATGCAGCCAATTTACTTCTAGAATCTGAAAGATAATGGAAATTTATTTTCTCTTTGGGTTTTAAATGGGATGTAAATCATAGTATAGAGTAATGATTGTGCTTCATTCACTGACCCAGTGGCCCTGTTCATACCTTAATAGGGCCTGACATTTCACACACAGATAAATGCACAATTACTATACTGACAGAGGTTTTCACCTTATTTTGATTTCTAACTTTTTTGAATTGCTCTGCTCTGCTGCAGTCTAGTGCATTAGACACAGAGGCTGGAATCTGGATAGACCTGCTTTTTCCAGTCCAAGCTCTGCTACTGACTTTCAATATAACTTAGAGCAAGAAAATAAGACTAGTACCTTTAACCTTGTGGCTAGGGACAGACATTAGACATAAATTGGTTTAAATGATCAGAAACTGGTTTAAACCTGTAACAGAACAGATGTTCAGTGCACATAAACCAGTTTGAGAATGGTTTGAGATAAACCTGGTTGAATGTAGTATTAGACTTAACTGCTTTGGCTCAAACTGGTTTATGCAATGTCTGTCCCAGACCCCTTGCTGGTTTAAGATAAACCAGACACCCACAGCTTCCTGGCATGCTCTCTGGACTGGGCAGGGCTCTCTGCTCCACAGCAAGGCTAGCTTCTTGCTGCTGCTCCCTGGCTGCAACTCCTCACCTCACCCGCACCACTCCCTGCTAAGCAGGAATTCGCCCCTCCCCTCTGCCTTGCTGTGGAGGTGTCTGTGTATTAGCTAGCAGGCCATAAGGTGCTGAATCAACTGGCAGATTCAACAGGTAGAATCAACAAGTTGCTGGTAATGTCCTTCTGGTGTTTCTTAATTGGGTGATAAACACTGTTATCAATTCCCTGCTGGGCCACTCAAAGTGTCCTGCCACGTTCTGGCCACAGCCCCCCTCAGCATAATACTGTGGAAGGGAAGGGAGGGCTGATCAGTGCCCCCCCCAGCTTCTAGCCTGAGTCACTGCAGGCATGTGCCTGCATTTCTGAGATATCTGTCTGGTTACAAATCTGATTTAGCCTAGCCAGGTTAGACTAACCTGCAAAGATTGAATCAATTCAGACTCAGGCTTTTTGAATGTCTGTCTCTAGCCTGTGTGCCTATAGTAAGGCACCTCATCTGCTGCAGGAGTTTCTCTAGCCCACATCATAAAAATGCATGTATACTTTAATATATGCTTTTCCTTTCTCTCAGCATATTTTAATATGTATACAGCTGCACAGTCTTGGGAATCTAGTGTCCTTCAGTTTCTTCAGTGGGGTTATTGCTTATGGCAGACCTGGAAGAATTAATTGCAGATTTCCTGTCTCCTGGGTTCAGGTATCAGCTGGTTCTGGTCCTTTGTGTTCCTGCAAAAGAAATATAGAAACATTGCAGTTTTCCGCTGTCTTTCTCCTTTACCTGAAGGGAAAAACCATGTTTATAATGAGGTACTAGGTGTCAGTAGAATGACTTGAAGGACCTCACCACTCAGACTTATAACACATAGATAGATACAATCTATTACTTCAGGGATCATATTCTCATTTCAGTTGCATTCATTCAACCCTTTGGATATCAGTGGCAGGGGGGAGGGAGGAGAGGCTATTTAAATGATATGAGATTTTGCCACATGAATTCCAGCTGGAATCCTAAGGAATAGAAATAAGACTAGGCCCAAAGCTAAGGCAATCATCACCAAGTCACTGTAGAGCTATAAATGTTTTCTACCACCTGCCTTAGGGCTATAGCAAAATGACATTATGATTAGATAAAATGCCTGTTGACCTCAAAGTTCTTATATTTCCTCACAACTCAAGTTAAAATGACAGGTACAGCTGGCCTGCTTGGCTTGAGGCACAGTATGCTTCACTTTATCTAACCATTTCTAAACTGAAATTTTGTAACTGTGGTAGCCTTTTTAGCTCTAAATTTGGGAAAGTTTTGACACAGTACCACTCTGTTTTCATGCATATGTACTAACATTGTTCCAGTTTTCATGGCATTTCCCTAGGATGTGGGAGGAGGTAAAAAAAGAAAAAAAGCTTCATTTGTTGTGTTATACCATCTACTTCTGCAAAATGACTCATTCTAAGGCTGGTGGGCTTGGTAAATAGAGTAGAACAGGGTATATTTATGTATCAGAGTCATGTAATCACTTGATCAGAACAACATTTTGTTGTACAAAGTCAAACCCTACAACAGGATTCAGTCATGTTTTTGTGACCGTGCTGCTGCAGAGAAATGTGAGCAATCATTTTAACTTGCTGTAGGCCAACCCATTTTTGATCTGATACAAGGCCAAGGGCTGCAATTCAGGGTGGGGACTCAGCTATGTTGACAGAGTACTAGGTAGAACAATAGAAAAGGCCTTTATGTCCTTAAGAAAGTAACTGTGGTGGGAAGCTCATAGGTAAGGATTCACCTTTGCTCTGCTTTTACTTGGGCAGTCTCCCTAAAGGCACACAGCCCAAAGCTTTGCTTGTTTTTATGTTGGTCTTGTGCGTGAATTTTTATCTTCTCAGAGTCAGTGTTTAGTTCAGGGGCAGGCAACCCCAGCATGAGTGCCAGATCATGGCACTTGAAGGCATTTTGCTTGGCACACACACCTCAGGGCAGATGGCAGGGAAGGGACCAGAGCTGTGCTAATACAACAAGGATCAGGCTCCTCACAGCTCCCCTGACATCTGCCCAAGCATGCCAAAATCTTACAAGTCAAGGTTGCGGGTGTTTTTGGCACTCTGACCAAAAACACTGCCAATCCCTGGTCTAGTTGGTTTTACCTAGCCATGGATGCCATATCTCTGAGAGAGCCCTCTGCCTTTATCCTTGTTTGAAAGTATCCCAGTGGCAAACAAAAGATACCCACATAGGCAAACTAGGCACATGCCTAGGGCCCTGAGTTGCAGGGGGCCTGGTCCTTCCCTCTGCTGCGACGGCTCAATGGCCTTGTCCTCCTCCCTTCCCTTTCCTTCCCCTCCCCTCTACTGGCCTTGTTGGTATGGTGGCTGCTTCCTACTGGAACAATGTTAGTAGCAGCCCATGGGCTGTGACTGGCCTGCAGGCCAAGTCTTGGTTACCTCTTTATAAAGATTAGCTCTTCCAGACTATTCTTTGAATTAGGATGAGACACACATTTTTAAAAATATCTTTTATTGGGCAAGCTGTATACTTGGGAGGGCTGTTGGACAAGTTTTGGGCACCAAGTGCCCTTCCTCAAGTCTAAGAAGAAGCAGACACAGGCTGACCAGACTACTGTATTTTCTTGTATACCACAAGCCCCCAAATAAGACACACATGCCATTTTTTGGAAGGCAAGATGAAGAAAAAAAGACTTTTCCAGAGTTATGGCTATATAGATCAGGGACAGAGCTCATTCACCTTGCATTTCCTGTTTAATGGCAAGCTGAAACCCTAGCTGCTGCTGAAGACTGATCTTCAGGGGTGGATCTATGATTTTAAAAAGAGCTAAAATGTCTGCAAAACTGTGAAATAGTAGAAAAGAGACCAGGAGCAGCTAACAGACAGTAAAATTGCCAAAAGAAAGTTTAGCTTGATTAGTGAAACTTTAGCACTACTAAAAAAAAGAAACAATTCTTAACCCCCATGGAACAAAGAACAATGACCCATTATGTTAATTGATTCCCTCAGCTGCCTAAATAGAAATGCCACGGCTGCTGCTGGACAGTGGGTTTTATAGCAGGAAGCAAAGTGGGGTGATTCTATTCTGGGTAGAAAAAAATCAAGACATGCACCACTATTTTGGGGGGCTGATTTTTGGAAAATGTGTATGTGGTATTCCAGAAAATATGGTATCAGAGAAAAGACACCATGACATGCAAACAGCTTGCTTAGAGGAATGGAGGAGGGCTGTGAACTAATTGTGAAGAGGTGTTACCAGGAACTGGTTGTAGTTGTTAAAGCTTGGCATGTTCATAATGGAAAAGCTAACTAGCTTGATGAGAGATTCCGTTATACAACACAGTACTGTATTCATTTTATAAGTAACATGGAAACACTGGAAGTGTTAACTCCTCTTAATACTAATTTTGTTCACAATTAGAGGATGAGTGGATTTAGAACTTTGCTTGTTATAACCAGGGGTAGTTCACATGCAGTTTTTATATTGAAGGAAGATTTGCAGGGTTTTAAATTATTTAAAAGAATCTTCTAGGAAACTTAAATATGAGGACCAAACTCTAGCATTTATTTACATAAGCACAGGACTTATTATTGTCAATGGAAGCTTCATACACATATTCAAAGGCAGCATTCAGCTTACAGTTAGTGATATGGACCCCGATTCTCAATTACATCCATCTTGTTCTGGGTGCAACAGAGAAGGAAGGCCTTATTCTCCCTAGCCTGAGCAGGGGTTAGAAAAGTTCTAACTCCTTTTTCCTTACCTTCTGGCAATGGTCTCCATTACCAGAATAATGAAGGTACATCACGCTTCAGTCCTTCTTCCACTTTTGGCAAATTGCCTTGGAATGTTTTAGGCTCTGGTTTCTTTTTAATCATTGCTGTTCACATTCAGGTTTTCTTACAATTGACTCCTTGAGGAGGCAATTAATACAACAATTTCCTTGTTAAAGTGCAGAGAAGACACAGAGGAGGAGTGTGCTTTAGGGCTGTTTATGAATTCTCATTGGATTCCACATTAGTCTGGGTGTGAATTCTCCTTGCTCCTGTTTGGTATTTCTGTCTTTATTTTGTAACTCTCTTTCAATCTCTCTATACTTCCAGGGTTTTATCTTTAAAGATGCAGAGATGTCTATATCCAATAGAAGTAGGAACAAATATTTTTTAATGTGTGAGAAATGTAATAATTTTATTTAGATATTAGAAGAAAATATTAAATATAGCAAGGTAGCTTCTGACATTTATCTTTCTTGCCTCAGACTTAATATAATTTAAGACTGAAGTTAACTAAAACTCAAAGGAAGGAAATGACCTGAGATGTATCATTACTGTAGTACAAGGTCAGTGTTTAATATTTATTGCCAAGTGATGACAAAAATAATTGCTGGATTCAAGTACTTTAGCTTCCTATTTAACTTGTACACTGATAATAAACTAACAAATAAATGTGCACTGATAAGGTCAGAACTGACATTGCTATAAATATTATTCATTCAGTCAAGCCTCCCTACTTTTTCCAGAGTCTGTTTTTTTAATGTCCTAGGAAAACTTCCAGTTCCTGAGGTTTAAACATCACAAGATTACCCCCCAACCTCCCCTCCCCCATAGATTTGGGAGGTTTGCATGCCTTCTGATTCTTGAAACTTGGCACTCATGTTTTTAATATTTTTCCCCACAACCAGGAGGGCTACAAACTTTTTATTTAAATGAAACTATAGATTCTTACATTTGAGTACCTGATTGTTGCCATGGGAATGGGATTTTAAAATATACTAAATATTGCAAAGCTCATGATAAGACAATGAATCCACAACATCGTAAGCCCTGTCATTTATACTTTGTACTCTCAGTCTAATGCATATTTTTAACCTAAGTCTTCCATGCAGGTACTTTATTTATATTTCCAAAACAAGTCAAGGAGCACAGGTGTCTGCAAGTATCTCTGTCTTTGTGAATGTGATCATTATTTTCAGGAGTTTCATCAGATACAGGTAGCTAGTGATTTACAATATGGATCTCTTAAAAAAAGAGGAAAAGGCTGGCCATTGTAAACTGGCAGAGCAAACCAGCAAATGCTCTCCCTGAAAGTTTTATTCTTGACACTTTAGAAGCCATAGTTCTACCCATTTTAATTTTTTCCCTGCAATAAACCAGACTGCCCTTCCTTTTCTTCCCCCTGATTTTCATTCATCCAACTATTTTAACCCTCTCTTGCTTATAACAAGAAGTGATCTTTCTGCCTCATGCAGCCTCCCCTTCTCACAGCAGTGCTCTTCAAACAGCCATTTGGAAGCAACCAGCTCTAGCTCTGCCTTTTGCTGCGAAGAGGTGAGAGGTGACCAACGAGGCCAAATCTGGAAGCAGTTGTTGCTGCTGCTGCTTCTGAAGAAAAGGCAGTAGGGAGTGCAAAATAGCAGGGAGCAAAGCAGTTCTGTTTCAAAAAACTACCTCCCACTGCTGCATAGGCCAGAATTGTTGGCAGCTCTGGAACAGTCATATGAGCAAGAAGAAAACAAAATAGTTTATCACAACCTAAGCTAGGAAGTTTCTACTTACAGTGCAGAATTCCAGTGTTCAAAAGCATCCCCAATGCTCACCAAAGAGCTATAATTACCATATTCTATATTCCCTTTACAATCCTGGGGGGGCTTCAGTTCCCAGCCCTGCCTCATTTCCCTTGTTCACCTGTACACGGTGTTCATTGTGCAAGCAGTGAACTCCTTGCTTGCTTGAAAACAGAAAAGGCCTCTCCTATGAGCATTCTCTTTCAGCAGCATTAGATTGAGAAGTCAGAACAATGCTTGTTCCCTCCTTTCCCCTTTGTACCAGTTAAAATATTGATGTCTTTCTTTCATGAGTAGGGAATACTAAGGCTCTCTGAACTGAAAGCATCTATGTTTTCTCCACAGTGGTTTTCAACTTTTATCACACCAGGAAGACCCCAGGATGCTCTTTACATCTAGCTAGGACCATTTTCCATGAAGCAACATAGGAAAGTCAGCAGCCTCGCCTTTTAAACAATGATCTGGTGCTCCCAGGTTGAAAATCCCCTTTTATAAGGAAGCCATAGCCCAGGCACAGGTGTATATAAAAACCTAGTGTGGACAATTGCATATAGCTGTTATTTATTATGTTGAGTACAGTAGTGCATAAAGACCAATCAAAAATGCATCCTCTTTGCTCTGCCCCTGATGCTTGGCCCTGCACAAATGCAGGTTTATTAATGGAAAGAAAACTGAAGCGATGTCAGTGAGTGGGTAAGAAGGGTAGGAACTGAGGAGAAGGAATAGTGGGGGAGGATTGGAGCAAACAGCCATTCAGCATGGGGCAAATAGAGTCCAGCCTACAATAGTTTCTGGATGTCAGGGGGTCCAGGTCTTGATAGCTTCTGCAACTGCTCCTGTTCGCTGGAGGATCTGGCTGGCTCCCCTCTGCAATTTCTCTCAAGGCCACTTGAAGGTATCTTGCTTCTAGTGCCCCAGAGCATGGGGTATCTCTTATACATAATGCTGGGAAAAAGAGGCAGATGGAAGCAGAGTGATTTAACTGACACATCTAGAGATTTTTTTCCACAGAATTTACTCTCTGACACAGACTTGATAAAAATGTACATATTTTTCATGTTTTCTTTGCCCTTCTTTGACATGATTCTATTCTTTTTCTTCTAGATTGGTTTTGCCATTGCTTCAAAACAAAAGGGGTTTTGTTATTTGACCAGTAAGTGTATTGTTCAGATAAGTCTGGTTATAATAAGCATACTTCAGCATCCCTGGGTAGCGTTCTTTCATTTCAATAGTTAACACCTATGGCTGGTTGCCAGACACAGCTGAAGTGACTGATACAAGATCACCCCCCTTTGATTTCCATTCCTCTCTGTCTTAAAAATCAACTATGACACAATATTTATTAAAACTTTCCTTCTACCTCAAGACAATCCTGACTTTGTACAAGACTCCAACAAAACAGTCATAGTCTTCCTTCTGGGATTTTGCTTTTATTTTAAATGTGACATTAAAGGGAAGAAATTAAGTACAACTGTTGGCTGTTGATGAAAAGACTTAATGATGACATACATGGAGGGAAGGAGAAACTTTCAGGCTGTTCATACACATTGTGATACACACTCTGATAGGTGCCACACAAGGAACACAGAACTATTGCATCTTGAGCAAAGCACATTTTGGGTGCTGTGCCCCTGGTAGGAGCATAGCAGGCAGAACAGAGCCAGGCATTGCAAACTGCTAACTCTGCCTCTTCAGGGAGACCCTCCAGGGTGTTGGGGTGCTGGTTCCCTTTAGAAAAAGATCACAGAAACATAGTGCATCAGTCCAGATGGTGGGTGTGTGAACAACGGAATTTTGCTCAGATCCTGGTAGTGCTGGAGCAATGTTGTAGCTGTGATGGTCCAGGAATTATATGAGAGGCAAGGCTTGCTGTGGGTGATATCTCTTATTGGACTAATTGCATGGTTGGGATAGATAAATGGGCAGAGGCAGATCCAGGGGAGGTACACTGGTACACTTGCACCTCCCTTTAATTCCTGGTCCATCCAATGTTTAAAGTCAGTTGCCTAGCAGTGGCAGCAACATTTCTGTTCCAGCGGCAGGGAGAGGGTCCATCGACTTCATGTATCATTATAATTTGAGGCCAGTTAATCTCACCTCTATCCTCAGGCAAAATTTGAAAAAATTATTAAGGACCACATTTGTGGGAGCCCAGCAGGAAAAATAATGCTGAAGGGCAACCAGCACAGATTCATAGCAGGTAGGTCCTGCCTGACTAACTTTGTTTCTTCTTATGATCAGATCACCAAATACTTAGATGAAGGAATCGAAGTAGATGTAATTTACTTGGATTTCAAAAAGGCCTTTGATACGGTGTCTCATTCCATTCTTATAAATAAACTAAGTGGCTGTGTCATAGATGATTACACAGGCAGGTGGGTGGCAAATTGGCTTCCCGCACCCAGAGAGTGGTGGTGGATGGGTCAGTATCGACCTGGAGAGATGTGGGCAGTGGAGTCCCTCAAGGTTTGGTCCTTGGATGAGGGCTGTTCAATATCTTCATCAGTGACTTGGATGAGGGGGTGTGGAGAGCACTCTGTCCAAATTTGCAGACAACACCAAATTCTGGGGCAAAGTAAACACACTAGGGAATGGATTCAGGCAGATTTCGGCAGGTTGGAAAAGTGGGCAGAAAATAATAGGATGCAGTTTAACAAAGAGAAGTGCAAAGTGCTGCACTTAGGGAGAAAGAATAAACAACACACTTACAGGCTGGGGGATGACTTTCTAAGCAGCACAGCAGCAGAAAGGGATCTCAGAGTCATAGTCGACTCCAAGATGAACATGAGTCATCAATGTGACAAAGTGATAGGTAAAGTTAACTGCTCTTTGTCATGCGTTAGCAGCTGCATCACAAGCAGATCAAAGGTGATACTTCCCCTCTATGCTGCATTGGTGAGGGTGCAGCTGGAGTACTGCATCCAGTTTTGGGGGCCACACATCACGAGGGCTGTGGATAACCTTGAGAGGATCCAGAGGAGGGCCACTCATATGGCTAAGGGCCTGAGAGAAATTGAGGGACCTGGCCATCCTCAGCCTCCACAAGAGAAGCCTGAGAGGTGATTTTGTGGCCGTCTATAAATTCATCCCAGGGGGAAGGGGGAGGCAGCAAGGAACAGGAGATGCTCTGTTTACCAGAGTGTCCCTTGGGTAACTAGAAACAATGGCCACAAACTGACAGAGAGCAGATTTAGATTAGACATTAGGAAGAACTTTTTTACGGTAAGGGGGACCAGAATCTGGAATGGGCATCCAAAGGAAGTGGTTTACTCCCCTACCTTGGAGGTCTTTAAGAAAAGACTGGACAAGCACCTGGCTGGGGTCATCTGATCCCAGCACTCTTTCCTGCCCAGGGTGGGGGGTTAGCCTCTATGATCTACTGAGGTCCCTTCCGACCCTAAAAATCTATGAAATCTATTAAATTTGCTTGATTCCTTCTAAACTCTTCATTCCACAGGTGTCAACCACCCTCTTTTCATTAACAGGTCTTTAATAGTTCCACTACTTCAGCTATACCTACTTCTGCAATGCTGGTGTCTGTTCACTGCTCCTAGTCACTTAGCTCCCATTTCACAGACCTGCAGATTATTTTTTAACTCTAGCTGAAAACACCAACATAGGTGTATAAATATTAACCCAGGTGAACTTTAGCTTAAGTATGGAAATAACTTTCAATGAAGCATTGGAGGCACTATTAAGATGTGCAAGAAGGCTTGATTTTATCTTCTCAGAAAACGAGACATGCAGGGAGCATCTACATATGAAATTAATGCAGTGCAATAAACTCTGGCACATATCATGCTGGAGTTTACTACTTCTGGGTGCCACATTTACATGTGCGCCCAGGACTGCAGTGCATTGAGCTAGGTTGGAGCAGCCCTAGCTGGCAGGAGGCCTGGGGGATCAGCCTGCCAGCCCAGGGCTGCTCTGTCCTGGCTTAAGGTGTTGCAGAGGGGGCTGGCTAAGGCACAAGGGTGCTCTGGTGTGGGGCTAACCAGCAGGCAGCACCCCCACTGAAGTACCCTTTTGCCCCAGCCAGCCCTGTCAGTGTCTCCATGTGTGTTGATGAGCACTAAATAATGCTGGCATAGGATACTACTTGTGTTTACAAGTACTAACCTACTGCTGAAATAATTAGTTTCCTGCAGCCTAATAGGGCTACAGTGCACATGTAGATGCTGAGACTTTACTGTGGAGCTAATTAGGCAGCTCTGTAGTAAACATTTCCTGTAGATGCCCCCACGTTTAACTAGAATAACTCTGGGACTAGTGAAACAACATCTTTGGATTATTTTTTGCCTGGTTTGTTGTGTTTTTATATATAATACATGATAGAGCAAATTAATGAGCATTCCAATAAACAGGTTTTTTTGCTTCAATCTTCAATTGAATACTATAGCTCTAGGCCCCTACTTATTAGTTTCATAGTTTCTAGGGTAGGAAGAGACCTGAGCAGATCATCTAGTCCGACCCCCTGCCATGGCAGGAAAGAGTACTGGGGTCAAACGACCCCAGCAAGGTGTTCATCTAACCTCCTCTTAAAACCCCCCAGGGTAGGAGCCTGCACCACCTCTCTTGGAAGTTGGTTCCAGACCCTAGCCGCCCTGACCGTGAAATAGCGCCTCCTGATGTCCAACCTAAACCTACCCTCTGCCAGCTTGTGACCGTTATTCCTGGTCACTCCTGGCAGTGCTCGGGGGAACAGTGACTCCCCCAGTGCCTGCTGATCCCCCCTGACTAGTTTATGAAAGGCCACAAGATCCCCCCTCAGCCTTCTCTTTTGGAGGCTGAACAGGCTCAGGTCCTGTACTGGGGGACAGCAGGGCACATTAGTGAAGCTTCTAGTTTCTTATTAACTGGAGAAAAATGTGTTGTGTTATATGTCATGATACACCACATCTCCTGCACCCCCTTTTCAAAATCCTAGATCCTATGTGGATAGGCCAACAGTTTTCAGCCATTTTAGACTGGAGGCACCCCTCATTAGACTTGAGGCACCCCTGGGAAAATGCCAGCTCTTAGTTTTCACTTGTTTTTTGACTGTGGAAAAATAGTAAGATATTTTTTCTGTTGTAAAGAACCGAGAAAGCCCAGCACAAGTCAGTATCTAACACTATCGTTTTCCTACTTGAACTCTCTATTGATCTTGTGAATCATGGTTGTGCATCGAACAGCACTAACACTGTGTAGCACCCTAGCGGGGAGCACTCGAAAGGACCTTGAGCCATTCAGGTTAAGAACTGCTGGGACAGACACGCTTTGGAAGGCCTTGCAATTCCAAAGCCATGCGATGCACCGGGAAGCTTGCCTATGCCTACCCCAACCCTGCGGCTGGTTCAGTAGAGAGATATCAGACAGGTGTATTTGGTGTGTGTTAGGAATGTAGGCCGATGCCCACCATAATATGCACACTGGGGACAACTGAAGAAGAAAACAGAGACAGGAGTGAAGGTCAAAGGTTTGAAATGAGTGCAAGGAGGCACTGACCTGAGCAAACCAGACAGTGCCCACTGGCCCATGAATGAGTCTGACGAGCTGTAGACACTGCCCAGAGACGTGAACAGACCCAGGACTGGAAAATGGTCCCACAGCCCCTGGGGGTCCTCCCAGTCAGAGCCCCCTTCCTGGGCAGGGACACTGCGAGGGCCAGGGGGCTGAGCAGGCGGTCCCAGGACCGTGGGACAGGAGCGTCTAAACAGAAAGGTGCGGGGAGGGTGCAGGCAGAGCCGCAGCAGGTGGCGAAGGCCAGGGCCGCAGCGCCGCACACACCCGCACCTCCCGGCGGTGTCTGCACTGCAACGGCCTGGACGTGCCACTCCGGAGGGTGGCCCGAAGGCGCCGGGGACAGCTGGAAGCCCCTTGGTGCCTTGCAGCGCAGATCCCGGATCCGCGGGGTGGAGCTGGCGCCAGTCCTGCTGGAGCCGGGGTGGGGGGGAGTCGGCCCCTGCCTCCCGGGGTGCTCGGGGGAGCCCCCCGCCTTCCCGCTCCTCCTCGTGCCCGGAGAGGCTGCGGCCGGGGCGCGGCGTGCGGGGGCGGAGCCGCCCGCTCCCTCCGGCCGCCCGACATGGCCACGGAGAAGCCGCTGCGGAAAGGCGCCGCCGCCACCCGCCT
>NW_017729026.1:27568433-27571134 GCF_001723915.1 Gavialis gangeticus
CGCCAAGGTAGGAGCCGGGGCCTTGGGCAGCCCCGCTCTGCCCGCCCCTGCCCTTGCCCCTACCCCTGCCCCGTGCACAGGGTTGCAGGCTGCAAGCGGGGTGCCCTGGCCACACACCCAAGGGTCATACACATCTCTCCGCTCCCCATCACAGGTAGGGTGGCCATCATAGAGGACAGCCTCTTCATACGAAACCGGACGCTTTTATGAACTCTATTTAAAAAAAAAATAGAGGGGGGTTCATCGCTAGAGGACATAGTAGCAGAAAACCCGACTGTCCTCTATGGTGGCCACTTAGCCACAGGGCCCTTCTACTGGATCTGGCTCCCTGGTCCCACCTGGCTCTGGGGTTGCGGTGACTGGTGGCGCTGCCTGGTGCCGCCTGGGTGGGCCCAGCGGGCTCTGGGGACCGAGCAGGCTCAGCCGTCCTGGCTGGCTCTAAGGCTCGGCCTGGATCCGCGGCACTTGCTTTTGGCTCCTTGGAGCCAGCTGGTTCTGGATCTCTGGTCCCGGCCGGCTCTGGGGTCACACGATGCTGGGCTGCGTGCACCCGGCTAATGGCAGCCCATATGAGAGATACATACTGCAACCCCACACTGCCGTGGTGGTGTAGGGTGGGCTCTGCGTGTGGAGGCAAAGTCATGGCCCCAGGGGTGGTCACTGCCAAGGCTCAGCTGCTTTGCTGTGTTGTAGCAACAACCAACTTCTGCTCCTGCCCTTTGTGGGGGCTTGCAAATGGGGGGTGGTTAGAAATGGGCTTGGGGAGGAGGAAGTTGCACTGAATGGCTAATCCGCAGGGGGTCAGGTGGGAAGGTCCTGAACACCCCTAGGTCTCACAAGCCTGTCTGCCTCCCTGCCCCCCTTTTTCTGCTATGTGTCAAGGTGTTTTTAAGCCTCTGTTGGGAATTAGCTACAGCCAAAGCTGGGACTTTGACTGCAGGGTGCCAATGCTCCTGCTGGGACCAAAGCTGGAGGTTGCTGACTAGGGGCTCTTGCCCTTCCACTCAGGATCAGACCAAATGCCTTATTTTGGGGTCAGGAAGGAATTTGACCCCATGGTCAGATTGGTAAGGATGGGGGAGTGGAGGGGTGAAGGGTTGTCTTCCTCTGTAGCTGGGGGGTGTCCTTCTACCCAGGACCTCTTGAGCGTATATTGACAACATTTTGTAGAAGCAGAGCGCTGGCTGCCATGGTTCTCTTGCTTTACCAGTGGTAGGTTAGGGTGTTAGGTCTATGTTATGTCAGGGTTGACATTAGTTTTAGGTAGAGTTTTGATTATGGTTTGTATGGGAATGTTTGGATAGGGCTGATCCTGCCTGAGATGGGGGCCAGGGGGGTTGGACTAGATGACCTCCGGAGGTCCCTTCTGGCCCTACTTCTCTGTGGCTATGACCCTTCCCCCTCATTCTGCCATGTTTTCACCTGTCAAAAAAAAATGTTGGATAAACAAAGCAGAGTACTGGCCCTTGAAGTTTCAAGGGGAAGAATAAAGTCACATAAAGGGTTATCTTTGCCTGAGAATGGCTTTTCCTTCTTCAGAAAACCCATCTCTTTATTTTTGCCTGGCTAGAAAAAAATATGCTTCTTCAGAAGTGCTCTGGTTGCATCTAAGTTGTGTCATTTTTTGCAGTTTCTTGTCTGATCCAGTCTTTCTTTTGCTTTGCCTGGTTTCGTAGGCAGCTCTGAGGTTAGAGTGGAAACCACAGGATTTTTCCTTGAAGGATTAGGGAAGAGGTGGGAGAAGCTGGCTAATTTCCTTTTACCTTATTCCCACAATAGGCGGGACAGGAAATTAACAATAGCACATTTTACCACAGTTTAGTGGCTGGGTTGGGAGGTTGGCAATGTCGCTTTGCAACATCACTATCTAGTGTTATTTTAGTGCTGGTTCTTGTGATTTTTCTAGTCAGCATTGTGATGATACTTGATGTTCATCTTTAAAGCCCCCGTGCCTGGAATCATATAGATTTCATAGACATTTGGGCTAGAAGGGACCCTGGAGGATCATCGAGTCCAGCCCCATGCCCCAGGGGCAGGAAGTGAGCAGGGATCATAGCAAGATAAGCATCCAAATGCGTCTTGAAGGCGTTCAAAGTGGGTGCTGCAACCACCTCCAGCAGCAGTCGATTCCAAACCTTGGGGGCTCGGACAGTGAAGTTCTTTCTTATGTCCAGCCTGAATCGGTCGCGGCGGAGTTTGTGACCATTCGATCTTGTCATCCCTTGGGGCACTCTGGTGAACAGACATTCCCCCAGATCCTGATGAGCACCTTTGATAAACTTATAGGTGGCCATCAGCTCACCCCTGAACCTGCGCTTTTCCAGGCCAGAGAGTCCCGTAGCTCTCAGCCTGTCATCATAAGGCCTGTTTTCCTGACCTCTGATCATGTGTGTGGCCCTCCTCTGCACCCACTCAAGCTTCTCTACATCCTTTTTGAATTGTGAAGCCCAAAACTGGACCCAGTACTCCAGCTGCGGCCTCACCAAGCTCAAGTACAACGGGAGAACGACATCCCGGGATTTGCTTGAGTAGCATCTATGGATGCAAGCCAGCGTTTTGCTTGCTTTACTAGCTGCAGCATCACATTGGCTCATGTTCATCTTGTGGGGAATCACGACCCCCAAGTCCCTTTCATCTGTAGTGCTACCCAGTGTAGCACTGCCGAGCCTATAAGCATGCTGCAGGTTTTTCCTCCCAAGGT
>NW_017729026.1:27576134-27589512 GCF_001723915.1 Gavialis gangeticus
TCTCTTCCCCCTTGTCCAGGTGATAGGTCACCTGGTCATAAAAGGAAATGAGATTGGTCAAGCAAGACCTACCCGCAACGAACTTGTGCTGGGTATCCCTCAGGATATTGCCTTCAACTCCCAATATGATTAGGAGATACCGGGTGCATCTGCTCATTCATTAGTGTGCCATAGTTACTGCACATTAAGTTTAGTACTTGGATAACCAAGTACTAAATCAATGTGCATTAACTCATGTTACTGCTCAATAGCATCGGCACACGGGTTTTTACAGACTCTAACTGCACAGTAGCCTAATACTACTGCACAGTAGTGTATTAGCATGGGTTTTGCATTGCACGCTATTGCACAGTGTTAATAGGCTACTGCGCAGTTATCATCTCATGTAGATGCACCTACTCTTAATGTTCATTTAAAAACAAAACACTCCCTAATAGACTCCTGCCCCAACCCCAAAACTGCTTTCATGGTTGCGGATTACAAAAGTGGAAGCGTGACCTCAGAGCACCTCAAAATGCAAAAATCAGTAGGCAAGCTTAAAAGAACCCCAGATTTATTATTTTTCAGTCAGTCTTATGATTCTTAAGTCAATCTTCTGCTTTTTAAATACCTGTTCTTGGGGTCAGCAGCATTAACTGGGCAGTGGTGCTGAGCTGCAAGGATGCAGCCTCCCTCAATGTGAACTGTTGCATGATATTTTGGGATATCTTGCTGGTGACTTTAGTCTTTTGAAAGTGAACTATCTCCAACTCAAGGGCTGTCTCTGAACTTTTCCAGCTGAGCTGGTGCAGCAGAACTGGTTTAAGCAGAAATGGTTCAGCGTGTCCAATCCAGATGCATATTGTAAAATGTCTATGTGCATCAACACACGTGATCTTCTAAACCAGGGCTGTCCAGTCCCTGGGTGGCCAGGGGCTGCATGCTCTGTGGGCTCCCTAGGACCCCCACCATGCAGCCAGTGCAAGCCTCCCCTGGCTGCCACCACATAAGACCAGGGTTTGATTTTATGCTTTAATGGTGTTGGGTGGGGAGGGAGGGGCTGCAGAAAAAATTGGGCTGCCTATCACAATGCCCTAATAAAATTGGAGCCCCCCTGGTTATGATTTTCAAATCTTACAGGAGGAATCTCATCTCTTGGGGAGGGGAGCTCAGCCTCTCCACCCCACCTATAATTTGAACTTTGCATGAGATACTCCTCCCACCCCCTTGCCCCTGCTATATGAGCAGTGGGCTCACCCTGTCCTTTCCCACTGCTGCCCTGCCCCAGAGACCTCAGCCCTGCACCACCAGGAGTAATGGGAGGGGGACGTTAACCCCTAGTGGACTGGATACATCCCATGGGCAACCAGTTGAACAGCCCTGTTCTAAACCATTCATGTACCCTGCTGTCTGGGTGCCTAACTGATATTTTCTGGCATGTGTCCCAGAGGCAGTGGTTCTGGGAAACTGTGAAAAGGTAACCTGGTGCATTGTGGTACAACAGTGAAAGGACAGTTTGGTGACATTATGTTAGTGGTATTTGGTCATACTGCTTCTGAGCCACTGAAATGATCCCATATAGTAGAATGCTGAACAACCACACTCCAGTCGACTGCACGTTGTTTTTGCAGGGAAATTTCTTTCCTTTGTTTCTGCTTTCTATAAAGCAGTGGTCTCTAAACTTTTTTGATCGCACACCCCTATCAGTAAAAAATTTTTGAGCACGCACCCCCAATATATGTATATTTATTTATTTATAAATTATATACATGTACGACTTAGTGTAACACTGTACAAAGTTTGGAGACCACTGTACACTGTACTACTGTACCTCCGCGTTGTGGAACTCCCACTCTTCCCTCGCGTACTGTACGTGACATGTGACCGTCTGACATATGGACCGAGTGAGGGCGCCAGTATCAATCCATATATTAAATATTAGTAAAGCTTAATTTCTTTCTTATTTTTTTAGATAAAAAATAATATATATAGAAGTTCTAATATTTTCTTCCCGCACCCCAGTGGGTCATCTTGCGCACCCCCTGGTGTGCGCGCACCCCACTTTGGAGACCACTGCAGAGTTCTTACGCCTTTCTGGTATTTGTAAGAGTTTGAAAAAATACCTTTTAAAATTCCTTTATATGTTAACAGAGTACTTTAAAACTGAAATCTGTATTGACAGACACAACTTTTACCTACTTTAAAAGGCAACGGTGAGTTGCTGCTTTGGTGAGTTGCTGCTGTTCTGTTGTGACTGTTAACTCTGCCTGCTCATTTAATCCTGGATGAAACTGGGTTAAAGTTGCAGTGCTTTTGGCACACTTTATTGCCACTCAGCCATACAACTGAGTGCACAGATGCAACAGTTACATTGTACCTGTATCAATCAAGCACAGGGGTCTATTACAATTGGTATGTTTTTCTGACATACTACTATACTTTTGATCCCACTAGCTGAAAAATATACTGTACATGGGTCACAATGCTATAGTAGCATTTATACAATGTGTATTTTTAAGTATGGTCATAAGCAGCAGTCTTTCCTTGGTTTTTTTTGCTTGATAATGGTACAATCCTGCTGTGAACAAAAAGGGAATTTATCTGGCGTTTTCCTTAGAAACAAAACATCATCATCAGCAACAAAAATAGCAACCCTACCCTCTTCCAGGGGAAACAGGAGGGGCCAAAATCCATCCATAAATAGCCCCTGTCTTGCAATTGCAGATAATTGATTGTATGATTGAACAGTTTTTTGATGAGTTGCACAGCAAAAAACCTGGGGAGAGTGACTGCAAAGTAGCTTGAAGGTTTATACCAT
Source organism: Gavialis gangeticus (assembly GCF_001723915.1). NCBI lineage: Eukaryota > Metazoa > Chordata > Crocodylia > Gavialidae > Gavialis > Gavialis gangeticus. The sequence continues at coordinate 27,578,932 of NW_017729026.1, forward strand.
ACAAGATTATAAATATCTGTATGTTCCTCAGTGTGTAGGATGAAGGTGTGGAAAATACCAACCAAAAGAAAAAGGTTGCCCTTTAATAAGTTGACTTCCATGCGCTAGATCTAGGAAAGTTCAGAGCTACCAAAGCAACTGTTCCTGGAATTTGCTGAAGAGCCAGATGTTGCTGCTTTTATGGGAAAATTGTATTCCTCAACTTCATATTCATCATAGTCCGTGGTGGTCATCCAAGGAACAGGAGGAATGGCATGATGTTCTGTATGATAAACGGAAATCCGCAAGCTTTTCACTGCATTTTTCCACTTAAAGACTTTTGTAGTGTTTAAAATGGAGTGCCAAAATACAGTATTTGTAAACACTTTTGAATGCCAGTCGTGTGGTGCAGATAACAAACCTAAACAAACACAGGCTTTTTTTTACACATCTGCCCTCACTTTATAATGGGCATTGGAAAAAAACATACACCCACACATTACTCATGCTTGTTGCTAGAGCTTTGAGCTATATACTAATAAATTAAAAATTGTCCTTGCAATTCAAATGAGATTTTTGTTGCACTTGGGAGGGAAGCAGCAGTTGCTTTTCATCACAGAATAATGGGTTTATGTTAGGCTTTCATGTTTCTGATGTGAGGAAATATCTTTTCCAAGAATCTAGCTAGTAGGACTCAACATTTTGGAGTCCTATGGCATCTATGCAGATTTATTTCCACTTGCTTTATATGATGTGATGTAGTTTTGGTAAAAACACATCTTTTTGCTGGAATGCTAGAGCCATTTAAGACTGTGATATGTATTCATCTTATTTTTCTACTGGCAATCTGAATTGTTTCAGAAACACGTGTATTGACCAAAACCTGAAGGCAAGACTGCTGAAAAGCAACCAGAGTTAAAGCAGATCATTTTTTGGACCAGGATAAATGGGCTTAATTCAGTGTGCTGATAGAAGGGTGGGGAACTCCTAAGTTGTTATACAAATTCCAGCTGTGATTTTTGTCTCTATGAGTACATGTTAAGCAGTGTAATCTCAAGCTTTTGTTGGTTTCTGTTGGGATTAAGCTGTGTTTTACACGTCATGTCTCCTGACACATTAGCTTGATATGATGATAAAGGACATCAGACTATATAGCTTTGTATCTAGAAGTGAAAGTATGTGCCATTGGACTAGAACAGGGGTAGACAAAATACAGCCCGTGGGCTGTATCCAGCCCATGGCTGCCCCTGTGGTGCTCTTAATGAGCTGAGCTGCACCTGCTTCCACCAAGATGGCCCAGCCTTTGCCACACTCCCACCTGCCAGCCCAGGCCCCAACCAGTGCACACAGCTTCTAGTGTTGCTCTGCTCCCCTTGCCTGCAGTGGGAGCCACTTGGCTGAAGTCCCCTCTACCCCCACCCCTCTGAAGTGACACAGCAGTGGCAGAAGCAGAAGAAGAGCCACCCTGGAGATGAGGGGAGCAGAGCAGCCCTGATGGCTCGTGCCCCAGCCAGTGCATGTAGCTTCCGGTGGGGCTGTTCCCAGTGCAGCCAGCTGGGTGCTGTTCTGCTCCCCTCACCTCCAGTGGCAGCTCCTCCCCTGCTCCTGCCTCTGCAGCGTTGCTCTGGATTGAGATGAAGCTTCAGCCAGTGTCTCCCACTGGAGGTGAGGGGAGCAGAGCAGCATCCAGCCAGCTGCAGCCACACCAGGAACATCCCTGCTGGAAGCCGTGTACTGGCTGGGGCCGGGGCCAAGCCAGTGGGTGTGGGGGAATGCAGCACAGAGTGGGTTGCCCTTAGTGGGACTCGGCTCTATGCAGAGCACCGTGGGGGGCAGCGATGGACTGTATTGCTTGGATGAGCTCTTCCTCATGTGCCTCCCACTTCCCTCTCCCTCTCTCCCTCCCCTCACCCCTGGCAGGCTCCTGGGACCTAGCACCCAGACAGCCCCTGCCCCCACATACACATCTCCACACTCCTATACACACATTCTCCAATCCCTGCACAAGGCAGGGCATACAAGGAGCGGATTGGACTTGTCCACCTGACCTGCTCCCAAGCACTGCTCACTGCCTGCCCAAAGCGCCATAGGGAGTTTTAGTGAGTTGTAGGAGGGGAGGGGAGGTTGGTGCGGGTGCTCAGCTGGCCTGCGACGGGTCCTCAAAACTCCATATGTGGCTCTTGGTCCCAAGTAATTACCCACCCCTAGACTACAAGCAAATAGTAACATTAGTTTCAACATGAGGTGTAAATAACTTTCTGTTTATAATTGGGTTTATTCTAAGGAAGCAGTTATCCCTTACTGCTAAAGGTAACCTTTGCACTTTCTGTACTACTCCTTGCATGAAGTATTTTTATATGGTAAAAAATATTGGGTTTGGGGAAAGGAAACGGAACAACAGTAGAAAACCTGGATTAGATGCTATATTTTGGCTAGGATTAAAACCCTGTAGATGAAGTTCTGAAATATACAGCATGCTTACTAAAATTAATACAAAGGCACACATTTTGTGAAATTATTTTTTTTAAATGTGTTTCCATTAAGTCATGCCTTTTTAAGAAGTCAAAGCTGTTTTTTTCTTTCTGTCTATTGGATTATTTAATTTTACAGATGGAGCTGTAAAACATTAATTTCTATGCATGAATAGGGGAGACAGAAACTTGTCTAGATTAAAATAAGAAAAAAGAAAAGATTATCTGCTTGTTTGTTTAAAAGGATGGAATAATTTCTTTAAATTATGTAGGAGAAACTTGTTCACAGGCTAACAGTTCAGCAATTAAACATGAAAATATGACAGGCTAAATTTAAAATGACATTCCTTATTCTTTATGGTAGTGCAAGAATGGTATTGTTTGTACTTGTTTTGCTCTATTAGAAAATTATGTTTAAATAGTTTTCTCAGCCTTTGGGTTTTATTTTTAGAATTGTAATAGATGTATTTAGAATCTATACAAAAGGTGGCTGGAGTTAGGAACCTTTTCTGCTAAAGGCATACATTTTGTGTTACAGTTTTTCATGGTTGATGTATGAGTAAATGGTTTCTAAATTGCTTTTAGTTTTTAAATGTCTGTTATTAGTTTTACATGTTATTAAGTTGTTCCATCTTCTGCTGAAGCAAGTTAAAAAATTATCAAAGAAATCTGAATCCTCTCGAAGCTAAAGGATCCTCTTGTAACTTTTGATGTCTAAAAGGTAGTTGGAAGAAACTCTGCATATCACTCATGTATCTAGTTATAAACTATTGTGTCCGTTGCATGCAATTCCCAAATCTCAAAAGCTTTAGCATTGCTATGTATGACCTGGAAGAAAATCATTCTTATGTCAATATAAAAAGATATGGCCTAATCCTAAATTGATCTGATACCACAATACTGAATGTGGTACAAAAGGCTAAATAACACATGCATTACTACACAACTGCCTAAGACAGGATTTGAAGAATTTCCATCATGGATGCGAGTCAGGATAGGATGCTGTTGCAAACCAGCATCAAGGATGTTATTCAGGGATGTATTAGCAGGGCTGTTGCATGTAAGATGAGGAGAGTTAATTATTCTGCTCCACTTGGCAAAGGTCTGGTCTTAGCTGGAGCACCACATCCAGTTTTTGGGCACCACACTTTAAAAAAAGATTCAAACAAACTGAAGAGAGTCCAGAAGAGAGCAGCAAGAATGAAAAGATGTTTGAAAAATATGACCAATGAGGAAAGGTTGAAAGAACTGAGTTTTAGCTTAGAAAAAAGAAGTCAGAGAGAGGGCACGATAACAGACTGGCACGATAACAGACTTCAACTATGTAAAGGTTGTTTATAAGGGATATAATGATCGGTTGTCTTTGGGGGCGGGGCGTGCTGTAGCTTGTACTTGGTGGACTCTGACCTATGACCCAGAATGGTATATTAAAAGGCCTGTTTCTACTACCCATACTTAAAACCAAGCACAGGAAGAAGACAAGTAATCCATAGATTGATTCATAGGAAGGCTTTGCTTGAGCAACTGGAAGTATTACGTGAACAGTTTTGGTACAGTAAAATATAAGCAGGGAGGTACAGACCAGACTGGCTTAGGGCAACCCTCAGGATCGAGCCTAAATGCAGTATTAGTGCAGGTATGCCCAGGTGTTCATGACTTCAGTCTAACAACTCACCTAAGAGAGACTAGTCCAACCTAGTTGTGTGAAATTGGTTTAGTATTGCTTCACAGAGAAGAGCATCACTTGGTTTCCTTCAGCTCCCAAGAACTAATTTGCCCCAAACTTGTTCAGCTTGTGAGATCTACACAAGGATTACAGCACAAGGTAGTATGGCCTCAGGCCATTGGCATCTGGGGTACAACTATGAGAGCCTGGGTCAAATATTGTCAGACTGAAAGAGCATACTGAGAGTGATTATTGTGTTTGGAAGAAATGAACAAACTTTTATTGACAGTTGTTTTCAACAGCAAACAATCAAAGCAGAGTAGTGCCAGCCAAATCTTGTTACCGAACTGAGGCAGCTGTGGCAATAAAAGATAAAGCAGCTCAGGAATTCTTTTCAGAGTAGCTATGCAGGAAAAGTACTGGCTTCTCATTATATTTTAACTGCAAATGAAATTTGTTTAGTAGACTATAAAGTAGTGAATGTAACATAATTTCTGACAAAGATATCACTTGCTAGTTTGCAAAGTAAATGATCACGCAGAGTAACCTTGATTCTTGTATAATTTTTATTAGCTACAAAAGATTCTTCCTTCATAAATTTTTGAGAAGCACCTAGGGAATCTTATCTTTCAGAAAGTCATTACAGCTTTATGTGATTTGATAATTTTCAACAATGTAGTATATAGGTTCCTTCCAAAATGTACTCAAAGCTTCTCTTCATTGTATACAGGTCCAGGAATAAACTCTACTAGGTAGCCACTGGAAAACAAAAAGCTATATGGGAGGTTAACCATCATGCTTCAGGGCCTAAACTTACCACTGAGTAACAGAGTAGGTAGCAACTTCCTCAATGGATCCCATACTTGTTCATCATGGGGATTGAAGCACCTGATCTTGAATATTGTTGAAGGCAGGATTCTGGACTAGATGGACCACTGGTACAATCCAAAAACCAATTCCTATGGATCTGTGGGATAGTAAAACACAAAAAAACCCCCAAACAAACAAAACTCCCCTTGTGGCCCAATCCTCAATGCTTTGCCAGTGCCTATGCACAGTCCTTCAGGCACCTACAGACCCTACTGTATGTGGCCTCCAGCTTTCTGTCACACACCGGGTTGAACTTGGCCTCTAGCCCCTCACAGGGGCTGCTGCTCCGCCCCCTCACTGGGCTCCTGGGCCTTACACCTCTTGGGCCTCAGGTCCCTGTACCTCACCTTTTACCTTGGTCCCGTCTCAGGCTCTGCTCAATGGGCCTGGACCCTGCCTTAGGCCCCACTCAGTGGACTTGGCTCAGTGTGTTTGTCAGGGTGTGCTCCCTTAGCCTTTCCCCTCCATGGGGTACCCACAAAGCAGTGAGGGCTGAGGCTTCCTGGCACCCCATTCTCACCTTTTACTGGGGAGGCACAGGTGTAGCATTTCCCGGAGACTGTCCTGCCACAGTTAGCCCCACCACACCTCCTCCCCAGCAGGGTGTAGTTTCAGGTCATGCCCCAGGACCAGGAACCTCCTCTATCCCCATAGTTTCTACCCTGACCTTCAGGTATTCTGGGAGCTGCAGGCTGAGAGATCTTGCTTTTTTGGCTTCCCAATTGTAACTGCCAGCGTAGCTCCTAGGTCCTGGGCTTATACTGAGGCTGCCCAGCCCTCCTCCAATCTAGTGGTCCCCTTCTGGTCAGGTGATTGCCTAATTGGGCCTAACTGCATTTGCCACCTGCTCAAGCCCGTTAAAGTGGCAGGCAGTAAAGGTGGCCGACTTCAATTTTTATTTTTTAATAATATCAATGGCTAAAATTGACATTTATGTTTAAGCATTTATTTAGGTTTGTATCAATTTAAGCTGTCAGGATTATGCAATATTAGGGGTGTGAGGGTAGGCACCTGCACAGGTGACTGGTAGGGGGGGCACGTGCCCACCCTGAGATTGGCCCCTGACTGGGCACCGCTCAGGATGGGGCAGTTTTTATGCCACACAGGCTGGTGGCATGTTGGGGGGAGGGGGCACTAAGCTGTGGCACAGAAGTATAGAAGTGGATATGGGGCTTTTGGCTTGTCCCCGGGCCTGCCCACAAATTGTGCCCTCCCAGACTCAGGAGGCACCTGTCACCCCTGGGTACATGCATGAAGCACACACACATGCACGCTTCCTCCAGCCCAGCGCACAGCAGGCACAAGGGAAGTTGCTGTGCTGCTGGGCTGTTATCCCACTGCCTGGCGCCTGTCCACAGCACCACTGCGCTGAGCACCTACTTCCCTTTGTCCCGCAGTGGTTACTGCTTCCTTGGCAAAGACACCTCTGGCTGCTGCAGCGGCCTCTTCTGCCTGAAGCCAGTGGCTCACTCTGCCTGCCGGCTCCCACCCGAGTTTGCAGGAGAGGGCCCAGCCTGCTGGCATCGTGCAGGCACTGAGCTGCGGAGGTGGGGGCGAGGGTGGGGACACCCACACCCACACAGATGCACAGTGCCCAGCCTGCCCTCCTGCCTCCGGCTTCTGTTCAGCAGGATGCCACCTGGGCACTGTGGCAGCAGCTTGCCCTTAAGTACCCTTTGTATTCAGTTTGATTATTTTAACAATTGTTAAAATATTTTTTCATTGGTGTGTGAGTGTGAGGTGAAATTGACATTTGTTAATATTTACCGATAAAAATTGAATGCTGCTAAGCCCGCATATAGATAAGACAGTCTCTGTGACTCATTAGCAGAGATCCAGGGGTTCTGTCGGTCATGGAAAAATGCAGATTTTCTCTTAAAGGAGAAAACAACTCCATGCCGCCGCCCCCACTGCTGTGAGGTGGGTAGGGGGCGCCTCACCATGGCAGCATAGCTGGTGTGGGGCTCCCAGTGGAGGCAGCACGGAGTTTCTCTGCCTTCCACACCGGGTCCCACCTGGTGGGTTGTGGAAGGGCACCAGGGCAGTGAGTCCCGAGCCCCACAGTGGGCAGCCCACATCCTCCCTCCCCCATGGGCTCTGCTTCAGTTGTGCCACCCGTGGGGGGGTGCAAAACTGGGCTCTGTGCTCTGCTCTGGCTGCAGCAGCCACCACCTCCTGCATGTGGCAGCTGAGGCTCAGACGCTGCTTGGGGGGGGGCAGTAGGCTATGTGCCCTGACCCTGATCCCATAGCCCTGGCAGCTGGGGGCCCCCTCTGGCAGGCCTGCATGGGGGCAGGGGGCTGCAGGTCAGGAGTGAGGGGCACCAGCAGGACTGGAGAGTTGGGGACTGTGGGTTGGGAGTGGGGCACTGGCAGGGCAGGGGGCTGCAGGTTGGGAATGAATGGCACTATCAGGGCTGGGGGGCTGTAGCTTGGGAGTGAGGGGCAACAGCATGAGCAGGGACAGGGCACCGGTGCCGTCAGGGCTGCTGAACACCACAAAGCAGTGGAGAGGACAGCCACAGCTGGACCTGCATCCTGCTGAGAGAAGGGGGCAAGGGAGCTCTGATTTTCTATTATAAAAAACTCAAAATCAAATGCCAAAATATACATGCATTTATAATTTATTTCAACATAATGGTTGAAGCACTGCTAGGCTTCCAAAGTTGTAAATATATCAATAAAACAGTGTGTTCAACAGATATATAGTGTTTCATTTTAATCACAGAAAAATGTGGACTTTGAGGTTTTAATTGGAGAATTTGGGAGAATTTGGCATTTTTAAACAGAAAATCAGGAACCTGGCTCATTACTATTTTTTCAATCCACCTACTGTAGTCTCTTCCATATATTTTATTTTACATACTAATTTGGGAATTCCATTCATATTGGATAGCCATTCAGTTTTTCACACTAGCAGTCAGTGAGAACAAATCATTTCATCATAGCTGTGAAATACTTGTGTACATATGACATTTTTGTACATTACAAAACTTCTTCCAGAATCTCTTCAACAGGTTGCAATCTAAGCATGGGGAGAAGTTTAGCAAAAGAATTTAAAAGAACCAAAAATATTTGATTTATAACTGTTCCAGAGTGTTATGGCATGTCCTAAAGTCATGGTTCGACATTATTTATGTTAGCCTTTCTGCACAGAATAGCGACAGGATGATATACAGGCTTTTTTTTTGAGTAAGAGAATTTATTAGAATAATAGTATCCCTGTGTGCAAATGATCTGAAAGCCCTGGTAAGAGATGAATAAAAGCTGTAATTTTGAATTCCCTCTTATGGAAATAACTCAGTCATATTTATAATGGTGACAGTTGAAACATTTCTAGCTACATGTATACTACCTTTCCACTAAATCAGTTATAATGCAGTGCTCCTGTGCACTCTTCTGCAATAAACTAACAGAATACTAGCTGGAAATGTCTAGATCTTTCACACGAGTATGTTCTTCAGACATTGCTTCTTGCTGTACAATGGGTAAGTGAGGGTGGGCTCTAGGGGCATGGCTCCAATGCCAGGGGGTGGAAGAGAGGAGCAGGGATTCTTACACCCAGTAGAGTAGGCAAGTCCCATGCATCAGTGTGTGGATTCTTTAAATTGTTTATTTTTGCACTTAGTTCCCATAAAGGAGCACCTATACTATGTTCTGCTTACTCCCTGCTAGATTTTACAAATACCATTATAAAAATAGACCACTCCTATAGTGTCTCACTCATTTGATAATTAGCATACAAAATAACTCAGCAGTTGTTAATATGCATAAAGATTTACAGTCTCTGACCAAGAGAACACATGCCCTTGCAGGTTGCTTTCAAGGCTGATAGAATAATATTGTTCTGCATCGAAGGCCAGTGAGTTTCAGATCCCAGAATACCTGTGAGGATCTCTCTGTTGCCCTGTCTCACTCATGTGAATGGGGGTGACCTCCCCTGTGGCAGGAAGGCCTGGGAAGACAGATGGTACTTTATGTAATTAGGACTTTAGGCCATGTGGCTTTTAGGTCAAAACCATTCTACCTTATTCTTCAAACCTGTACGTTTCTGTTTGCTGATATATTTAATATGTTGCTACCCTTAGTGAGTCTGGAAGTGACAAAGACTTGGTTGGTCCTTAAGTTTGGGTTCTGTATGGAGGACCCGTAGATTCAATGGAGTGAAATCCATTGCTTCTATAGGGAGGTGGAAGGAAAAACTTTAGCTGCCTCTTAGGAGAGTTCAGGAGAATCTCTGCAAGGAGTCAGCTGTGGCATGGAGTATTGCTGTGGAAGCAGCTGTTTTATTCTCTTGTTGTTGGTTTTGGAAACATCATTGATTACCTTTTGACAGGGAGTTCAGTAGAGTTCAACAGAGGATAATTACAGTGACTTACCTTAGAAAGAAATAAATGGGTTGGATTAAGTTGAAAAACTACTACAAAATAAATAGAAAAGGATAAAACTGTTAGGGAGATACCTGCTGTTTAGAAAAGTCTCTGATACTAGAATCAATAGAAATAAAAGTAACACTAACAAGTATATACAACAGTGACTTCACCTGATAACCTGGCAAAGTGAACTGCATAACTAGGAATTTTGACTCAGTGCTTTTCAGGGTATGAAATATCAGGGGAAAGGGGGCAATTGCTTGCCACTTAAAAGCCTAAAAATAGAGTAAGTATCACTTTGACATCCCTTCTGCCCCCAGTTGAAGTTGATAGATCTATGGGATACATTACTGTGATCCACAATATGGTGTAACAGATTGTGAATAAAGTGACAGCAAAAAACAAATGTTGCTAATTTGAGTGTGCTGTATCATTTAGCCTTGTTCTCATTTTCCCTCTCTCTCTCTCTCACTTTCTAAGAAGGTAACTTAGTTTCATCTTTAATAGGGCTGAGTAATGTTATCCTCCTCCTTTTCCCTCAGTCTTTAAAAAAATTACCCTAAGTAAGAAAACAATTCAGCTTTAATTGAATGCTGCCAGTGTTTATGTTTTTCTTTTTAATTAGATATGATTAATGCCTTGATCATTCATTACAAAGTGCATGGGAATTTGGGAACCACAAAGAATGCAGTATAAAATTCATGTACATTTAAAATGCTATATACGTTATCACATTTCTAATGAATAATAAAGCTACTTTAAACAAAGAGGATGGTGTACTGGCAAATTTGGCACCAGCTTCAGGCAGATTTTGATATTTATCCAAAATAGTCTTGAAAAATGTCTTGTTTAAAAATTGCACGTGCAGTAAAGTGAGTTTGAGTTTCTTCTTTACTAATGGAGGATAAGTATGAAGAAATCTCATATTTATAAGGGTTTTCTCCAACTTATAGCTACAGCTACTTTTAAGCTTACTGTTGTGTTTACTCCGCAACACAATTAATTTTTACTTTGAGAAATCAAGCTTTTTTGCTTCAGGCAAGGAGCAGTAATTCTATGGTTTTATTAAAAAAAAGGAAAGAAAAGGAAAGAAAAAAAACCAAAGAAAGTAGAGGTGTATCAATACATTGGTCCAATATCAGATTGCCACCAATATAAAGAAAATTGGCTGTACTGGAAACCAATCTGATGTGGCCAATAATTTGGCCAATAAATGCCCATGT
>NW_017729026.1:27594512-27595364 GCF_001723915.1 Gavialis gangeticus
AAACCCAAAGAAAGTAGAGGTGTATCAATACATTGGTCCAATATCAGATTGCCACCAATATAAAGAAAATTGGCTGTACTGGAAACCAATCTGATGTGGCCAATAATTTGGCCAATAAATGCCCATGTATGTGCACAGCTGTAGTGGCTCTGGGAGTGGGGCTATGAGGGGTCTACAGCAAATTTTGGGGTGGCTGCAGCCCCCCCATAGCCCCTCTCCCAGAGCTGCCACTGCTGCATGCCCTGAGCACAGCCTGGCCCAGGGCCTGGCACAGCCCTGGCCTCAGCCTGCATGAGTTGAATTAGGGGTTTGAGAGACAGAATCTCATGGGTTCTGATTTTGAGTTTCTCTCTGATTTATCGCAGTTTTTTTATACTGTGTTTATTACTGTGGTATCTGATTGCCTGCATAAATCATTCAATCTACTGTTTTCCCCATCTGGAAAAGGTATTTACTTACCCATGTCATGCTGGTAATATGGAGATTAATTAATGAGGGACAGGGGTTGGGGTACAAGGCAGTCGAGGGGAAAGGGACTTAACGGTAGGAGTCTGCTACAGACCTCCCAACCGGGGAGAGGAGCTTGACCAGGAATTCTTGGGTCAGCTCACAGAGGTAGTGAAGGCTAAGGATGTGGTAGTCATGGGGGACCTGAACTTCCCGGACATCTGCTGGGAAGAGCAGTCAGCCAGGTCAGAACGCTCACGTAGGTTCTTAGACAGAGTGCAGGACCTCCATCTAACCCAGGAGGTGCACAGCCCCACCAGGGGGGATGCCTTGTTGGACCTAGTGCTGGTCACGGGTGATGACCTGGTGAGGGGGCTGCGGGTGCTCGACCACCTGGGCGACAGC
>NW_017729026.1:27595375-27596738 GCF_001723915.1 Gavialis gangeticus
AACTGAAGCTGGGAAAGAAAAGAGGTTCTCAGGGAAGGAAATACATAAGGGATGTAGCAGAAACAGAAACATAGAGAAAGTTGTTGCCATTTCAAGAAACCCTGCAGTTTGTTAATTTCCTTATTTAAACAACTCATGTGCATTGCCAGGTTCTAAAGATGGTTTCAGCTCATTCTAATGGTGACAAGAATTTCTTTAATAGGAGCAAGGGTTTCTCACTTATGTGTTAAAAACTGAACTGATTTTAGCTCTGGGCTCATTTCCATCTTGTGCAAAGCCCTAAATCAAGTGCGTTTGATGAGCCACTTCATGCTAATGTTGTAAAACACATGCTGCTCCAATTATTACCAGGTGATGTTATTTAAGGGTACTGTATTTGAATTTCTGGTATATTTACTTGAGCTTTCTTGGGGGCACTATCAGTCCATTCATATACTGTACACTGGTTTACTCTCACTTGCTGTCAGCCTGAATACTGTTCTTGATAACTGCAAAATAATATGTTTTCGGTGTACCCAGTATATTCTGTGCATATAGCGTAGGGTCCCATTTGTTCAAATTTTAAAAAACGATGATCCTGCCTCAGGTAGCCGGTTGGACCAGATGACCTCTAGGACTAAGTACAGACATTCAAAAAGCCTGATCCTGAATTGATTCAGTCTATGTAGGTTAGTTTTGAAATACAGCCACATGCCTGCAGTGACTCAGGCCAGAAACCGGGGGGCAGTAGACCAAACCCTTTCTTCCTTTCCACAGTGACCAGAAGGCTGAAAGGAAGCTGAGATGAGGGGTGGGGCATGGCCAGGCCCCAGCAGGCCTGGGTATGATTGCAGAAGGGTTTAAACACCCACCCTAGCCTGCAGAGACCCCAGCCAGAGTGTGCCATGTTAGGCCAGCATCTGGCCATGCCCCTGCCCCTGCCCTGCTCCTGCTCCAGCTGGAGAGCAGAGGGGTGGAGCCAGACCTGCTCTCTGAAGCAGGCAGCACAGCCCAGCAGAGCATGCTGGGATGCTGGGGGACTCTGATTTGACTTAAACCAGGAAAGGGTCTGGGACAGAAGTTCCATAAACTGGTTTGACCCAAATCAGTTAGGCCTGATACTACATTCAACCAGGTTTATCTTAAACAAGTTGTAGCCATTTTGAAACTGGTTTATGTGCCAAGAACTTATGTTCTGTTACAGGTTTAAACCAGTTTCTGGTCACTTAAACTGGTGTATGTGCAACTTCTGTCCCTAGCCTATATGTTCAGAAGACCCTTAATAGAGCAGTGCCAATGTCACCATTGCCTACTCTTGAGATTTTATTAGGAGTGTTGCTATATTTGCTGTTTTTATTTAAAGCCAAATATACTAAATTTATTT
>NW_017729026.1:27601738-27602283 GCF_001723915.1 Gavialis gangeticus
GCTACTCAATGGGAGGAGAGTGTTGCCAGCCCCCAGCTAGTACTCTGAGGCAAGGGTGGGGGTGGATTGCTTGTGTGGACTGTGTGCATCTGTTGATGATACTGATCTTTTCAATCTCCCTCTCCCTGCTTCTTCATACTGTCTGCAGCAAACTGACGGCACTCACAAGTCTCACAGGTCTCATTCATTGCAGGCCAGGTCATTTCTCATACCTCTCTCTGCTCCCTGTTGAACACTGACAGATTGTGGGCTTTGAAGCAAACCAGCAGAGAACTTATCAGAGCACAAAGCTTATCAGCACATCAAGCCCTACAAAAGAAAACAAACACATCTCTCTCATTAGTTTTAAGCTCTTCTTATCTGCAGTGTCCATTTGCATTTGCAAGCCACTGGCTTCTAGCCCTAAGCACTATTTTGTCTGCCTTTGTTCCAGTAAAATCGGAGACATGCAGACACCTCTCAGCATTACCTAGCATGGGGGGAGGGGGTATGGCCAGATGCTGGCTTTGGTCTGTGCTGCTAGGGTCCCTGGTGCGGGGGGTGGG
>NW_017729026.1:27607283-27610791 GCF_001723915.1 Gavialis gangeticus
AGCAGCAAGGGGGGTGGGGCAGGGGGAAGCCTGGCAGATGCTGTAGTCTCCTACCTCCTTCACAGCCAGCTGGAGCTATGGTTAGGGAGAAGGGGGGCAGGGCCAGCCCTGCTCTCTGGAACAGACAGCCCAGCCCAGGGCTGAAAAGCATGTTAGGATGCTGGGGGACTTTGATTTAATTTAAACCAGGAAAGGGTCTGGGACAGAAGTTCCATAAACTGGTTTGACCCAAATCAGTTAGGCCTGATACTACATTCAACCAGGTTTATCTTAAACAAGTTGTAGCCATTTTGAAACTGGTTTATGTGCCAAGAACTTATGTTCTGTTACAGGTTTAAACCAGTTTCTGGTCACTTAAACTGGTGTATGTGCAACTTCTGTCCCTAGCCTATATGTTCAGAAGACCCTTAATAGAGCAGTGCCAATGTCACCATTGCCTACTCTTGAGATTTTATTAGGAGTGTTGCTATATTTGCTGTTTTTATTTAAAGCCAAATATACTAAATTTATTTGATTACATAAAAATCTCAGTTTTAATTTTTTAAAATAAGTTCTGGAGATACAGTTGAAATACACCCAGAAACATAATTACAAGCTTAACAAACAGAAGGCAGATTGGAAGTCTCCCAAATTTATTAAAGATAGCAAAACAAAGCACATGAATAAAACACACCCAGTGCTTATGATTTCTTCTCAATTGGCTAGATACTGAGACACAGCATGACCAAGTAAACTGAGATAACTGCCTGAAAGGCAGATCTCGTGGGTTATAATTGCAAGGGGAATATGAAATACATGGCTTTTGAATGCTTGCAGTTGGCAACACTGCAGTGCAGTTTCATTTTGTATGTGTGGGGGAGAGGAGTGGGCTGCATAGGGGACCTCCATTTTCTGCAAGCCATGAGCATGACTAAATGAGAGCTCCTTCCACATTTCTGGTAGACTAATGGGTCCATTGTTCACATGTCCCTCCCACCACCTTGATCGGGTATGCATGCAGTAGCGGTGTTGGCTACTGCACCTTTTTTGAGTTGATGGGGAAGGAAGGAGTTCTCTCTGGACTCAGGGTTTTCAATGGCACCTCATTCATTTAGTCAGGGTGTTTTGTGAGGGGAAAGTTCTTGCCACATATGATTTGCACTTTGCTTTTACGACAGTACCAGACATGTAAAATGATTATTTTAAGATTTATTTCTAAGTATCTTTAACCTCTTGCATATTGAAAGCCTGATCCAATGCCTGTTGAAGTCAGCATTCCACTGACTTATTGAGCTTTGAATTAGGTTCTGTATTTCTAATTCACCAGTAGAGTCTTTGTTTTTATGCAAAATAAATTCAGTTAATGATATAAATAGCACAAAGACATCTACTTGCAGAAAATTTCCATTGTTCTTCCATCCAGTGTTGGAAAGATAGATTGGTATGATATGTATCTCCTATGTATGCTCAACCAAATAACTTTATTAACCAAACAAATGTTCACTAATTGATGACAGTGGTCTTGTCTCCACTGGGGACAGCCAGACTTCACCAATGGTAGCAGCTGGTAACCATTTCATTGTTGACCTTAAATTATAGAAGACAATAAGCAGGAGTTTGAATTGGTTGAGCTGATTGAATTTTACTCCTGTTCTGAGCACTTTCCAAGATCTTAGTCATGACATTTTATTTCTTCAATTTCTAACTCTTCTGAAATATTAATTATAGTTTGTTTTTCCAATTTCTTTTGGCGAAGACTTCTCCCTACATTTTTAACACCCTTTTAGCATCCTGGAGAATCTCAGCATTCATAACTGCAATAGTTTTATTTTTGAGCTTTTTAGATTTTGCAAAGTACATAAGTGGAATTGTATAAATAATGCATTAGCTGCACAGCTTTTCAAATATGAAAAACAACAAATTAAAAAAATGGTAAATTGTACACAGAGCACATGCTTTCATCCAAATCCTAGGTTTTTTGGTTAATAATGTTTATTTATTTAAGGCCTTGTTGGAACTTCTTAAGGCTCCCTTGCATTACATTTGTTGTTTGAAATAAAGATTTGATCTAGTTTTGAAATATTTTATTGGAAGTACCTTTAACATATTCTTTGTGTAAGATGCTTGTCTAGAAGGGGAAAAAAACAAATATTGAGAGAAGTCTTTAGAGCAGTGATTTTCAACTACAGTCCTGTGGCTCCCTGGGGTGGCTTGAGATCCTTTCAAGGGTGACACCGGGTGCTAGACAATGTTAGTACTGGTAGGTGTACAAACCTGATTCACAAGATAAAACCAGAGATTTCACTTAGGAATCCATAGTGTTAAAACATTTTGACCTTTTGTGACCTTTCTGAGTTCTTTGCAACAAAAGAACAGTGCTCTATTATTTTTCCATGGTCAGGAAATGAGTGAAAACTAAGACTTGGCATTTTCTGAGGTTGCTTCAAGTCTCATGAGGGTGCCTTGAGTCTAAAAACGTTGAGATCCAGTGGTTTAGAGGAACTGGACTTCAACATGATTGTTATAACAGCTTAGTGTATTTGATACCTGTAGTGGCTAGCTTCAGTGATTATGGATGAAAATCTGATCCTGTTAAGTTAATGGGATTTTTGCCATTAACTTCAGCAGGACCAGAATTTCATAGAAAGTTAGGGTTGGAAGGGACCTCAGGAGGTTCCCTGCTTAAAGCAGGACCATCTCCAAAGAGATCATCCCAGCCAAAGCTTTGTCTAGCTGGGTCTTAAAAACCTCCAAGGATGGAGCTTCTACCATCTCTCTGGTTAACCTTTTCCAGTGTTGTACTACCCTCCTAGTGAGAAAATTCTTCCTAATATCTAACCTAAACTTCCCTTGCTCTAACTTGAGACCATTGCTCCTTGTTCTGTCATCTGCCACCACTGAGAACAGTCTAGCTCCATCCTCTTTGGAACCACCCTGCAGGTAGTTGAAGGCTTGTTGCAGAGCACTCAGGTGCCCTGCACCTGAGAGCAGAAAACAGCTCAGGAGAAACCCCTATTGGCAAGAAGAGGGAGGCCCAGCTGCCAGTTACCAGGGTAGCTGGAGTAACGAGTTCTGGTTGCCAGGACAACCGCTGGGGAGCCAGCTGACAGGAAGGGGTAGGGCCTCCCCAGGCGGGAGGCCAGGAGGGCAGTTCCCCTCTGGTGGCCAAGGGAGGAGGAGCTCAGCCAGTGCAGACAGAGGGGAGAACCCTGACTGCGTGAGCAGCCCCTGGTTGCTGCTGGGGGTTGGAGCGTTTTCCTGGTAGGGATTGAATGTTGTTTGGCTGGACAGTCTAGCTTTTTATGTTATAGCCCAGGGGCTTCGTGTTTTTGTGTTCATTTGGGGTGTATTGACCCCAGCCCCAGAGCAAGGGGACAGTGAGAGGCCCCAGAGCAAGGGGGGCAGTGATGAGCCTGGAGGGAGGGGCGTGAGGAGTGAGACACCCCGGAGCAAGGGGGGGCAGCGGGATGCCCCAGAACAAGGGGGGGGGCAGTGGGAAGCCCCAGAGCAAGGGGGGGGGGGCTGGGGG
>NW_017729026.1:27610919-27612064 GCF_001723915.1 Gavialis gangeticus
AGCCCCAGAGCAAGGGGGGCAGTGAGGAGCCCCAGAGCAAAGGGGGGGGCTGTGGGAAGCCCCTGAGAGAAGGCAAGGACAGGGCCTAATCATAGCAGGGCCCAGGTCAAAAACCATGTCAGTACCATCTGTGAGGCTTGGGCTGAGGTGTATGGGAGGAAAAAGGAGCCACAGATAGTGCCCCCTGGCACCGGGGCGCATAAAGTGGGCAGCGTCCTGCTAATTACATGAATTGATTAAGATCCAGGCGTGGCAGGTGAGTAAGCAGGCAGTTGGCCCATAACAGGATGGCGGAGTCACCAGTAGAAAGGCTCCAGTAGCGATACTCCTGTCACAAGGCTGCTATTAAATTCCCCCTCAGTCTTTTCTTCTCTAGACTAAATAAGCCCAGTTTCCTCAGCCTGTCCCCCAGCTCCCTCATCATTTTTGTTGCCCTCTGCTGGACTCTGTCCAATTTGTCCACATCCATTCTGTAGTGGGGGGGTTCAAAACTGAACACAATATTCCAGATGTGGCCTCACCAGTGCTGAATTACAGGGGAATAATCACTTCCCTTGATCTACTGGCAACACACCTACCAATGCAGCCCAGTATGCCATTAGCCTTCTTGGCAACAAGGGCATGCTGTTGGCTCGTATTCAGCTCATTGTCCACTGAACACCCAGGTCCTTTTCTGCAGAGCTGCTGCCCAGCCAGTCAGCCCCCAGCCTACATGGGATTCTACTGTCTTAAGTGCAGGACTTTGGACTTGTCCTTGCTGAACCTCATGACATTCCTTTTGGCCCAACCCTCCAATTTGTCTAAAACACTGAATCTTAGCCCTACCCTCCAGTGTATCTACTACTCCCCCCAGCTTGGTGTCATCCGCACTCTATGCCATCTTCCAGGCCATTGATGAAGGCATTGAACAAAACTGGCTCCAGGATGGACCCCTGAAGCACTCCACTTGACATCGAGCCTTTGATTACTACTCTCTGAGCCCAATGCTCCAGCCAGTTTTCTGTCTACCTTACAATCCATTCATCCTGCCCATACTTCCTTAGTTTGCCTGTGAGAATGTTTCATAGTTTCTAGGGTCGGAAGTGACCTGAACAGATCATCTAGTCCGACCCCCTGCCATGGCAGGAAAGAGTACTGGGGTCAAA
>NW_017729026.1:27612075-27636052 GCF_001723915.1 Gavialis gangeticus
ATCCACAGAGCCAGTCATCTCATCATAGAATGCAATCAGTTTGGTCAGGCATGACGTTGGTGAATCCATGCTGACTGTTCTTAATCATCTTTTTCTCCTCCAAGGTCTTAGAAATGGATTTCTTGAGGATCTGCTCTGTGATTTTTCCAGGGTCTGAGGTGAGGCTGACTGCTCTGTAGTTCCCAGGATCCTCCATTTTCCCTTTTTTAAACATGGGCACTATGCTTGCCCCTTTCCAATCAGCTAGGACCTCTCTTGATCTCCGTTAGTTTTCAAAGATGATGGCCAGTGGCTTTGCAATCACATCAGCCAACTCCCTCAGCATCCTCAGATGCATCCCATCTGGCCCCATGGACTTGTGCACATCCAGCTTTTCTAATTCTAACTAACCTGTTCTTTCACCACTGAGGGCTGCTTACCTCCTCCCCAAACTGTGCTGTGTATTGCAGTAGTCTGGGAGCTGACCTAGCCTGTGAAGACTGAGGCAAAAAAGGAATTGAGTACTTGAGCCTTTTCTGCATCCTGTGTTACACGGTTGCCCTCCCCATTCAGTAAGGGACCCACACTTTCCTCGATCCTTCTGTTGCTACTGACATTCATGTAGAAACCCTTCTTGTTACTTACGTTGTTAGCTGCAACTTCAGTCCTGACTTCATCCCTGCATGCCTGCCTGAGCAATACTGTTATTCTCCTCACTAATTATTTGTCCAAGTTTTCACTTCTTATAAGTTTCCTTTTTGTGATTTAGTTTTATTGAAGAGTTTCCTGCTAAGTCAAAAGTCAAGCTGGTCTTCTGCCATACTTGCTAGTCTTCATGCACATCAGGATGGTTTGTTCCTGCACTCCCAGTAAGGCTTCTTTAAAGTGCATCCAGGTTTTCTGGGCTCCTCTCCCCCTCAGACTGGATTTCTAGGGGATCATGCCCATGAAATCCATGAGCAAGTCAGAGTCTGCTTTTCTGAAATCCAGGGTCCTTACTCTGCTCTCCATTCTTCCTTTCCTCAGGATCCTGAACTCTTATCATCTCATGGACACTGCAAGAGGACCAAGTGCTGCTTAACTTCTGTCAAGGAAGCCCCTATGGGTGATTCTCAGAAGTATATTAATAGGCTCTGAAAGCCATCACATCTTGTCTTCTCCAGGCAGAAAGGCTTTCTGCAAGGCAGAATGTTGCAAATTTTGCATGGGGAATGAGGAGTAATAGGGGGGAGCTAGAAGAATCCTAAAAATCCTCTCAGATAAGTCAACACATGCTTTAAGTCGCATGTCCTTATAAACCACCTCTAGCTATTCAAATTCTCTGTATGTAACTCATATAAAAAAAAAGCTCTTATTTAAATTACTCATAATGTAAGGAGAACTTTCATGACTGCACCTCTTTTTGCTTGCTGGATTTAATATGACAAATAGACATGTCACATAAGAGAACTGGCCCATGAATACATTACACCATTAGTTCAGCTTGGCACAAGGCTTTTTTTCTTCAGTCTAATGTTTTATGATAATACACTATGCTTTTCTAGCACTTTAGTCCTTCTGTGGGAGGGATTCCATATGTGGTCTGTTCACTGTATTGCGTGAAACTGATACCTATAGAGAATGAAGCATTTATTCAGGATTTTGATACAAAGGAGGCAGTGTGTGCATGCATAATACTGTTAAAGAAGGCTTTTAAAATGCTCTCTTTCATAACAATACTTTAAAAGCTAAATATGAGAAAGAAGGAATGTGTTATATTAGATAAAATGTGTGTTCAATTATGGGCTTTCTCCAGCTCCAGGAGTAGCAGGGTTGGCCCCAGATATGTTATCCTGGGTCAGATAATGTTCAGTGCCTGGTGTGTGTCTTTTCCCCACCCCACTGTACCTGACAGTACATTGACCCAGTTGTGTAATGGTGCATACTGGTAAAAAAAATCAGTTGTAAAAAAAAGCTAGAAAGCAAACCATGCAGCCACAAAGATATATGATACTTGTAAAACCAGTCACATCAGAAAAGACTACTTTTTAAATGGTGAATTCAAAGCTTATAAAATCACCTGCAAAATCAGTGATGTTCACATTTGAAACCTTTGCTTAAATTAAAGCTCATAGAAACTATAGATGTTTTGGCTCTTCTAAATTAACCAAGTATGATACTAAGTGTTTTTTTGTTTGGTTTTTTTGGTGTTTTTTTTTTAATGAAACCACCTCCAGTGGATGTGATATGTATTACTGATTACAGTTGATGCAGGTTCATGAATCAACATATCTTACACCAGAAATAGTTTGTCAAGGCTGAAATAGGTTTCCCTTGTAGGGACATCGCCATTTGTGGATAGCAGATTTGTATTGCTGAGTCTATGAGTTGCCATCCTGTATATTGGATATTAAGAATTATTAATCCCTACTGAAGAATATCCTTTATCTTTTGTGTCACTTTCCTTCTATACAATTAAGTTAAATGTTAGCTGAGGCTCCCAGTCAGGACAAATGAGTTCGTAAGGACAATTTGTATGTGTATGTGTACAATATACATAGTATTATTAGGTTTCCACTGATCAAACCAGTAGAACTTCATCCAAATGTTGAGTTTGATTAGTGATGATAAGCAAGGCAGGAAGGGTAAAACTAGAAATATTCTGAACAAATCAAAAGATGAGGTTGGTGAAATAATTTGTTTCCATGGCTTACAAATATTTATAGATATTGAGGGAATTTAACATATGTACACACTGCATTTGTCTTGGCTCCTAGCTCGAATGTGAAAAATTCTTATTACATAGCTTAATTAGAAGATATATTTTTCCTCAATTTATAAGTGCATGCATAAATTGTCAAGTATTTCATCTCCTTCTTAGACATTTTGACAGTGCAATATGTTTGTGAAAGTTTTTGCTTATAAGCATTGTAGATATATGAAGCATTACTTCAAGAAGCTGCCAAAAATAAAAAGTTTTAAAGTGGGGGTGGGGGAGAAGGAAGCACTTACTATGTTAAGAAACATGGGATCACAGAAAAATTTCTGAATAACTACCTTTTAAAAATTCAGATTTCAAAATATAACTAAAGTATTTCTAATAATATGTGGCCAGGAAATGGATCACAGTTATGACTCTTCACACTAAAATCATATTTAAAGTCAAACCTTTATTCTGTTAGGTTCAGTTGAGGAAATTGCTAAAAAGAAAACGAGGCTGAAGGTACATACGTGCAGTTATACTTGACGGGATAGTGCTTGTGTGATTCATGGTCTACTTTCTTTTTCCAGCACAGGAAAAGCTAATTCTGTGGTAAGTTTGGCTGCCAGGCTATTTGAATGAACTCATCATAAGCTGGATAGTTGGTCTATAAATAAGTCTATAACAATGATTTACATTTGTGTTTTTAAGCATGTGCTCAAAAAACGACAAACCTCTTGAGTCTGTGATATTGTACCTGTCCTTTAGCCTGACCTTTGTATCTGATGATTTAATCTTTATATTATGATCTCAAAATATTAGAAGGATGAATGATACCATATGTAGGCTGCAGCTTATTAAAGGATTACCAGATAATTATCACAGATGGTCACTGAGGGAGAAAATCTAGAAGTAAGTGATCTCAGGGGGAAAATCACCATAGCTTACTGTTTAGTACCAAGGCAAAGGCAACTTATGTGTGAAAGGTCTGCAAAAAAAGTTAGATCTTCAAGTGAGTCTTCATTTTGCTTCAAGCAGCTAAGAACAGTGCTTTAAAGTTGTTCTGCCTTCTGAAATGATACAGGGCTCCTTGATTTACATTGTAGTGAATCTTGCTTTGAAAACATCCTCAGGACAACATTTCTCTTGCTACACATTACAGTTTTTGGGCTGCAGGGGTCAGTGTTAAGAGACCATAGTCAAATCTATTCAAAGAATGATTTTTATAATGGTTATTCAGGTAGTTGTCTTGAGTGTATAAGACTACAGTAGAAGTAAGGCATTTTAACTTTCCACATGCTAGGATGGTGCTCTGTGCATGTGGCTGCTTGTTGGGAAAGGAAGTAGTAGATAATATCCATACTTTAGAAATATGGTGCCTCAGTGTATGCTTTTCCTTGGGAAGGAGCATAGTCTTGTGGTTAAAAAGATGAACTGGGCTTAAGGAGATTTGGATTCTGTCCTGGGCTGTACACACTTCCTAGGTCACTTTGGGCAAATCTCTGCATTTCATTTCTGTTGGGGGTAATGTGGTGTTTTTTAAAAGATACCAAACTGTAACACACCATACTGTATTAGGTACAGATAATAATAATAACAACAGCAAGTCTTGTCTTCAGTGGACATGCCCAGTAATTCCAGTGTGTGTTGGGGATATCATTGGAACCAGAGGGGAAGGAATCCTCTCCCCCAGCTCCTGGAACTGCTCTAGACCTGCTATGCCAGCTGTAGGGGTGGGGGTTTTTTTGTCACCAGTGCCCCTTCAGCCAATGTTGTTGGAGGAACCACTTAAGGGGTCCATAAAGTGGAGAGTGTTCTGGCCCCACCTCCCTGCTGCACAGTGATGTTCAGCCTTTGTGGAGCACAGCTTGAAAAGGCATCTCCTTCTCAAAACTAAGCAAATACTCTTCAGCTGCAGTGATATAAAATAAAAATGTCTGAACAATCAGCAAGAAGATAAGAAATAAGTATGGATAAAAGAATGGAAAGGGTTATAGAGATATCTGTCAATATCCATGTTTACATATCACCTAATGTGGAAGGGATGTATCCTAGGCAATGTGGGAATTAGGAGAAAACTGATATTGTAACCCTAATAATCATAGTTAAAAATACATAGATGACCATCTGAGAAGGTGCTGAACAAAAGCAGGGAGAAAATATAGTATAAGGCCACAGGCAGAAGTGATAGTTTTTGCCTGAGCTGGCCTCTGAAAGCACCCTGCATCTGTGACCAACCAGAAGTGCACAGCTGCAAAACACTTTAAAAGGACTCAATCCCACAACAATCTGAACTCTGATTGCATGATGGGTTAGATCAGGGGTAGGCAAAATATGGCTCATGGGCCAGGTCCGGCCCATGAAGGGGCTTTGTCTGGTCTGCGGCAGAACCCATCTGACCCAGGTGCTGCCCAGCCGTGGCTCATCCTGACACCCCCTGGTCAAGCAGCGGGGGTGACAGTACAGCGGGGCTGGGATGGCTCCGTGGCCACGGCTCCGTGGCTGGACTGCCTTTCTAGGCAGCCCAGGTGGCTCCTTCTGGCTGCTGCTGCTGGTGGCAGTACCAGTTGGGGACCCATGCACGCAGCCCTGACCCAGCATGTCCCATGTCTGCTCCAGACTGACTTGCCCAGACTGAGCAGCAGCAGCAGCGGTGGCTGCTGGGTAGAAACTGTTACTGCTGCTGGAGTCTATGGTCTCCCCCTCCTTCCTCCAACTTCAACTTCCTGCCCTGACAGGGCAGAGAGAACTTTTGGTTGGAGGATTGAGGGGTGACCTCGGGATCCCTGTGGTATGGGGGCACCAGTGCAGTAGGGGGAGGGTTATGCAGTGCAGCTCAGGGGTGGTGGTGTGGGACAGCATGCAGATGGTGGTCTCTAATCATGCAGAAGTTGTATAGTCCTGGTTTAGTGGTTAAAGCACTTGCCCAGGAAATGGGAGCCCTGAATGCCTTGTCCTCCTCAGCCTGCGGGGGTTCAAACCCACATCTCTCACTTCACCCAGAAGAATGTCCTAACTATCAGCTATGGAATAGTCTGGGTGGGAGCATCCTTTGCCTCTTCTGTTGAAACTGGGCCACTGGGAAGCCAAGGACATGAGCGTTATGGGACTGGAAGGAAAGCAAGCACAAGGGAGCCTGCTTCCATAACAATAGTCTGTCCTCTGGAAGGGGTGATCCTAGTAGATTCTAGTTCATGGTGCAAGAGAAGGGGTGGCAGTTCAGACACCCTCATGTTCAGTGTTTCCTTTTGGCTAACACTGGGCACCTTGCTTCCCAGCAGCTGGCACTATGAATCATTCTTGTGAGGTGCCTAACTCTCCCCATTAACACTAGGAATCCTAACTGCCTAATACCTGTCTGTTTGGATTAATTACCCTCTTAGAGCAAGGCACCTGTTTTCTTAGGGATACTGATGCCTAAAATGGAGGAACTTACAAGGTCAGTCTGGATCTGATTGTTAGATTCTAACCTCTTTAGGACACAGACTGGATGTATTGTTTGTACAATAGTTAACACAGTGAAATGCTAATTTTGCCAGGATCCTCTGGAAGCTACTGTAACATAGCTATTAAAAATGTCCAGCATGGTCCGTTAGGGATTGTTGTTCATTCTGGACGCCTCACACACATTTACAAGTGAATTGGAAGACAGACTTTGGCTCACTATGAAGTTAACAGCCAGTAGTAAAATTGAAACCTAGAACTGAAGCTTTTAACCTGAATTAGTATTTATTGTGTCTGACTCAAGAGCTCAGATCTGATCCCTTATTTGACAGCAATGTTTGGGCAGTACTCTGAAATATAAAGGGCTATGGGAAAGCAAAATATCATCTTTGCTTATTACGAGTGGTATGAAATGTTTGAATCATTTTGAAAGATTGCGTACTTTTACCTACCAAGGTGTTCATATAGCTTCCTGATGTTAGCAGTTTGAACACTATGGGCGCTTGTACACATGATGGGGTTTAATCCTCATTAAATTAAATAGGTTTATTAAAATTAAAATGATTGGCTTTAAATTGATGCATCAGTGTTTACAGGTGACAGCCTTTAAATCAAATTAAGCTCAGTGCATCTTTCACAGTAAATTATAGCAGGGGGAGCCACATAATTCACCCCACTGATCTCTTTGGTACTCAGTTACATCAGGAGGCAATGGCGAACCAATAATCCCCTTGCTTCCAAAATTCACCCCCCTCCAAAGCTGTAGCTGGCCACAGGGATTCCCACACCAAGCTGTGTTTGTCTCCTCCCCCACCCCCAACCTGCGTGGACTCCCATGTCAATCTGCCTATGAAAGAAAACATGTCACATCTGGAAGGAACTGTATACATTTTTTTTCCACAACATGATGATAAAAAGATAAAAAGCCAGTATAAAACAGTTAAAAAATAGAAAGTTTTTAAAAATAAAAAGCTTTTAAAAAATAAAAAGCTTTTACCTTAAAAAGAAAAAAAACCCAGTATGAAACATAGTAAAAAATGCAGTATAAAAATATAAAATTTTCTTTTTCTTCTGTATAAAGATTTTAAATAATGACAAATATTTTTCTAGTCTTTATACTCTCTGTTCTATATACTATTCTAGCTATATTTATTCTGTCCATATTCTAGCTATATTCTATCTTTATACTCTAGTCTATATCCTACTCTATCTCTATTCTAATCTATTTTTATTTTATTACATTTATGTTTTTAGTCTATAATTATTTTATAATCTATCTTCTAATGTCTTTATTCTTCATTATATCCTTCTATTTCTACTCTTCTAAGAGTCCTGCAAGGGAAGAAAGAAGATGTCTTCTGGCCGATACTTCCAAAACCCCTTCTTGGCTTCCGCTCTACAGGCTACAAAAGCTTCCATGGGAGATTTCTGTCATTACCTAAATAGACATGGGAAGTTGCATAGCCCAGGGGCTGGGTCTGACAGGCAGCATCCTCTGTGTGAGGGGTTTCTGGAAGGCAAAAATAAGAAAGGCAAAAGTTACCCCAAAATATTGAAGTATCAACAGGTGCTAAGGCACCCCCCTCTCAATTACTAACTTACCATTAGCTGCTGCTGCAGCACCTCTCCTGATGTGGCATCTGCTGGTCCAGGGTGAGGGGCGTGCGGGGGTGGACCATGAAAATAATTGGTGGCGTTGTATGGACCACCATCACCATGGGGTAGGCCCATATCACTAAAACTAGGGTGGGGAGAGTTCAGACTTTGTCCCTGTTTTTTGTTTTGTAAATGGACTACATTTCCCAGCAGCCCCTGCCTGCGTGGCTTGGACCAGTTTCTATGGAGACCCCAGCAGCAGCTGTGCTGTGATAGCACAGCTCTGGGGTTTCCATGGATACTGGTCCAGATGCGCATGGCTATGTGCGCAGCTATGTGCAGTTTTGGTATTGCTATAGCCCCGCCCCCCCTTAGCGCTGGCCTGACTGGCATCCTGTGGTGAGGACAATGTGGTCCGTCACTGGGGCAGAGCCATGATCTGCACCCTGCCATGCCCCAGGCCATCTGCAGCTGGCTCCAGTCCCTGCTGCTGGCAGCTCCAGCCACTTCGAGGAAATATAGGAGTAACCTTATATGTTTATGAGACATATAGATGGACTATATGTCCCTGCTGCCAGCAGGTCCAGCACAGTCACCCACCCACCCCTGCATGGTACCTGGCAGCTGTCCCGTAAGGTAATCTGCCTGTGGCTGGTGGGAGGTGTGGGGGAAGGGGGCGGTGGCATCTTTTCTGATGTGAAGGAAAATTTTGGCTCCCATTAACCAGACTTGCTATGGCATGCACTTATTACGTATAGTGTTCTGCATTTTTGGTTTTTACCAAATTTCACCCATAAATTACCTTCTTCTTTTTTTAAGTTATTCAGTTTTTACTGATTTACACCTGTTTTTCACATGTCCCCCATGCCTCCTGGGATCTGTTCAGTGGCAGGAGCTGCCTGCCCTTCCCCGTGTCCCCTGGATGAGCTGCGGCTCTGTCCCCCACCCCACCTGGTCCTGCCCCTGGCTGGGTCGCAGGGGCTCCATTCCGTCCAGCTCGGTGGTGCAGCAGAGGCTGGCCCCACCTTGGCCCCCCTGCTCTGGGCCTCCTGGGTGGTGTGGGGCCGGGGTCAGGGCTGATGCGGAGAGGCAGCTGGGGCCAGTGCCAGGCTGGGGGGCAGCCAGTTCTCCCCCCACCCTTCTCCCCAACAGACTTTCCTGCCTGGGGGAGGGGTGTGCCTGGGGGGGGAGGGCGTGTTCACGCATGTGCATGCGTGCTTAGCCCCCCTGCCAAAAAATCAGCCCCCCCCCCAAATGTATTATTTTCCTTGATTTAAACAGATTTTTTTCTCGTCTTCCCTTTATCCCAATTTCACCCTGGTTTTTATGTTTAGAAGGTAAACCCTGAAAAATTCCAGAAATTGACTTTTGAAAATAAAAACTGAAAATGCAGAACACTAATTACGTACTAGCTCTGAGTACAATCATAGCTATGGGTGCTTCTGCTGGAGTTTTAGCAGGTAGCCCCTCCACCAACCTGCAGAGTCCTGCAGGGTCATACCAAACCCCCTACCCACAATGGGGCCATGGAGCAGTTTAACCTTTCACAGGACATGGTCCAACTAGCAAGGCTAGGCTAGGGATGTCAACTCATGCTGGGTGTCAGGCAGTGAGTTGCGTGTGGGTCCCCACTCCCTCCCACTGGGCTTTGGCTCCAGTCCCATGGCTGGCAGCCTGAAAACAACAATCCCCTTCCCCCACCCGGGCAGCTTCTCACCCCCACATCCCTCATGCCCTGCCGCAGTTCCCAGCAGCCAGCTATTCATAATTTAAGTAACTGCAGGAAGCTGCAGGTGCCCACAGGCAGACCCCTGCCCTTCCCTTCCACTACCCACTGTCACCACTTATGGAAAAAAACCACACAACATCCGGAAGGAACTTTGTAAATAAAAGGTTGTAATTTGTAAATGCAATGAAATGTAGCCCGGGTACATCCAGGGGGTGTGCTCTGTCCTCTGATGATAGTGGTGGTGGTCAGGCAGGGCTCCAAGGAAGGGGTCAGCTACTAGAGCATCTTCCTCCCCTCTCTATAGAGCTAGGCTGAAACCAAGTACTTAACTATGTACAATTTATTATAAGAATATATACAGACACTTAATATAAAACAGAATATTTACAAGGCTTAACATATAATACTATATAATATTCCACAATTCACATATAATACCAAATATGAACCAAATAACTTACAACCTATACAACATAATTAACACATAGGGATATTAACCTATATAACCCAAGTAAATTAACAATAACATTTCTTTAAACCTTCACAAATAATACCAATATACACATTGAGGCATTAACACACATAAACCATATAGCCCCCACTTCATAGTTTCATAGTTTCATAGTTTAAGGTTCGGAAGGGACCTAGTAGATCATCTAGCCCGACCCCCCGCCAGGGGTATTAAAGAATACCCCTAGCTATATAGCTCTTAACACAACGACAACCTCAAAATAGAGAGTGCACTCAGCACCTCCCCGAGGGGCTTCCCTGAAGCCCCTCCCCTTTAGGGCCCTGCGATGTGGACACGCCCCTCCCACAATAGAGGGTGGGGGCGGCAGACCTTCCTCCCCTGTGTCAGCCTCCCCTGTGGGGCCCGCTTCCCCAGTAACTCATGCTTCCTCTCTGGAGAAGTCAAGGCTTGTCCCCAGTGGCCGATCCTGCAAGAGGCTCTTCCCAGCAGTGCCTTTGGCTCTCCTCAATGGCCCGGGACCCTGCATCTTGTGTGAGCTGAGCCCTTGCAGGATCCAACTTCCCGGTCTCATACCAGGGCTCTTTTAGTTAAAGGTGGAGCCACACTGCAGGGCTCCAGTCACCTGCCCTAGGGCCGGGGCTAACCTGAGCAGCTGCAAGCTGCTTCCAAGGTGGTTCTCCATGTGCTGATCCGCATTCCAGGTGAGGCCCAAGCAGCCGCAAGCTCCTCCCAGGGCTAGCTCTCTGTGTGCTGATCTGTACATCGTGCAGGGCCTGAGCAGCCTCAAGCTGCTCCCAGGGCCAGTTCTCCATGTGCCGATCGGCACACCGACTGCTTAGCCACTTGCTGGGTTTGCAGGCTCAAGCTGCCTCAAGCAGCTCCTAGAGCCTGATCCCCATGCGCCAATTTGCGCACTGCTGAAACTCTAGCAGGGTCCCGAGGGCGGCCGTCTCCAGAGCTTCTCTCCCCTCACTGTCCCTCGTTGTCTCCCTTCAGTGTGCAGAGCACACTCCCCTTTTATATTCTTCAGGGACTCCACCCCTGAAGTTTTCCAAACCTGGCTGGTGCAGTTCCGATTCAGGTCCAGCTGCTCCTTGCCCCCTCCCTTTGGAAAAGGGCAGGGCATTGCAACCCTTGTGCTGCCTCCGAATTGGTGGGCAGGCTCCGCAAATCAACAGGAGACCCTCGAGCCTGGGAATCAACCCAAGCCCTGAAAAGGTAAGCCTGCTACCAAAAAAAAAATACAGCCGTATTAAAAAAACAGCCATCCAAAAAAACCCAACAAATATAAATTAACAGAACCAAAAACCCAAGAACTGCAGTGCATAATGGTGGCATCACATCATCTTCCATGTTTTATTGTTCTGCAGGGGAAGAAAGAAGACAGGTTTTGCCCATGCTCCCAAAACCACCTTCTTGGCCTTCCTGTACAGGCTACAAAATCCCCAGTGGGAGATTTCAATACCTATTTAAACACTGTACAAGCATCGTAGCTTGGGGGGACAAGGCTGGGATTTGTCCTTCCATCTGTCCTGGATACATCAGGATGTGTTTTACTTCAAATCACAAAGGAGACATTTAAATTGCCAAAAAACCCCGTATGTGAAAACTGTAACACTTAAATAACAAAAAGGGCAATTTTTGTTATGTGTACAAGCACCCCATACTTCTAAATCATAGTATCATTGGTATATACCACAACTTGATGTTTTGCCCTGTGTGTTGTGTAGGGCAGGACAGATGACTTCGGGTCTAATAGCAGAAACTGAAAGGAAGCCAAAAAACTTTTTTTTTTTGGGGGGTGGGGGTGGGAAGTAAAGTTACTTTTCCGATATTACTGAGAATTAAAATGTTCAAAAATGTTCTTTTAGCATCATGTTACAGTAAAAATAATGGCAACAGAACAGTGACCCTTATACAAATCCCTTGGCTCAAATTCACCCACAGAGTATGTTTTGTTAGGCAGTAAAAATCTGAGCTAATGATATGAATTCAAGGCAAACTCCATTTGTTCTTAGGATCCTCTTTAATCATTTTTGTTTCTCTTCTCTCTGTCACCCATATCACTGTAATAATTTTCTGCCTAAGGAAAACTAGCTGTAACTTCCTCCACATCATTGTTGCTGTGCTAGTCAGATTGGTAGGTGGCCCTTTGACTGACATGAGCATACTACCTTAACATTTTAAGCTCAGTCTGTATTCCGTGTAGTCCATTTAGTGTTTTTTCCTTTATTGTTTCAAGAGCTACTTACTGAAATTAGGCTCTGCAGGAATCCAAGACAATTATTTTTTGTTTGGTTGGCATCAAAACAGTATCACAAAAAGACCCTGATCATCTTCCTGGAATCTATTTATTCACAAATGATTAAAGGAAGCTAAACTCCACCTCCCCTCGTGTAGGAGAAATTGACAGTCACAATTGAGAAATCTTTTCACTGAGGCTCAATCTTGAGGAATTCATCTTAATTTTAATTTAACATGTACACAGATCTATTCAGGACTTGTCTGATGAAAAGAGCTGCGGGTGTAACATTTCTAAAATGACAAAAGCTGGCTGAGTTGGGGAAGGTATTGTGGATAGGAGTTCAGAAACCTCTTGCTATGCAAGCACATATCTGAGAGAGGTTTCTGTCCTACTTTGTGGGAAGTGTTTGAAAAGCTGACAGGATCTCTGAGGTTTTGAGCTGATGGGCCTCACACAGAGAATGAAAAGCATCCACTGAATCTAATTTCCTGTGGAGATGAAAATGAGGAGTTACAGTGTGGTGGCCACAACACTGCCGTTTTTCAGGAAAACAAAGAATTCTGACGAATCTCGTTGGCTAAAAGATTAAAAGGACTTTTCTCTGAAAAGGCAAATGTCTTATTGAATTAGCCAGACTTAAAAAAAGATGCTGGTTACAGAGGTTTACTTTTGACATTTTTTATTTGCTGCATAAATTCCCAGCATTAGCAGATGCTCAAGCAGAGCTGTGATGTATATATTAAATCATATTTAATTCTCTAATGAGATGCAAGATTCTAGCCATTCATAACCTGGCTTCCTTCATGTAAGTAACAAACTTGTAAGCATCTAGGTTATTCAGGAATAGCTTTTCCAGAATATTAGCTATTGCACACACTGTTACTCTGGAATAAAAATACTTTTTTGCCTGAATGAGCTTTATCCATTTTGAATGTTGATTAAGTTAGATTTGAAAAGACGCTTTGTATTAAAAAAAAAAAAATCACTGCAATAGGAGTTATTCTGGAGTAGTAGATCCATATTAAATGTATACTCAACTTTAGGCTGAAATAACTTTTCTGTGTAGACAAGCCTTTTGAAAAATGTTTCCTATTTAAAATCAGCTCTTTGTAACTAATTACGCTGACTCATTTTCTACTTGAACTGAGAGGTGAAGGCCATTTTTTCATTTAAATGATTTTTCTGCGTTGCAGAGCACACGATGGCGCATAGACCTTCAGCCTTGGGCAAGTCCTACTCCTTCCCTGACATATGAAGCCTTGAGGTTCCTGAAGTATATTAGCACTTCTCAGGTTGGTTCTCCCTTCTCTAGCCAGTTTGAAAATCATTTCAATTTCCATTCCAATTCCCCTCCAAAAATGTTAAAAGGTTCCTTAACAAGAGTCATGATGACTGAACTTCCTCCAAGCTACCTTTGCTGGGTTTTTTTTTTGGTTTACATGTTTTGTTGAAGTGGTTCAACTTAAAAATGATGATTTACTTAAAAATATGACCCATACAGAGCCTAAGACAGACAATTCTCTCCTTTAAACATTAGTTTGCAGAGTCCATCATTTTTTTCATCTCTGCTACTCCTCAGAAGTGTAGCACATCTGAAATCCCAGAAATAGTTTTGTCCCTGTATCTAGCACTCTCTCCTTCAGATTGACACAATGACAGTTCCCAAAATTGTGTTACACTGAGGAACCTCTGCATGGTAGTTTGGTAGCCAGGCACATTTAATGCATTCTAGGTTCCCAGTGAGTTTAGGATAGGTGGCAAAACTCTATGTGTAAAAAAAAAAAAAAAAAGTCCCCAATAGATCTGAAGCAAGAACTATTATAATCACTCATAAAAGTGTGTGTGTGTGTGTGTGTGTGTATGTGTGTGTGGTGGTGGTGGGGGGGGCACAGGAGGAGGGTGCACATACATGTGTAATTTGTAGGATATGAAAACCTCCAGATACATTTGAAATCAGTAAGTGCTGCAAGATGTCTCTTCCAGGACATCTTGATAAAAAAGTAACGTCTGTAGGGTCATGTATAAATCTATACTTCACCTAAAAACGAATGGGGAAGACCAATGGATGCTCACAGTTTAGAGTGGGGTGGGTATTTTATTGTCCGTGTCTTCCAGCAAGCAGTCTTTGCTCATAGTATCTTGCAATTTCCCCATTTCATTTTGCATCTGACAATAACATAAAGCACCAGCAGATGGGTGCTTGGGTCACTGAAACGTCATTCCTATAGCAAAGAAATCTTTGTGTGTAGATATGTACCATTTGTGGTTTGGTAACTGGTATGGTAACATAAATGCTCATCTATCTGCAAAAGGTAAAGATTTCTTAGGGTGAATTTTAATTGGACCAACTGCAGAGGTGGGATAGAGTTAGCCAAGCTTTTGAATGCAAGGCATTCTTCATCTGCAGACACTTAGGTTCTCTAGCTGTTTATTTAGAAACACTGAATTATTCATATGGTAACATCTCTGCCACAAACACTTTCTAGAAATGAACTGCACTGAGGGAACAGGAGTGAAGAAGATTCATGTGAAGACAATAAGCAATGAACCCAAATTACTTACACTTTTGTCCAGGTAAAAAGCTTAGGCAGAAGCAGACTTACAGCACAGAAAATGGCCCTTATTTCACTGATTTAATAGACTGTGTCAGAGTCTGCTAAACTCCACTAGCTGGGTCAAAACCTACAAGGACATCAATTAGTAGAGTGTTTATAGTTTTTGACACACCAATCAAGAGGTTTAGATCCTAGAGTGATTGACCCTTGGGCCAGGCATAAGTGAAATCAAGAAATGAGAGACATCCTCATTGCTGACCTAAGAGATGCTACTGAATTAATAACTGACAGTGATACCACCATGAAGGGTGTGAATGTTACAAGAAAAGTAATCACATTTACAGACTGGGGAATCAGATAGGGCTCATTTTTCCTATGTGCTGAGTAAGTTTCAACTAAACAATCTGATTGTGTAGAACTCCCTGTTCTGTTACAGTAAGGACCTGTGTTCCTTTTATAGGGAGAAGATACTGTGCTTCCTGTACTCAGCCAGGTTTGGATCTGGGAAATCACTTTCAATATTCAGAGTAGATAACCATGAGAAACATCACATGTTTTATATATATTGTTATATGTAAGCCTAATAATATGATGATACTGAGAACTCTAATCAAAACTGAAGCCCCTCTCGTTCAGATCTTTGCAAACGTGTACTACAGAGAGCCTGTAGTCAAGGAACTTCTAACCTTATTAGACAAGACAGGGAGTCCTCCCCATGCTGTCTAGCAGGCATGATGAGGTGAAGTGACTTGCCCAGGTTCATTCTACAGTTTGTTGGCTGAACTGGAAAAAGAACCCAGATCTCCTGCCTAACAGTCTGGCATCTGCTCCTCTGGTCCAGGCTGCCAAGAGCTGTTAAAAGCTTTCCAAATTCTGGGCATTGGTATTGGCTTAAGAATTTTGTGAATCAATCCATTGATGCCATTACAAAGTCTATTTACTTTGCAGAAAATGAATTTCCCATCTACAACAGATTATTTTTACCTATGTTTTAAATGAGCATCCATATGTTATGTTTTTTTTATTGCAGTGCCATCTTGTTCATGACTGTATGTAGCTGAATGGAGGGAGGGGAAGGAGGAGCCCAAAGTTCT
Source organism: Gavialis gangeticus (assembly GCF_001723915.1). Lineage (NCBI taxonomy): Eukaryota > Metazoa > Chordata > Crocodylia > Gavialidae > Gavialis > Gavialis gangeticus. The sequence continues at coordinate 27,627,870 of NW_017729026.1, forward strand.
TGCATAAAGCTTAGCAGATCCTGGGAACAGCAAAAAGAGAAGCTATTTAAGCTTTTGTGAACTTGCCATGGGAATTATGAGCTAAACAATAAAAAAAACCCAAAACAAAACCCTAACCCCACCCCCCACCCTGGAGCTCCCCGAATGGTAATTCTCCAGATAATGATTTTTTAAAGCTTAAGCCTCTTTAAAAATGAACGTAATAATATAAATGATATGGGTAGTGCCAGTGATAGCTAAGGCTGAATTCTAATTTCCATTCTACGCCTTCATTCAGTTGTTTTATTTCATCGGTTCTAGATGTTTCATCTGTACTTTCCTACTTTTAGTTGAGTGATGAGAAAGTGATGATAATGATTTGGGGAAGATGCACAGGATGTTGTTCTTGCTCTTGTTTGTTTCTAGGGCAGTTTTGAAGTTTCACAGTCAAAATATTTTTCTGGATACACAGATTCTCTTGGAATCATGGTTGGTGCTTGGTGGAGAGAGGGCCTTTTCTCCAGTCTTTAAGTGGACGTTTGCAACCTTTTCTCTCAGTTCTGGATCACTCAGTAATGATCCATACCATTATGGTCCTCAGATTTGATTGCTGTGCTGTACTCTGTCTGATGTTGTCTTGATGATCACTTTTTAGTTGCTGCTGATACAGATGGGGCAGCCTATTAAGCCGGGGTGGGCAATTATTTGGGCTCAAGGGCCACTTAAGGAGCTTTGATCAGCTGTCGCAGCTTCATTAGCACTCCCCAGCCCCTGCAACAACTTACCAAAACTCCATATGTGGGTTCTGGGTGTGTGGGAAGCAGTGTTCAGGAGTGGGAGGGGTGGGTGAGGCTGGGATCACATGTTCCTGCCCCATGTGTGCGCATGTGTGCTCCTGCCCCACCACACAGGAGGCTCCAGCTCCTGCGAAGGTGACGGGGAGTTGAAGCCAGAGCCCCAGGTGCTGGGGTAGGAGCTGCCCAGCTGAAATTGCTCACCTGGTGCAGTGCGATGAGGCAGGGGCAAGATCAGAAACAGGAGTCACCAGTGGAGGTGCGGGGCACAGAGCAACATGCAGCTGTACTGGGAACACCCCTGCCAGAAGCTGTGCATTGGCCAGGACCTAGGCTGGCAGGAGCCCAGCACAGGCTGCCCTGGCATGAGTGGGCAGGGCAGTTCCCCAGTGGAGCACTGTGGGGGCTGCTGCAAGCTGGACCTAGTTCCCTGGCAGGCTGTGTTTGGCCCGCATGCTGTTTTTTGCCTACCCCTGTATTGGGCAGTAATGGCTACTGGAAACTTTATAGTAGCAGTTATTACCAGTTACCCTGCCTTTCATATTGGTTTTTAGAAGCAGTTCAAGATGTTGCTTTTAAAGGAAGGGTGAGATCCTTAACCATGCTCTGGCTCCTTTATTCTGATTAGGGACTAGAGCATGATAAGTGACCCCTAAAAGCCACATACCTGGACACAGAAGGATTCCTTGATGTATTTCTTCAGCAAATAGGCAAAAGACTGTGTCACGGACCCTTTCACAAGCTGTGTCATAATGTTATTGTCAGAGTGGACCTGCGTTGAGTAATGGGTGTGCTAAAGGCATGGCTGCAGTGTATAGTATTTTCGAGATTCTGGGCAGGGTATGATAACCCACAGGGAAGACCCATGTGCCAGCCACCTGTCCACCCCCGGAATAGTTCAGAATCTTGGAAGACATAAAAGGTGGCTTAAAGCCCTTGTAAAGGCACAGCACAAAGTCTGGCCTTCATGGGACTGTGGTCCTGGCTGAGGGCATGGTTCTTCCCATATGATAACTTCAGAGTTCCCACCATTCAAAGTTAACAGTCTTTTTATTGTCTATATGGTGGTGGTGGGGCATGCTGAGTGGAATATCACTTAGAAGGTCCTTTTGCTTGGCTAGTCAAGATTCATTAGTGCACTCTTGTCTTCTTTGATGCAAAATGGTCACAAGTCCAGCTTTGATTTTTTTATCTACTCTGTGCAAAAAAAAAAATAAAAAAAATCAATTCAGATTTCTGAGGAATTGATCATTACCTCTCACTTTCAAGTTTAGATTTCAGGACCCCTGTTCAACAGAGCATTTAAGGAGCACATGCTTAATTTAAAGCCCGTGCTTACATCCATCACTATCCACTTAAGCCCTTGATTAAGCACCTGCTTTGCTGTACGGGGATGTTTATATGCACACTCATTTTTTTAACTGAGATTCAAGACTCTATATATAGACTTTACCTTTATTTTTGCCTAAAATTTCCTTGCACACTTATGGTTCTGTATAAGTAGAATAGTGAATCATAGATGATAATAGTGTTACGAGATTTTCTTATATATCGTATAATAAGGCAAATGCAATCCAATGTTTGAAAGGAAAAATAAATAGATTTTTAAGTGAATTATTTTCTGGAAAATAGACTCAAGATATAATGCCTATTCTAGCTCAGTTATTTGCCTTTCATATCTGTATTGTTCTTATAAGGGATTTTTCTGATCCACTTCATCCTTCACCAAGTAGAACAAGGGTGGAAAAAACAACAAATTTTCTAGTCATGGATCAGTTTGCTTGTCAAATTTATAATGATGTCATTTTAATAATTTACTCATCTCTACCTTTGCCCCAGAATATAAACCATGAGAAAATTACATAGTATTATACTGAAACAACAGATTTCCTTCTTCTGATTTCAACAGACTTCCTGTGAAAATATGAACACGAACAGCCTGACAGGTAATTCTGAAACTGCTAAGAAGCCTTGGACAATCTGTCTTGATGAGAGGTTCAGTTTAATTCATCAAATCAAGAGCAAGCAATGCCGTCTCTATTCATTGGGGTGAGTGCTGCCTCTGGAGACAAAGAAAACCATTTCTATCTGAATATACTTCAGCATTAAAAGCATTGAGCAAATTGAAACAAATTCATGGTTAAAAACATGTGGGTTTTGTATAGTTCCCCACTAATATATGTTGGCCTCTTAGTGTAGTAGGGCCATAGTGTTGTAGTTGTGATGGTCCAGGGAATATCCAAGAAAAATGTCTGTTTGGTAAAATCTTTTATTGGGCCAATTCTGTAGTTGGGAGAGAGGTTAGATAAGCTTTGGGACACAAAAGTCCTTCCTCAGGTCTTATGTTATTGTTGTGGAATGTGTTTTTAGTAAAAGCCTTTCCTTCTATGAATAAGTGTCTGTGAATATGAACTTTTGTAGTCCTTCCCTTTCTTACTACCAACATGACAGTGAGTTGCCTGCTGAAAAATAATGCACTAAAATGTTAAGTGGTAGTTCTATTAGGGGAAGATAGAGGTTAAGGGAATGAATTGAGAAGTATAGAATCATAGAAAATTAGGGTTGGAAGGGATGCCATCTAATCCAATCCCCAACTATATTATTCTAGCCAGGGCTTTGTCAAGCCAGGCCATAAAAACCTCTAAGGATGGAGGTTTCACCACCTCTCTGGGTAATCTGTTTTAGTGCTTCACCACCCTCCTAGTGAGAGAATTTTTCCTAATATCCAAACTAAACCCCCGCTTTCTGCAACTTGAGATCTTTGCTCCTTGTTCTATCATGTGTCACCACTGAGAACAGTCTAGCTCAGAGGTGGGCAATTATTTCAGCTGGACAGCTGCTCAATGACTTTTGGTGCAGTGTCTAGGGCTGCAAGGGTAGCCTCACCCTTGGCGGGTGCCCTGCCCCAATTGCCGTATTGGGACCAGAAGTCTTACCCCCACTAGTCCCTGACCTTTAACACCGGGAGTCTCTTCCCTTGCCCCTCGAAGTCTGCTTTTGGGGGTGGGGGGGGCTGCCATCTTGCAACCAGAAAACCCCCACAAATATACTAAAAAAACAAATATCTACTATATATTTTTATGTTATTTAAAAAAAAAGTCCTGATTGTGTGCGTTTGCTTAGTGTACGGTGATTGCACAATAGCTCAACATAGTCTTATCCCCTACGCACAATATGCACATGTATGTGGATGTGGGGTTTGTGAGGGGGGTGGCTTCGTGTGTGGGAGAGTATGTGGGGTGTAAGGTTTGTGGGAGGGGGTTGTGAAGGGCATGGTGTGTGTGTGTGTGTGGGGGGGGCCTGCCACATGCTCCATCTCCCTCATGGCGCACAGCCCCTACCACTGGCTTTGGCTGAGTCCCAGGGGCTGCATGTGGCGCTGGCCCAGCCCACTGGTTTTCATAGAGTTCATAGATATTTGGGCTGGAAGGGACCCTGGAGGATCAGAGTCCAGCCCCCTGCCCCAGGGGCAGGAAGTCAGCAGGGATCATAGCATCCCAGGAAGATAAGCATCCAAATGTGTCTTGAAGGTGTTCAAAGTGGGCTGAGCTATGATGCTTGCCAGCTCCCTGAGTACCCTTGGGTGTAACCCCTCAGGGCCGGCTGACTTGAAGTTATCCAGCCTGTCAAGGTGTTCTTTCACAAGGTCAGCTTCAATGGAAGGCAAGGAATCTCCCTCACCCGGGCCTCCCTGACCCACAGGGGGCAGGGGCGTCCTGTGGGACTGGTGAAAAACTGACGCAAAGTACCTATTTAGCAAGTTTGTTTTTTCCTGGGCATCAGTTGACAATTGCCCCATTTGGTTTAGCAGGGGTCCAAAATTGCCCTTGCTTTTCCTCTGGCTCCCCACATATCTAAAAAAGGACTTTTTATTGTCCTTGATATTTGTAGCTAGCTGGAGTTCCATCACAGCCTTGGCTTTCCTGGTTTGCTCTCTGCAGGTCCGGACCAGAGCAGAGTATTCCTCCTTGGTGGTGGTTCCAGTCCTCCATCCTTTGTAGGTCTTCCTTTTAAGATGCAGGAGGTCCGCCAGTTCCATGGAGAGCCAAGGGGAATGCTGTGCCCTTTTGCTGCCTTTCCTTCAAGACGGGATGGACTTTGCTTGTGCATCCAGGATTGGAAGCAACCACTCATCCTGAACTCCCCTCTCCTTTCAGTTGTGGCCCTTTAGGGCCTCTCTGACAAGCCTCCTTAACTTGTCAAAGTCAGCTTTCCTGAAGTTGAGGACAAGACCAGGCTGGCTCTGTGTCAGCACATGGGGCTTGCAGCACTGCAGGCAAGAGGCATATGCCATCAGGCCAGATGGCAGGTGACTCCTGGTTCATGCACCATCAGGCTGGGTAGGCTCCATGCCACCACGTGGGAACCCCAGCACAGCAGCCAGAAATCGATTCTTTGAGGACCTGCTCCAGGAATTTTCCAGGGATTGATGTGAGGCTAATTGGTTGGGAGTTCCCTGGATCCTTCTTCTTCCCTTTCTTAAAGATGGGCACTATATTTGCCCTTTTCCAATCGTCTGGAACCTCCCCCGATCACCACGAATTTTCAAAGATAATGGTCAGTAGCTCTGTATTCACATCAGCCAAGTCCCTCAGCATCCTCAGATGCATTGCATCCAACCCCTTTGACTTGTACACATCCAGCTTTTCTAAATAATCTGTAACTTGTTCTTTCACCACTGAGGGCTACTCACCTCCTCCCCAAACCGTGCTGCCCAGTGTAGTAGTCTGGGAGCTGACCTTGCCTGTGAAGACCAAGGTAAAAAAAGGCATTGAGTACTTCAGCCTTTTCCTCATAGTCTGTCACTCAGTTGCCTCTCTGATTCAGTAAGCAACCCACACCTTCCCTGAACTTCCTCTTGTTGCTAACGTATTTGTAGAAACCCTTCTTGTTACCATTCACCTCCCTTGCCATCTGCAACTCCAATTGCACTTTGGCCTTCCTGACTTCATCCCTGCATGTCCAAGCACTATTTTTATACTCCTCCCTAGTTGTTTGTCCAATCTTCCACTTCTTGTAATCTTCCTTTTTGTGTTTAAGTTCACCAAAGAGTTCTCTACTAAGCCAAGCTGGTCACCTGCCACATTTGTTATTCTTTCTACACATTGGGATGGTTTGTTCCTGTACCCTCAGTAAGGTTTCTTTAAAATACAGGTTGTACAAAGGAAGTACAAAGCTTCCTGCCCTAAGCATGAACTTCTTGCACAATTACCAGTTACTTCAGACAAATTATTTATACAGCTCCAGTTGTTTATACAACCTCTAGCTCAGGAATCGAGCCTTTTAATATAAGAAGATATTTGCCAATGAATTCCCTTGAGAGTCTCAGAGCACTTGCAGAGGTGATGATGAATAATAAACACAACTGTGGCCTTCTTTTAAAATGTTTTAGCATGTTTAGTGTTCTCCCAAGGATACCACATTAACAACAACTGAAATTGAAGTCTTCTCTCAACAGAGCAAGAACTTCAGAAGCAGCAAACTGCAAACTCAACATGCTAGCCTATCAGTATAGTCTTCCTGCAGGGAAGACCAGACAGTTTAGTCTGCTGAATCCATTCAGTCATTGCCCTTTAAATTGTTGGTGCTGCCAGTGTGAGGATGCTCGCTGGGAACTAGACTAACCATTAGCTCATTTTGCATAAATCATCAAACATATGTCAGTTAATAAAACTTGCCCCTACTGTCCTGGGCCAGTTTCTGAGTGGTGGTATAGTGAGAGAATCTCTCTCTCTCATTGCTATTTCTCTGAACTGTCACACTTTGTCTATGATCTCAGTACTATAGACTTAACAGTGAGTAAAACCTTTGGAGGTGAAAAGAAGTGAGAAATGCATTTGTGTGGCATTCTTCAGTAATGAAGATAGAACAGATGGTGTAAGGGCTGATTTAAAGCCTGCCAGTATGAGGGGGAATTTTTCCTTGGATTTGAGTGAGCTTTGGCTTAGGTGGAGATTGAGCCCAGGGTTCAAATTACAGGGTAGCTCAGGGGGGTTGAGACCCCACATAATAGACGAGAGCTCCCCAGAAGAGATGAAAGTCCCACCCCTCACCTGCCCCACACCTCAGATGATGGTGGCAGGGGTGATGGCTCCTGCCAGTGCTGCAGATCCCCTCCCCGCCAAGAGTCAGAATGTAAATTCAAACCCTGGTTGAGCCCAGACTCCTGAGAAAGTGAGTCTGTGACCAAGTTAGTTTTCCTCTACAAGGAAAATTTTTTGAGTTCTGAGCTCTTGCCCAGAGAGAGAGCTTTTCTCCTACACTTTGCTGCTTATTTTCCTCAAGAATTTACAGACACATTTCATGTGAACATGATATAATTTTAATACCAGAACAAAATGTAGATATGCGTGAATTTTTCACAAGTGTATTTTTTTTCCTGCCCTATAAAAAACTGCCCCATGCAAGTTATTTGCTGGTCTGGCCTCATGAAATGCATGTAAATAGCATAGCTAACCAAGATGCAGATTTATTGAAGCAATTAAAAAAAGCAAAACCCACACACTTAAGGTTAAAGAGAAAAAGTCTTAATTCCCTCAGATTCCCTATACAATCTTTGCAGCTAATTATTATTTAATTCTTCTGTCAGATGTCCTTTAGTTTGACAGGGAGAAAAGCAATTTTGTTCCGAGCAAGACAAAAATCTCCTTTAAATGTTCTCTTCTCTAATGCATTTTATAAAGTGCAAATGAGGAACAGCTGTTTCATGTGAAGAAGGTCCTCCACTGAGAAGAGGAATGTAGCAAAAAGGCAAAAGTTCAGTCTGAGTGTAAAAGGGACAACCCTGCATTAAACCTATGCTTCATTAAAAATTTAAGAAAACATATTGGTATGTTCTGCATTTGAGATGGCCGTGCTGAGAGGTGGGAAATGGTACATATTAAATGTGAAATATGCAAGTGAGTAGTGTCCAAACTCTCCAGAGGCCCTTTGAAATTAATTTAATCTGCTCTAGCTATCAAGATGTAGGTTGCCATTTTTGCTCTGGGGACAAGATTTCCTAGTACGATATGCAATTGCAGTAAGCACTAGTGACTTAAGATGCTAGCTTAAAGATGCTAGATTCTGTTCCCAGTGTTCTGCATGTGTAGTTTTGCAGCCCCATCCTAGCCTCATTTTAAGTTAATGCCTGACTGATCATACTGCCTCATTTGAAACACCATTAATCCTAGGTGCTTTGGACATGCATTGTCTAGCTGGGAAACACAGGAGCAGGAAAGTACAGTAAAATCCCTGCTAACTAGCATGAGTGGGGAATGGGGGGGGGGCAGTGCTGGTAAGCTAAGACTGCCAGTTTCCGGGTGGGGGGGCTGTGGTGGCAGCTATACAGGGCTCCCAGCTCTGACCCCAGGCAGGGTGGGAAGGGCTGCTCCTGGGGTGGGCAGGTCTCAGCTGCACCCTGGCAGCTCT
>NW_017729026.1:27641052-27647443 GCF_001723915.1 Gavialis gangeticus
GGGGGGGCTGTGGTGGCAGCTATACAGGGCTCCCAGCTCTGACCCCAGGCAGGGTGGGAAGGGCTGCTCCTGGGGTGGGCAGGTCTCAGCTGCACCCTGGCAGCTCTGGCTAAGGCAGATGAGACCTGCCCACCCTGCACCCTGGCAGCTCCCTGGGTACTGCGAGCCACACCAGGCTGGGCAGGCAGGAGAGCCCAACCCCACTCCCTGTGGCGGACGCTGCACCCAGTCACTCACAGGCCTGAGGGGCTGGAGCTGCTGCCCATGGGTGCAGGGCTCCCAGCGCTGACCCTGGGCAGGGTGGGAGGTGCTGGGGTAGGGTCCCCCCCCCCAATTCTGGCCACACACCACTCCTCCCCACCCCCCCAACACCAAGGCAGCCCAGCCACAGGCTGCTGTGGCTACTACTCATGCCCTCAAATCACCACAATGCATCTAAGCTAGGACAGAGAAAATAGGAATTTTCTGTGTGATGGGGATACATCCTTCTTTTTAAGTGTCTGTGCAGCGCTAGCAATAGTCTGGTTCTAAATGTGTGTGCGTATTGCCTTCTAGTGAGTGACCCACAGAAAGAAAGATCTGCAGCTCCAGCACTATGGGGATGGCTTAGTTTTTTGGGGGTGAAGATCCTTGAGTCCTATCCTTGCTAATGGGCATAGAGGTTAGTGTCTCTAGCACTATAAAAGATTAATTAAAGGAATAGACACTCAAGGCAGTAGGAAGTATGCCTGGCTTTTAAAAGGCTGTTATGTATGCATTTTAAATAGGCTTGGCAAGATCCAATTTTATTGCTAAATGGCAATAAAACTTCGATTTCACCTCACGCTTACAGAAAAATATTTTCATCGGTGATAACTTGAATGTATAGAAAGTATTTGCAAGAAAAAAAAAAGAGTGGGATGTTGTTGTGGAGTCCCACCCCACAACAGGGGCAGGGCTGTTGGCAGCTGGGAGCCTGGTGTCATCAGCCACTCACTCTGCCCAGGTTCCAGCCAGGAACTGAGTACCAGATTCCTGCCCACACCCATGCAGCCCCTTCCTGCTCAGGGCAGGGTGTGTGGGGGTGCCCCTGGGGCCCAGCCACTGACTCTTCATTGCCCAGAAGGGTGGGAGGCTATGGCTATCAAGAGGCCAGGTGGCCCCTCTGTTGGTGCCCACCAGGTGGGTCTCACCTCCTAAGGGGCTGTGGGGAGCAGGGGACTGCTTGCTGCCCTGGGCTGGGAAGCTACTGCCTCCCAGTGTGCGATAGGGGGCATGCTCAGAGCCTGGTCTCATACTGGCCCCGCCCACTTGTCTCTACGGGGCAGTGCGCCCTGTCTCATCTGCCATGACTTTGCTGTTTCCATAAAGGGATGGTAAATGTGGGAAACTGCCCCAATGCCAGGGGGCGCTATCACAGCCCATGCCTCACAGATGGCATCCACATGTTGTAATCATACCCCGCACCATGACTGGTGCTCCCAGATCTCACCAGGACTGCTGGAGCAGCAGGTCATTGTGCTCAAATACCGGTTTTACTTTCATCTCACACCTCAGCCTCCTTGCAGCAGAGGACTTACTGGGGTCAGGACTCACCCCTCACTCTGGCTGAGCCCCCTACTCAGCCTCTGGCCCAAACTACAGCCCTAGGCATGCACAGCTATGCCTTGGCCTCTGCCCTACATGTGGGTTTCCTACTACGCCCCCTCTATACCACACCCCACCCTGGGGTCTTCTCATCTTTGTGATCAACTATTCATGGGGCTGGCTCTTGTGCTGCCCTTCAGGCTTACTCCTAGTTCAGCCCTACTCAACATAACCCCCAGACTGCCTTCAGGTCTACTCCTTGTTTAGCCCTACTTAGCCCCCCTCACGCACAGCCCTTCAGGCCTCCTCCCATTCAGCCTACTCTGTGTGGGGCTGCACACTACCCCCTCTGGGGTCTCCAGGATCTTACATCCCTGCTGGGCTCAGGTAGCACTCTGCTTGTCATGCCTGGCCCCACTACTCCCACAACTGTCTTCAAAGTCCACCCAAAAATGGGAGTGGGGGTTAAGGCACCCCTCCTCACCTCTCACTGGGGAAGGTAACTGGCCTGGCACTTCCTGGGGACTCCCACACAACCAGGAGCCCCCCACTAGGCCACCCTTCCCCAGCATGGTGCAGTTTTAGGTCATGCCCAGGACCAAGAGCCTCCAGTTCCTACCTGCTAGATGTTCTATGTAGCTCAAACTCCTGTGTTTATATAGGCAGCCAGTGTTCTAAAATGGCTGCCGCAATCAGGCACTTGCTGGTTGCTTGACTCAGCCCTTAAAGTGGCAGGCACCAACAGTGCCCTGCCACAGTGCAGCATGGGACTTTGGGAATTCAGCTGCATTTGACAGCTAGGAGTTCCCTGATGAGTCTCCTCCCACAGCAACTGCCTCTGCAGTCCCTGCCTGCAGCCCCTATCCCAGCCCTTTCCCCTGCACTCACTTCCATGAAGGCAAAGGGTCCAGGCTGGTATGGATGTACTATCAAATGAACAGAATATTTTAAAACCGGCATGCTTTATTAATTTATAGATATTTACTTTTTATATTTTGACATGTGCTTTTATAAAGCTTTTAACAGTATACTGTCATTACTAAATTGGCTGCCCCCATTGCCCCTAATTTTGCACAGTCCTGAAAATTTAAATTGATAAAAATCAAAATAAATGGTTAAAAATAAACATCAATTTTAGCCATCAAAATTAAAAAGAATCAAAATCTGCCAAACCTAATTTTAAATGTATTTGTCATTCTGGTAACACTGTGATTATCAGAGTGGACTATAGGAATATGTGCATTGGTAGCTAAAATAATCTATTATAATTTTGTTGTGGGAGGAGGCAGAGTGAAAAAGTGAGGAATACATCTATACTCCCAAGTATATACTCCCAAGTATATTTGTTGATGGCAGGACTGCGGTCTTGAATTACTCCTGAAATGAAGTAACATATTCTTCATTGAAAAAATGAGGTGGGTTTTAGGAAGCCAGCTCTCTGGGAATATTGTTAAGTTTCAGGGCATATGGTTACAGATTGCTTGCTTCTGGCCTCACATGCACCTTGTTAATCTGTTACTCGTACATTACAGTGAACTTAATCCCTGCCCCCCCGCATTGAAATATTTATTTTCTATAAATAAACTCTATGGAATTCTATAAAAAAAATTCTAAAAATACTCTGAAAGTCACTTATGCCTGTCCCGTTGGGAATAATAAATACATCTGTATATTTCTTCCTTTCTTAAATCACAGTTATTGATTGCTAGTCTCCAACCAGAGTGATAGTGGGTGGTAGTTTTATTTATTTTTTTACTTCCAACGATCTAGTCAGACTCCTGCCCCTATTTGCTAAGTACTGTGCATACATATGTACAAAGAGTTTACAATTTGAAAAAGTATTTTCTCTGCTCTACTTTAAAAGCCAGTAAGTAGAAGTATTCCCACTCCTCAAGGGAACAACTGGAATTTTACAACTGTGAGACTTTTTTTTACAGTTATACTAATAACTTCTTATTTTTTTTGTAGACTGGGAAGTGATGATAACCAGTTCGAGATCAGCATGGCCAGCAGCGGATGTGAGGTGCATCGATTTGATCCTAGTATCAAATCAGCGCACATCCAGGAGGGACAACATCTCTGGTACCATCGCCTGTCCATTGACTGGAGAGATCCTAACCCCGTGATTGCTGCTCATAGACTGCGCAGCAATACAAAAAAGCTTGGCACAATCTTAAATGAATTTGGACACCAGAAGGTGAGAATTCTAGGTGCATTTGTAACTCAAGGGTTAAGTGGTAGAAAAACTTCAAAAGCTTCCTTCCTGCTTCCTGAAAGGGCTTGAGCTTTGTCTGTCATTCCCACAATCCTCTCTCAGCTGAGCCTCTCTCTTCACAAAAAATGATAATGTAATCTACTGTGAGGTATGCTTTTCTATAGTGCTTTTTAATTTTATTGGCAGTAGCTTCCTTGATTTTTAACTCATCAGCTGTACATTTTTAATGCTCTTTCCCTCTCTTTCTCTTTAGGGCTTTTTTAAATAATAGTTGATGACTGTGGTTACTTGTGTCTTCTACCCTGAAGCAGTCCTCTGAGTTTGAGCAGTGTATCCTTAATACAATGCATTTTATAGTCCCAAGAAAACATTTACAACTACCATAAGAGCAGAAGAGATGGTGAAAATGTTGTTTACAGGGTCACACATCTTTATTAGACATCAGTAGCAAAAGCATCCTGGTTTGAATTGGGCAGGTCTGCTTTTTTGGATTTGCCTAATCTCTCTATTTAGAGCTGTAAAAGACATCCCAGTTCTTCAGGTCTTTAATTACTTGTGCCAAAGCACATTTCAGAGAACTCCTGACAGGCAGATTGCATGCTTTCAGATGAATTTTGCCTTCAGAGAATGGACCAGCCTGAATTAAAATGGTAATATGCATTGGTGCCTGCAACTAGTTCTGCTCATTTTTGGTTTTTTTTAAAGAAATAGACAGACCCAACTGAGGAGGTCATCTCATGCAGGATTAGGAAACCAAACAGCAAATAGAGGTTGTCACTGTAAATTATGACAAAGTACGAGGTGCCTTTTTCTGTTCCTTTTTTTCCCTTGGTTTTTTTTTTACTTCAACTCTCTTGACTCAACTATTCTGAAGATAAATGTAGAGCAAAGCTTTTTTTCTGCCACTTAGTCATCTGCTGCTTAGTCATATTGTTCCTGTCTTAGTAAAATGGCATCTGAACAAAGAGGATTTTCTTTTCATATAGACATCAAAATGTTTGTTTGGATTTTAGAACATTTTTTTCCTGTGCAAGTGATTAGCAGTTCTATCCAGAAAAAGCACATGGAACTTGAAAGACTCACTAATTTGCTACTGCAGCTATTTAGAATGGTTAGAAGATGCTGAATGAAAAGGAAGATTGTACCCTGTAATTTCTGTGTAAATTGGGAGGAAGTCACCAATGCATAGGAGGACTATGAAAACCACCCCGCACAGCAGAACCCTCTAGCTCTACTGTGCAGATGGAAGGCAGCTATGGTGCGTGGCTCGACGTGTAGGGAAGGTAGAGTGGTGTGGCTAATGAGTTTTTAGCTATGTTGTTCCAGTGGCTGCACATACATTACATAGAACTTGATTGGGGTCTCTGCATGCATTATGAGCAGGATGGATCTATACTATTTCCCATTCACTGTAACTCCCCTTACAAAGTTAGCATATTGATTGAAGGTGCGAGTTGAATTTCAGCCAGTGAAACTAAATCCTTTATTTGCTTTGCAGCGTTCAGTGTTCTATCATTTCCTATTTATGAAGTATCAGAATAAGCCAACTCAGTTTACATAATTCAATTTATTTTTCCCTGTATTTGAAATGGAAGTGAAGAAGCTGTATGTTGCATAAAGACTCCCAACAAGCTGCTGTTTATTAAGAGTACATCAAAGTAAATACTCTGACATTCAGGTTTTCATTTTTTTTGCTGAATGCAAGGGGAATGTTTTCCGTGACTGCATAAATAAGCTAATGTAAAACATTTTCATGAAATACCTTACAAAGCCCCATTCCAATTAACAATTGAAAACATCCCCCCCCGCCCTTTCCATTCTTTTAACTTTAAAAATCTCCCTGCCTTCCTTCAATGTTCTTCCTGTCCTGTTTCACATGGGGAATGTCTGGCAATTTTGTACAAGCAAAATTTTTATCTGTGCAATAATTAGACTTGTGCCTGTTTAAAAACAAACAAACAATCATTTACAGTTAAATCATGTGAGAGGAGGCACTCGCATTGGCTAAGTATAGAGGTTCAAAAAGCCCAAGGCAAAATTGATTCAACTGTTGCAGGTTTTTCTAAGCTGTGTAGATTGAACTGGTAACAAACTGAAATGATGTTCAGTGTTCAGGTTGCAAGACAAGCAGAAGCCTGCATTGGCCCATGCCAGGAGCCTCGGGGTGCTCTTAAGGCTACTGAGTCCAGCTCAGTGATAGTCTAGGTCTGATTGTCTGCTGGCTCTACCCTCTACTGCTGATGAGGTGTGGGGGGGTGTTAAGTAGCCAGTCTTTTTCCAGCCCTGACTTTGGGGGTGGGGGAAGTGCACCACCAGGCCAGTATTGCCCCCCTGCCCAGCTGGGGTCTGCGCAGCACAGGGAAAGCCCCCACTGGAGGGCTTTTTGCTTCCCCCCAGGCCAGATCTGGGTTGGGACCCTGCCCTTTCCCAACCTCCAAGAGGCTGGGAGATAGGGGGTGGGAATGCACCCCCCTGACCCGGCACTAGCCCCCGCCAGCTGGGGTCTGTCTAACACAGGGGGAAAGCAGTCGCTGGGGGGACTTTCTGTGCCCCTTTAGCTTCGATCTGGGCTCAGATCACCCCAGCTCCACCTGTTTCCCAGCCATCCAT
>NW_017729026.1:27647476-27653064 GCF_001723915.1 Gavialis gangeticus
AGGGTGGGGGGGAGTGGAAATGCACCCCCTAGCTCAGCACCAGATCCCCAGCTCAGGTCTGCCTGGTGCTGGTGGGTGGAGAGAGTACTCGCCAGTGGCTTTTGGACCCTCCACCCCCAGCTCAGAGCCAGGCTGAGATTCCCCCAGCCTCACCCCCTCCTCAGTCATCAACTAAGAGGTGGAAGCTGGGGAAGGTGCTTTCCCCCCACAGAATGGAAGACCCTAACTGTGGGTCCATTGTGGAGGGGGGGAGTGCCTTTCCACCGCCCCTTCCCCCCCTGCCTCTTGGAAGTGGACAGGTGAGGAGGGGGCAGGGTTGGGGCAATCCCAAATGGGCTCTCTGGACTGCAGGGGGGGAAGCAAAAAACCCCCTCTGCCAGGGCTTTTCCTCCCTTTGCTTTACTGACCAGGGCTAGGATGGACTGTTCCTCTCCCCATACCCCGTTAGGCTGACAGGCAGGAAGCAGGCTAGGGAGCTGAGGATTTACTGCCTCGGCTCTGACAGCTCTGGGGGCAGGGCCAGCCCTGCTTCACTGGAGCAGACAGCATAGCCCAGGGCCGCTAAGCCACCTGGGTTGCTGGGGGACTGTGAGTTAAGTTGAATCAGGAGGGGATCTGGGACAGAAGTTCCATAAACCAGTTTAACCTAAATCAGTTATGTTTGATACTTCATCCAGCCAGGTTTATCTTAAACTGTTTTGGGCCATTTTGAAAGCAGTTTACATGTACTGAACTTCTGTTCTGTTACCGGTTTCCAATCACTTAAACCAGTTTATGTGTAATTTCTGTCCCTAGCTATTTATGTTTGGATCTCTTTGAATATTCAGGGCTTATCTACAGGCACTGGGTAGCAGGTGCCATGGTCACTGTCTAGGCTAATGTTTGGATAAGAGCCACACAAGTTGGGAAATAAAAGAGCAAATACATTCTTGGATTGTCCAACATTTCTTTCTCCACTCTTGGGAGCCCTATGTGCTAGTGCTCTCTTGAATTTCTGTCATTTTTTATGATTTTTCTTTAAACCAGAACAGTGTCCATGTGCTTACACTGCAGTTTCTTATCAAATGTCCAGGTAATTACTTGTGTGTCTGTAAGGGAAGCCAATAGCAAACCAGGAGTAGTGAGTCGTGAAAAGCAATTTGTGGATAACTAAAGCCAGTGAATCCTGGGAATGGTATGAAGTCACAAAATAAATGGATGCTTTTAACTGAAACTCAGTAAAAAATATTTAGTGCATTGTTAGGAAATAATTCTTATGCTTCAGGCTCTGCCCTAATGGTGTGTAGTGTTTTAAAGTTCCCGCGATGGCAGTAGTCTTATCTCATGTAAACATTTACTCTGCCCATTGTCACAGGTCTGATTGTTTAATTTAAAGTACATTGCTTTGTTTCTGCTACTGTGTCAGCAGCATTGTGGCTACTTGGACACTTCACCCTAAAGAAGTCATTAGAAAATCGGAAACAGACACAACCTTAACCAAAAGTTTGTTCTGGCATTTCCTATTAAAATGTCTCAAGGAACCTGGGGTATTTAGGGAATGTAAAGACAGTTTTCCTCCTTGATTTTGTTCTTTAAAATGGAAAATCAAGATTTAGGGCCTAATCCAAAGCTCATTCAAATCAATGGAAGCCTGACTTTGGTGGATATTGGATCCAACCCATTTAGAGGGAAAAGGCAAACATCTCTGTCGTTCTTTTCAGGGTTACAGTAGGAAAAATCAATGCAATGTTGGGCTCCATGTGAAGAGACACTGAAGAGCCTGAAAGAACTATTTTCCCTCTATTAGACTCTGGTGAGAGCACATTTACCATTCAACATATACTGCTGGTACCCTTTCCCCAGGAAAATGGGCAGATTTAAATTTTCAGATACAAATTCCAAAAAATAAAATAAAATCAAATCCTAGCGTTAAGAGGATGATTTTGAGGAAAAAATTGAAAGAAGTATGTGCCATTTGGCTAAGTGACAAAACACTCTGCAATTATCTAAAAAGTATACATAGCCTGGAGAGAGAATTATCAAGGGCTGTAGTAGGATGAAAGAGAAGTAGGTGACTGTGTTAGTCTGAATTCAGGCAGAAAGCAGGGTAGAGGAATATTTTATAGACTAACCAAATCAGAGATGCATAAGCTTTCATGAGCAACAGCTCATTTCATCAGGTGGCTGTTACTTACAAAAGCTTATGCCTCTTTGCTTCATTCAGTGTGTAAAGGGCAGCTCTATCCTACCTTCTTAATTAGCAGGTGAAGAGAAATTTCCTGTAAGTGAAGTCTGCTAGATGTTGAAATAATCTCCAAAGATGAGGTGACAATCTTATCACTTGGTACACAGATCTAGAGCAGAACTTTCAGTAGTACCTGTGCTGAGTGAAACACTTCAAAGATATGAAAGGTATGAGGGGAAAGATATGATGGCCAAATAGGCCCTTTTCTATCTTCTCTGTAATTCTGTGCTGTGCACTTAGTGAGTAAGGACTATTTCCCTATTAGTTGTAGAGGTTATAAATATAGGAAATCTCTCTGCTCTACTGGATGGAAACTCCTAAAGACTTAGGACCTTTTCTCTTATGGTAGGCCATTTCAGATTTTTGAAAATCCACTCATACACCTGTACTGTGCTCCTTTTGCATATGGCACTATCTATGTGGATGGCACAGGGGTGTCTGTGCATATTAGTGGTACATGAACACAGAAGTTCGGTTCCTGTCTCTGAATATGCTAGATAAGTAGATTCTAATGTGTTTTTAGATTGGTCGTAAAAAGCAGCTGGCCACATACAGTTACTCAGGGGACTAGTTACCCAACCTAAACTCAGCTTTGATTTCTGTAGGTAGCTATGTAACTGGTACAGATTTCTAACTAAACCATTCACCTGGTCAAGTTGTAATAGTCACTATTATTAGCTTTTTATATAGCTTTTGTATCTTCTTTAGAAAGAGGAGTATGCATTCTTTATAGTGCAGGCTTTAGTTTGCATTGCAAAGAATGGGGGAAGTCAGAAATGAAATACAATTCCCTCCCCACCCCCGCACCTCCAAATGGGGGTGGGGGGAAGGATATAAAATCTAACCCTGTCCCCCAAATATAATCCAAAACAGTACACTGTTTTGTGTTTTCAAGAGTGGGCAAAAAAGCAAATTTAAAAATCGTCGATAAAAAGGTCCTGAGCAGCTGAAGCAACTTAATTCATGAATAAATCATGTGCATTCACACATGCTAACTGTTAGTTCAGCGGTAGTTTTCCTTCATCTGGAACTCCTTGGTTCAGACCTGTCATGGTGTCATTATGTGCCCAGTTCAGTACATACTGGGGAGAAACAGATGATTGGCCCAGATCTGTATACATTGCAGTTGAACTGGCTAGTACAGTGCCCTGCACAGTGGTGGCACACACTGCAGCAGTTGCCGGTGGTTTGCTGCTGCTCTGGGCAGATATCACCATCCCCCTTTTTTTTTTGCCACTGATATGCATGTTGAGTGACCATGAAGAAGGAGCTGATAGGTCTCTCACTAGCAGCAAACATTCAGCTGCTTCCATTGCCTTGTGCACTGATGCTGGTTTGCTGCCCTGTCTGCTTGCTGGAGCTAGTAAGAGCTGCTGCAGGGAAAGTGCAGGGTGTGTGGGGGACAGAGGATGAGAGGGTGAGGCAGCCCCCTAGCTCCATTCTGGTATACCCTGCCACCAAGACAGCACCTAGTGTTCAACCCTGCTTGCCCACACATTGTTACACTACTGGTGTAAATGGATGAAAATGTTTGGAAAAAAAATCAAACATAAACCATGAAGCCAACTGAAATTTGCACTTAGCATGAAATCACTTTCAAACTTCAACAAGGAGTTGTATTTAACTCTATTAAGGTAGCAATTTTTAAAGGAATTTTATAAAAGATAAAATTGTATCAAGCCCACAGTTGATTATAAAAAGAAATTGTGAAAACAGCTTTTGAGTACCAAGTTTTATTTTAGGGATTTAATTTATATTGGTTTCTGCATGAATTGTTTGTGTGATAGGCTGGCTAACATGTCAGTTCTGCTTTATAGAACTTGCAAAGATTTAAGGCTTAGGCAGCAAAAATCTACTCCTTTAACCTATTATTTAATATCTGACACAACTTAGGAATATTGCGCCCTGCAGCAGTGTTGATTAATAACTTCATATCCTCCTGAGCAAGTAATTTATCACCTGTCTTCATCTCCCAAAGCAGTTAATATACAGTCTATTTCATACTGCACTTTTACTTTTGAGGAGGCTGGTGTGAAAGATAAAAGGTGACAGAAAATTGACTTCCCATTTTGTTTTCATACCACCTACCTAGGCAGCAGCACAACTGAACTCCAAGTAATAAATATGCAGAACAAAAATTGAACAATGAGTTAGCTGCATATGATGATTTGTTTAAAAAGAATCACCTTACTGCATGAGGGTGGGAAGAAACTGCTTTCAGTCTTAAGAGCAATGAAATGCATGCAGACATTTGTTTAGCAGGGTCTGAGAGTGCTGAGAGACTATGTGAACCTGGGGACTCTTGGCTTTGCTTCTGATCTGGGCAAGTTATTAAACCCCGGTATCTTACCCTCCATTAATATTAACTTACCATTCCAACATTTAGGTGTTTGTGGCATTCCCAACCTTCCCACCCCTTCAGCTGCTGCCTAACCTGATGGTCACATGAAGTCCCTTGTGCCCAAGTGTTAGTTGTTGAAGCATGGGTGACTGGTGCCACCTTAGTCAGGGGAGGCATGTGGCCCCCAACGACCAGTCAGCGAGGTCCCCCCCACGGCCAATCTCACCGACGGCGGGTGGGGGTCCCCTGCGGCTGATCGCACCAACTGGGAAGCAGCTGCAGCACTCTCGGAAGTGGCCGTAGCGCTTCATCCAGTGCTCCCACTCCCCAGCCAGCAGCACTCCCGCCTGTCCCCCCTCCCATCACCTAAGTGAGGAGCATGGCCTGTCAGGGGGTGCACTAGCTCTCTCAGGCCCCCGTGCACCCCCTACACTTTGCCACTGTGTTGAAGTCCTCTAGACACTTATATATCTGTAGGTGGGCATGAGGAAAACTAACAAAGTCTTCATGTTGCTGAGCTTCTTGGTGCCTTAGCTCACTCTTAAGCTCTGGCAGATGTTTCCTACTTACCTCACCAGTGAGGCCTGAGCTTCAGCCAATTTCCTAGTAGTTAAAGCACTTAACAGGGATGTGGGAGACCAATATTCACATCCTCCTTTTGCCTGATTTGTGTAACCACAGAGAGCATAGGACTGAAACATAGGATGCTTGAGTCACTGAGTTCAGTACCTTGCTTCCTCAGGCACCCTCCCTTAGAAAGGTAACATGCTCCATCCTAAAAGTAGTTTGGTTGCTTGTTCTCCTTCTGGCCCCATGACTTGCATTCCTTTCTGCACAGTGGCTCAGTTTTAACAGGTGGGGTGAAGGTTCCCTAAGCCAGGGGTGGGCAATTATTTCAGGCGCAGGGCCACTTACTGAGTTTTGGCAAGCTGTCAAGGGCTGTATAGGTAGCCCTGCCTCTTGACAGGTGCCCTGCCCCCTAGTTGCCATCTTGGCACTGGAAGTCTCACCCCCTAACCTCAG
>NW_017729026.1:27658064-27669548 GCF_001723915.1 Gavialis gangeticus
CTCTTGACAGGTGCCCTGCCCCCTAGTTGCCATCTTGGCACTGGAAGTCTCACCCCCTAACCTCAGGCTACGGGACCTGAACCTATTCAGCCTCCACAAGAGAAGGCTGAAGGGAGATCTAGTGGCCATTTACAAACTACTCAGAGGGGACCAGCAGGCACTGGGGGAGTCCCTGTTCCCCCAAGCACTACCAGGAGTGACTAGAAGTAACGGTCACAAGCTGGCAGAGGGTAAATCAGATTAGACATCAGGAGGCGCTACTTCATGGTCAGGGTGGCTAGGATCTGGAACCAATTTCCAAGCGAAGTGGTGCTGGCTCCTACCCTGGGGGTCTTTAAGACAAGGCTAGATGATCACCTTGCTGGGATTGTTTGACCTCAGTACTCTTTCCTGCCATGGCAGGGGGTCGGACTTGATCGGCTCAGGTCCCTTCCAACCCTACTAACTATGGAACTATAAGATAAAGACAACCTAGAATCCAGAGCTTCAGCTTCCCCGGTAAATACTCTTGCTGAAGGAACAGTGTAATGTAGTTGACACCGCAATGTTTTTTGAAGGAAAATAAGTGTAGATGCTGTGCTTTGTACTGAACTCCAATTCTGTTTTGGGTTAAGTATGCTCAGATTGTGCCTACCAGAGTAGACCCCTCAAGTGACAGTACCTACTTTGTGAGTCCCAGTGGTCTTAGGTGTCTTATCATTCAGCTGAGCCATGGTGGAAAGAGTGCTAGGTATCTGCAGTAGTAGGACTTTAGGTGGCTAAGTATGTTTTTGCCAGAAAACATAGGGTGCTAAAGCAGACATTGTGTAGATTACTTGCATGTATGGACTCTAACACCTAAATAAACTCTGCTGTAGATCTACATCCTTTTTTTGGATCTAGCCCTAAGTGACTTGGCCAGTGGCACAGAGGGAGCCTATAACCAAGCTAGGATTTGACCTGAGCTTTCCTAAATCTGTCTTGTGTCTCCATGGCTAGTGCAAGGATTTTTGTCTGCCTAGGCAAACAAAATTTTTGCCTCCCCAGAGCACTGGTGGGCTGCCTGCCCACCTGGAGCACCATTTTGCCACCCCTACAATTTGCCACTCTAGGTAGGGTGTCTTAGACACAAGCCCATCTTTTCTATCCCATTCTCTTGGTACTTTTTGGCTTTCTCAAACCTATGCCAGCTGCCAAATGGTCCTGACTAGACTGTATACCTTGTCTGACTAGTCATAGTATGCTCCAGACTTCTCCCATGGCCAAGAGAGGGCTCAGTCTTGTTCCAGCTGAGAGCTATATGCCAAGGGAATTCTTTGCCAGAAAGTATTGTTCGTCAGCAGCCTTGTGCCTCTCATGTGGCACACAAGAACCAGAGTGTACAAGAACACTTGGCCCACGTCTTAGAACATCCTTGTTTTTGTCAGATAAATATCACTACAACTTTAACATATTTTTAAATAAATAAAGACTGAAGAAAGTGAGTCAGAACGTAACAAAAGAATGCCGGTTATCCTTTACCATTGTGATGTAATACTTAAGTGCTATTTTTTAAAGATGGTTTTGAAATGAGAATGTGCATATAGTTTGTAACATGGAAAACAAGACATTTTCTTAAATATTCAAGATTTCTAAGCTTTATCCAGCTAAAGTGTTGTCAAATTCTAAGAAAATTTAATTATCCAAGACAAAAATAAGAAAAAAATTATTTAAATACCTAAGAAGCACCCCTTCTAACAGTAGTGCACACTTATTCTTTAGTTCTCACTTTTCTGTAATAGTTTCTTGACATATAATTAATTTTATTTGTCTCTGGCCATTTATTTTAAATGATTTTTTTTTTATTAAGAAAGCACTTAACAGTTTTAGGTAGGTTACAGGATGTTGATTTTTTTGAAAGTCCAATCCTCTCATTGCTCTTAAAGGCATGTGCTTGTTGTAATGATGTAAAGCATGTGATTTTTAAATTTAGTAGGGGAAGCAGTGTGAACAGCTGGGAGCTGTACCCTCAGTGATAAAGCCTGTGTGCATGTCATTATAAAAGATGTATGAATGGCTGAGGGGGAAACATGAGGAAAGGAGTGGAGACTTACTATGTGTATTCTGTTACTCCAGAAGTGTGCAAGAACTGTTTAATTTTGCATGAGTGGTTACCAGTTTGTAGCTGTGTAATTTGCTGTGGGCAGATGTAGGATGCAGTCAGAGGGCTGGAGTTAATGCAGAGAGAGAATAGGAAAGGAGACCTGCGGCTGGGACATGTTTTTAAATTCTCCCTCCCAGTTGTTTCCAGAGTGCCCCAGCTGATCCTTCCTCCGTTTGCTTGCAAAATCTTTCCTTTTGGCATTTGACAGCTGTTCTGTTCGCTTAAATGGTAACATCAAGGTGGTGTGCTGAGTGCCTGCTAGAGCATTAGTGGCTGCTACAGGGAGAGAAGGGGAATGGGGGATCAGCTGCTGTAGGTGCAGAGGCAAAGTAGCAGCTCAGAGGCGCTAAAACTTGAGTCCAGTGGAGTTTCTGCATCTGATCTGGGCTATCTTTGTTTCCTTCACAAGCCATAATCTAATAGGAGACGTATAGATAAATAGCACCTGAAGCAATTATGGTTCAGTTGGCTGGCTAGGTTGTTGAATCCTAGGTCTTTTTTCTTTTTCACTGTGTAGCTGATCCAATTTGGGGGTACTCATGGGGCTTGTGACACTACTCAGTCAGTCCCGTCATAGACAAACCGGTTTTGCTATCAGTTTTCCACTCCTGGGAAACTAGCTGTACTCCCACTAATTTCTGCATTGTGGACTGCTCTAGTTCATATAAACCTGCTGCTCACACATCTGATTTTCACGCTGCTTGTCACTGAAATTGAGATCACCGGTAATAATTGCTTCGTAGCAGGCTAGGTAGAAAATGTAAAGGCAATATATTTTTAAAGTCACCACATTAAAGCAAAAATCCCAAAGTACTGGGAAGCATGCAGTCTAACAATAAACATCTGTCTCCAGCACTATAATTTGATTTATGGATTATGGAAGACTTATTGCCCATGACACACATTCACTTCCTTTGAGGTTATGCAGGCTGGGCCAAATTCATCTCTTGTGTAACACCACTAACTTCTTTGAAGTTGCACCATGGATGCATCTTAAGCGCTAACTGTTACCATGTGTGAGCTTCCCCATATGGTGTGGGATCAACTGCTTGGCAAATATTAGTCCAGTCATGATGAATTCACTGGAAATCCTATTGATGCAGGTGTTTCCAGTTGCAGCTTAACATGATCAGTTCTCTAGCCTTCTACATTTGTCATCATTAAACTATAAGCTGCATAAGGCTTATTTAAGTGGTCAGGAATTGAGACAGTGACTGCTCATGAATGCCTCTGTTAAAGAAGCTGCTGGTTTTGACTGTTTTTTGTGCTTCTGGATCTAATATGATGCTTTCTGACCTATTTTTACTTGTGATCTCATGTCCCTTGAAGTGAAAGCCTTGCAGACTGCTTGATCTTCTCTCCCTCTGCCCCTCCCAAATGGGTTTCTTTAAAGGGAGTTTCTCCTAGACCCTTTCATCTGTTTCAGCTCTTTGAAGCTCCTTTCTGTTTGTTTACCTGCTTTATGAGGCCATTAAGAATAGTGTACCCACTAGGAACAAAACAGAGGGGGCTTTTAGCTAGGACAGAGGTCTTGAATGTAGTCAGCAGTGTAACTGGGTGGGGAGGGGAACCAGGGTAGTAGACCCAAGGGTCACCTTTGTGAGGGGGTGCAAAAGCAGCAGTAGTGGCTCATTGCACTGATACAGGCGCCAGCACTGCCTGCCTGCCCTGGGCACAGACATGAACTGCTATGCTTCTGCATGTAGTGAGGGTAATAGTATAAATAAGGGTGGGCGAGTGGGGCACCAGTCCTGAGTGTTGATTTGGAGGGAGTACAGGATTGATGCAAGGGCAACTGCTGCAGCTGCTGAAGGCAAAAAACCCCACTTGTTACACCTCTGAGCATTTTTTAATGACTGTAGTAATATAGGTCAGGGGTATCATGGCCAACACCTCTTCTTCCTGCAAAGAGAAGAAAATGCAAAATATCCTTTATTGTATAGAAAATATTTTAGTGCTGGAACAGAATTAATTTGAGTATTGGTTTTTAAAGGTGACTTGCAAAGGATTTCTTTTTTTAAGAATTGGGTTTATAGCTTTTCTTTGCTTTTGATGTGTAAAGTGGGACTGAAAAAATGTGTTGGTTTGCTTGTTTTACTGCGTTGTTTTTTACCCTGAGGAGCTGGGAATACAAAGTCTGGTCTTCCTTTTCCTCCTCCTTTCTTTTATTAAAATTAAATTAAACTGGGTTTATTAAAAAGTACGCAAAAACAGAGCAAAATGCTCAAGCCTTATCTCCCCCTATGCTTACTCCCAACCTGTCCTCCTGTCCTGTCAGTTACTAAATGACATAAACAAATTCTTTATTAAAATAAATGACACTAATCCGATGGCTATCCCTCTTTCTTTGTTTTGTCATCAGACTTGCATAGTAGTTGCCAAGAAGCCCCCAGCTGGCCCCCTTTCCTCTAACCTCTCACTTGCCAAATCCTGACATCTTACTCTGAATATTGAAACCACAGCTGTGGAATTCTTTCTGCTGCTACCAGTTGATAATAACAAATATTTACACCAGTTTCCCTAATAAATCTGTACTTAAAACATATAGCTCAAGCCTAGAAATGGGTTTCCCCCCTTCCAAGATGCAATATCACCTCCTTTGTATGACAGCAAGAAAATAGGGAAAGACTTTTCAAGAGCTTCTTTGTTGTGCACCTCAGATCTGCTTGCTACATGCTGCTATCCTGCAGCTCTTTGTGAATAAACAGCTGGAGCATGTGCCCAAAGCTGCTGGCAATGGGAGGAACAACATAGGAGCAAGTCAGTAACTCAGGCAGGAAGTGAAATGAGATTAACGTTGCTTCACTAAGGGAGATTTTATTTTTTTAAGAATTGTATTGGTTTGGCTACTGTGTATGAGCTATATCAGATCAAGATCACTGAGCTACACAGATACCGCAGACCTCCCAGCTACATTAGAGGCATTTAAGGGTAGGGGTTATATATCTGGAACAAGAAAATCCTATCTGTAGGAGCAGAGATGGTGCAGTTGGGAGAGTGTTATTCTGAATATCTAAAGGTCCTTGTTTCAACCCTGGGTTTGAAGGCAGAGTAGACATGCACCTTTCTAGACTAACTAAATAAGATATATATTGAGCACAAGCTTTTGCGAGCTAAAGCTCACTTCATCAGATGCTTTGCCAGGGTGCTCCTGCCTGGAGCAGGGGGCTGAACTAGATGACTTCGTGAGGTCCCTTTCAATCCTGCTTTCCTATGAGCTTATCTCTACAATGCCTGAGAATTTTCAAGTCATCCAATATGCAGCACACTAGCAGTAGAAACTGATATCCTGATGGGTGCAGTTTTTATGTATGATATATAACATTTTTTATATGAATATCCTTCCCCCCCACCCCAAGCACACTTGCACTCAGGATTAGTTTCCTGTTTTTACTTTCGGTGAATCACTTTGTTTGAGAGAACATTTGGGGGCAGGCTAGCAGAAAGATGAAGTCTCTTAGGCTGCTGAGGGTGTAGGGCTCAGGACCTTTTCAGCACCCACGTGGTGTCATTCTGAAGAGAAAGGATTGGGTTGAATCAGGCAACTGGTATCAGTATGACAGGTGTGTTGAGAAGCTATGTCTGCAAGGTGAGTGTGGTTGTCCTCAGTACAATTTGCAGTACCAAGCTTAATACTGGTTTAGCAAACAGGCAAAGAAAGCACTTTAAATACTTTCTGCTTAAATGTTTGCTTTGTGCTGAAGATCTCCCATCTTCAGTGCTCCTCTTTGGGCTATTTTGTCATTTTATAATGCACAGTGGGACATTAACTTCTACTTTTAACAAGAACGTTACATTCTGTTAGCACACTGGCCAGTTCTGTTGCCCTCACTTAATTCTAGAGCAGCATAAACAAGCTATAAATATTTGTTCTGCTTTAATGAAGAGACTTGAGGGTCCAATGTACAGTGTTTATTCTTTTGAGTAAACATCCGCTCCCAAAGGCATCCAGCAGTGCCTGGCTTCTAACATCAAAAATGCAAAACTGATGGCATTTTTCTCTGTACAGAAGCCAAACAATAGAACATTTTCTTGCTAGACTATATGAGTGAGTAAACCCTTTGAGAAGGGGCTTTATCAACTTGTGTTTGTGCAGTGCTTCGCATAGAGTAGCCTCTACAGGCTGGCCAAAATCCCAGTGAGCAAGATTGGAACTAGCCAACAGAAAAGACTAACAACGTTTCCTGAAATCTCCCCCTTCTCCAGAGTATGGTTGGCTGAATCAGGAATCCTCTCCAGGTGTCTACATCTGTTCTTTCAAAGAACCAAGTAGGGCTCAAACTTTTCTTTGAAAACATGGCTAGCACTGCTGGTTGTGGTGCCTATACTTTTGGTATAGTTGCGTAGGAGCTAGGATGCACACTCAGGACTGGGTTCAATACCTTTCTCAATCTGATGGAGTTCAAACCTGTGTATCCTGCTTCCCCCCTTCCTAGGGGACTGCCAGGCCATAGTTTAGTAAGAGAGATATTAAATCTCCCCTATTGATGTGGAGATAAATCAGCTTTCAACTGGACATCTTGGTGGACTAGTTAGCCTAGCTGGAGCTAAGCAAACTATCTGTTAAAACCAGCTTGCCTTATTGACTCTTGCCCCACATTCAAGGATTGGTGAAATAGCTGTACTCTGGGTACATAATATACTTCATTTTAGAAGCATCTTCCTAAGCTGGCACAGAGCCAGTCCTGATCCCCAATTCCTGCCTCTGCTCCAGTTTCTGTCCTTTTGTATTTCCTACTGCCAAGGTAATTTCCTACTGTTAGGCTACAGTAGTATTTCCTACTGTTATGGCCAAAGCAGATGATCTGAGGATTGAAGGGAAGCTTGGTGACAGTGATCATGAATTGATCACCTTCCTTATCCATCGCAAAGCTGGCAAATCAGTCAGCAACGCAGAAATCCTCGACTTTAGGAAAGCTGACTTTTTCACAAGCTCAGGAGGTTGGTTGTAAAGGCCCTGACAGATCAGTGATCACAATCTGACAGGGAAGGGTGTCCAAGAAAGTGGTCACTCCTTAAGAACCTGATCCTAAAAGCACATGGGAAGTCTATTCTGGCTTGCAGGAAAGGTAGTAAAAGGGCTGGGAAACCCCCTTGACTAAATAGGGAACTCATGGACCCCCTCAATCTTAAAAGAAAAGCCTATAAGGGATGGAAGATGGGAAATACCTTCAAGGAGGGAGGATTATGCATCACTGGCCCACACCTATAGGGAGCAAACCAGAAAAGCCAATACCAATACTGAGCTCAGGCTCGCTACAGAAATCAAGGACAATAAAAAAGTCCTTCAGATACATAGGAAGTCAAAAGAAAAATAAGGGCAACATTGGACCCCTGCTGAATCAAATGGGGCAGCTGACAACCGACACCCAGGAGAAAGCTAATCTTCTTGATGAGTGGGCGGGGATGGAGCACCGCCACCCAGCTGCAGGGGCAGGGTGAGGGCAGTGGCACCCTTCTGCGGGCGGGGAAGCTTGCACACACCAGCCACTGATGCCACATAGGAGCCCGGTGAGCTTCCCTGTCCCACAGAGGGGTGCCACTACCCTCACTCCAGCCCAGTAAGCTTCCCTGCCCCACCCCTGCTCCTGGGAGGTGGCAGTGCTCCAAACTAAAAAAGGCTGAAAACCTTTGCTATAATATCTTCATTAACGATCTGGATTCAGGTGTCAGAAACTAACTGGTTAAGTTAGTGGATGACACCAAACTATGGGGAAGCATGGTTACATTGGAGGATAGGTTGGGGATCCAGGCTGACCTGGATAGGCTCACAAGGTGGGCAGATACAAGCCTGATGACCTTCAACAAAGAGAAATGCAAGGTGCTCCACCTTGGGAGGAAAATTATATCTATAGGCTTGGCAGTGCTACACTCACTAACACTACGTCTGAAAGAGACTCAGGAGTCATGATTGACCACGAGATGAATATGAGCCACCAATGAGATGCTGCAGGCGGCAAAGTGAATAAAACTGGCTACTGATGCATCTCAAACAAGACCCAAGGTATCATTCTGCCACTTTATTTGGCCTTGGTGAGGCTGCAGCTGGAGTACATCAGGTTGGTAAGGCAAGACCTGCCCGTGATGAAGTCATGCTGGCTGTCATTCAGAATCTTACCGTCTGCAACCTTATTGCAGATAAACTCCTTGATGAACTTTTCTAGGATTTTCCCTAGGATGGCAGTTAGGCTGGTTGGCCTGTATTTTCCCAGGTCTTCCCTCCTGCCCTTCTTGTGGATGGGCACAACATTGGCCCTCTTCCAGTCCTCAGGGACTTCTCCAGAGTGCCATGAGTTGTGGAAGAATTTCACCAGGGGTTCCACAATGACTTCGGCCAGCTCCTTTAGCACTCTACCATAAAACGCTGCTACCATAAAACCTGTCCATGAACCAATAGAGTCCAGAGTGCAGTTATTTTCTGCTCACAGCAAACTGCCATCTCCCATGTTCCTGTAGCTTATGATTTGATTCAAGGCAGTGTTCATATGGAAACATTGCAGTGGTCTGAGTGACAAAGGCTTATCTGATAGGACAGAGGACTGCATATGAGAGAAGGTCACAACGTCCTGATGACAGCATCTGAGAGTCCATGAAAACGATGTTATCTTCAGCTAATTCAAAACGGTGTTAACAATTTTTTGCCAACTTCTTTTCTTGTCCAGGGAGTAATATGGATGACCAAGTAACTTTGTTAATTTTTTCACCAATTAAAGCTTCCAGATTAAGACTAAGTGGGA
Source organism: Gavialis gangeticus (assembly GCF_001723915.1). Taxonomy (NCBI): domain Eukaryota; kingdom Metazoa; phylum Chordata; order Crocodylia; family Gavialidae; genus Gavialis; species Gavialis gangeticus. Next base: position 27,666,924 of record NW_017729026.1, read on the forward strand.
GACATATCAGTTTAAGATAATCCACTGAAGAAAGGATTTAAAATGAAAGAGCTCTCAAAGCCTTTAGCATCTCCACTGAAGCTGTCTCAGATGGCCATTTGTTATACTAGTATAAGTCCTCTTTCTTATTGCTCTCTAAGTGAAATAAATAGAGAAAGTGTTCATGGGGCATTTGAACACTTACCTATAATTGACACTATTAATGGACTCTTCCCCCGTCTGACATGCTTCTTTTAGATAGGGTAGTCCTTCAGGGGACCATTAATGGCACTGGGCAAGCTGTTGCTGTATTGATAGTTCACCATCAGAGATGGTTAAATTTTCTTGACCTTACTATAAGGCATTCTTAACATTTGGATTTTAATTTATGTTGTAAAATGTGTTGAGGCTGTAAATATAGAGTAGTGTTCTTTTTCGTCCAAGATTCTCATGGCAAGATTATAATTTCCTTTTTAAAGACATCTCTTAATGTTTCACCCACCTGAAGCTTGAGAGCCCAGCATGTCTACAGCTGCCAAGCAGATCCTTTTCTTTTTGTGCATTGATCAGAGGAAAAAGAAATGGTCTGAAGGGATGTCAAGAGAAGAGCATGCACTCCTTGAGGTTTGCTAACAGGGTAACTAATATTCCATCAATCATTGATTACAGCCCCAGTGAAGGGAAAGAACATGGCACTTAGCAAGGAGATAAAAGAGAGTCTCAGAGCACAAATTGTTGGTGTAGGTGGAGAGAGCAGAAAGCAGGCTGAAAGAATGGCACGGAAATGGAAGAGGGAACACATAATGAAAGATTGCATAACAAGGAAGGAAAGGGGAGTCCACTTTCTTGCCTTGAAAGTTGTTGGCAAAATGTAAGAGCATCCAGAGCCCCTGTCTACGGAGGTCATCTTAAAATTAGACTCTGCATACAGATAGTAGAAGGCACTCAGTAAAGAATAGACCTTGGCTCGTCGGGCAGAAAACATAACTGTACATTTGCTGTTATGGAGTAGAGGGGATCAGCCAGGGTCTGTCTGTCTCTCTTCTGAAAGGTTCCTTAGCCCAGCACCATGTTGCAGCAGGGCCATTTGGACTGATGCTTCCATGCAGGTTCACAACCTAATAACAACCCAATAACTTTCTTATGTCCTTGTCATATGCTGAAGAACTGATCCTGTTGAAAGGCAGGGATGCTATGTGGCTGGCATGCAATAAATTTGCCATCTTTTTCTCTGCTACTCTTTCCATATGCTGACGAAGTGCTGCAAGCTAAGTTGCTTCCTCCACTCCTTTACTCTCAATTGACTCTTTTCTACAGGGAACTTTAACTGGTATCCAGAGGGCACCACATATCTTAAAATCCCCATTAACCCTCATAGTCTTGAAATTATCAAGGAAACTGATGTCTCATCTCTGCAATTTGAAGTGACACATAGTTGTAAGCAACTCATTATCTGTTACAAGGGTACTGAATCAGAGTACTGTATGTGCTAAGCCTTAGATGCTTAAACTTCTTTCCCCACAGTCTTTCCTTATTCATACACTGTATTTGAAGAAGGGTTGTTTTTGGTTTTTGGTTTGTTTTTTTTTTTGGCGGGGGGGAGGTACGACTGGTAAATACTGCAGTATTACTTCAAGAGGCTTAAATATTTAGTAAACTTAAAGACTTCATATTTCTAACCACAGTGGGTGTGATGGTCGTAGTTTATCTCAAATCTTTCAAGTCTAGTGGTCCTTGGGTTTTTTTTGAAACTGCAGCATGTAGAAATCATCCCGTTGGCCATGAACATTTTAGGTTGATGGCATTCCTCTTGTCTGTTGCATTGCATTTGGGAACATGGATAAAATACTCTTTGTCCTCAGGAGTTTATAAGCTAGCCATGAGACTGGTTGTTACTGGTTAAAGAGTATTTAGTTTTTTCTAAGTATTAAATCTTTTAGTGCTACTTTTTGGGACTTTAAATCCATAGAAAAAGGCTTTCATAGAAAAAGGCTTTTAACAGTTTCAGAGGACACGAGCATCTTGCTAGACATCACTTCTTCACATAGCTATTGCATTCTTTCAAAAGGAACATTTATGTGGGGGAAGCTTCTAAGGCCAGAGAGATAAACATGTAGGCTGCTGACAGATGTGAAAAAACAAATTGTACTTTGCTGGAAGAGGCAGTGCACTAGTTAGACCTGGCTCAGTGGCACCTGTATAGATTGTGCGCTTTAGTGAGGATTCTTACTGCTTTTATCTAATCACTGATTCAATCAGCGATTAGATAAAAGTGCCAAAAAATCTTTCTGAAGTACCCGATCTATACAGATGTTGGGTGAGCCGGGTCCAGCTAACACGATGCTTCTTCTGGGCATGTGCTGAGCTCAGTGATGGGGGTGTATAGAATTAAAGTGCCATTTGAACATTTATTTATTTATTTATTACGTCTGTAAGCAGTTGTGAAAATGTGGTCGCGCTACTAGCAGTAAATAGAGGTTTCTGTGCTGAAAACACTGCTCAATGTAGAACAGTAGGAGATTTTTGTTGCTGTTTAGACTTTTGAGATGGATAAACAAATATTGTCTGCAGCTCCACATACTTATTTTTGAGGGGCTTTTTAAATATCAGAATGGGATGTAAGGATAGGCAAAGTCTGGCTCGTGG
>NW_017729026.1:27674548-27676995 GCF_001723915.1 Gavialis gangeticus
GGGGAGAAACTCACCTAAGTCACTTGGGAAAAAACCCCCATATAAAACAGAACCTGAACTTCAGATACAATATTTTATTGCAAATGTCACTGAAATGCTTTATGTTTAATTTAAAAAAGAAAAAAAGGAAGTTAAAATACTGTTAAATTAACAGTAACAATTACTGCGCTTACTGTGGGCTGAATTTGGCCAGTGATGGATGCCACTTCTCAGCAGCCTCTGCGGTGGTGGCTTCTTTGGCTGTCGCTGCCAGACCCAGCCCCTCTGCCCAGGCACCCTGGCCCATCTGCCCTGCACCCACCACTGGGGGTGGGACCTGCACGGGCAGGGCATGTGGCTGGGATGGGGCCACAGCTGGGACGAGACAGACAGGTGGGGTCCAGGAGACCCCGGGATCTTGGGGCAGTGACAGCATGGGGCCAGGGCAGAACTGCGATCCACTGCCCGCACGTCCCTGCAACCAGCATGGGTTCCATGGGCAGGGCTGTGTAGGGGATGGATTGCGGATCTGCCGTGGCACTGCACTGGCCCCAGCTCTGGAGCAGCTCCCCACCTAGCCACACACCCTGCCTGCACTACAGGATGGTCTCCATGGAGGCCCCGGCAGTGTGGGCTGTGACAGCATGGGGCCAGGGCAGAGCCCTGGTTCTGTGGCATGGTGCTCTCATGGCCCCATGCTCCTGGGGTCTGCCTGGAGGCCAGTTGGGAACTAGGTGGGCAGGAGTTGCCGGGAAATGGGGACCAGCCACTAGCCAGATCTGCCATTTTGCTCACTCCTGGTAAAGTGACTGGTTTTTGTTTTAATTTTCTTTAGCATCAAATATGTCTCTCTACTTTTCAGCACCCACATGTTGAATCGTGGCTTTGTCTGTGCAAATTAGGGCTTACAGGAAAGAACTTGAAATAGACATTGACCCAGTAAGCCATCTGACTTGAGAGTCATAGAACCTACCAGCCACATATATTGACATTTTCTTCCATAGCCTGCATGACGAGATGTTAGGCTTAAGGGCTGAGACATACCAGCAAATGTCTAAAAGGCACTTTCAGAGCTTGTCTTGTGGAGTAACCCCTTCGAAGGGCTCAAATCTCAAATGCAAAAATCCTTTGTTGGGCTGCATGATGCTGGATGCAGCATATCTTGACTTCAGCTTGTTGGAGAGGAAAACATTCAGAACTCATTTTTCTCTACCACAGTTGTCAGAATGTGGCCTGATATATGCTATATCTCAGGGGCGGGCTATTATTTTGGGTGGAGGGCCGCTTACTGACTTTTGGCAAGCTATTGGGGGCCACATGACAGGCAGCCCAGGGCAGATAAATATTAATTTTCTAAATTTTTTAGGGGCCCTGTGGGCCAGATAGAATGGCTTGGCGGGCCGCATCTGGCTCCCAGGCTGCATTTTGCCCACCCCTGCTATATCTGATAGATAGATAGATAGATAGATATAGGGGAAATCCATTTCTATTAGTAACCTGAGTTATTGCATTCAAATTTGTATCTTTTGCTCAAAAAAGAGAACCTGTGGAAAGAGTGGTGATATCAAAAGTTTAACAGTGAGCAAAATGCTTTGTATTTTAAAAAAAAGAAATCTAGCCATCATAAAAAGTGCTATAATTTCCCTGAAGACCACATGAATTGTGCACATCTTAAGGTAATCTATTTTCCCTGATTTCTTTTTGGTTGCACACAACAGTTAGTATGCAAAGATGGATCCAAACTCTGTAAATATGGGTTTTCCTCTTAATTCTTTCACCAGCACTTTGCAGCAAAATATCTGGCTGGTGTCAGTTCATTTCTTATGGCTGGGGCCAACTTTCCAGACATGACATTAAGTTTAATCTTTACAAAACGTATAACCGACTTTGGTATAGAGTTCCTGCTTTTCACTGTTGCAGATCTGCACTTTCACTTACCTCTGTCCCATCAAGGTGCCTAAACCTGAGGGGGTAGGGGGCAGTGTTTGGTCACTTAGAACACAGAGCAATCAAGGTGACACATGAAGAGGTGGTAGATGATCAAAAGTTGTATGCTCTTTCTTAGTCTATCAGAGCAATGTAAAGCACTAAAAAAATGGAATGATAGAAGAAAAGTTTCTGGTCTATGTGTTCCTTACATTCCCTGCTAGCTTCACATTTTCTTTCCTAATCTTTCCAGTATGGGTTTAATTGAAGCAGTTACTGTGCTTGGCAATTCATTTTATACTGCAGAAAAAATTGGTTAACTGCCATATTTCATGTCAGTCTTGTGAAGGCAGCACAGAGTGTGCAGACTGCCTGCTGTTCAGCCAACACAGCTACAGCATTTTTCACTCTTTTTGACAATAACTGTAAATCTTAACCTGATAAAGGACGTCAGACTCTGTTGTTGTGTGTGTGTGGAGCGGGGAAGATGAGGGAATGAAACCATTTTGTTCTGAGAAGTTTTAAAAATAATGTGTTTCTCC
>NW_017729026.1:27681995-27684284 GCF_001723915.1 Gavialis gangeticus
TGGGTGGGATGGGCAGTGGAGAGTCTCTGTTTGTTGGGGAGGGAGTGGGCAGGGGAGTCTGTGTGATGTGAGGGGACTAAAGACTTGTTCTTCTGATGTATTTATTAGACTCTGTTGTTGTGTGTGTGTGGAGCGGGGAAGATGAGGGAATGAAACCATTTTGTTCTGAGAAGTTTTAAAAATAATGTGTTTCTCCCTCTGTGAAAGTTATAGCAGTCTACTCAAGATAAAGCTTGTGTGGTTTCTAAGGCGCTGTTGGGCAATCATGTAGTGGTCACACTTTGCTGGAAACATAAGGCTCCATTTTCATAATGGCTTCATGTTGCTCTTGCAACAGCAGCTGAAAACAAAAGCCTTGCTCACCTGTTTTCACTACAGATGCCCTAAAACCCCATGTGCTGTAGCTCTCAATCTCATACTACAAGCAACATCTCATTGTATGTCCTGGTTTAGGGTAAATAAGCAGGATTTGACGCTGCTGCTGAAATAATAAGAGGGATGTGGAGCCTGTATTGTTACATCCAAGCTTATCTATAATTATATTAAAGCATGAATTTGTAATGTGATACTGATCTTGCCTGATACATCACTTGAAAATTAGTTAAGGGATGTATTCTCCTGGTCTTCATAATTTAGTTATTTTTCAAATTATTATATGCTTTTTTACTTTTAAGTGCTCTTGAACCCAAGGTTACAGGTTGTCTGCATGCCACTTTTGCCCTAATGCATACATACCATTTTAATTAAATGATCGCACAATATCTTTGACATGGGATCTTTGATATTCAGTATATTCGAGAGATAGTGCTTGCAAAACCCAATATTTTGTAGTATTTTACTTTGTTTAGTTTGTGTTCCCATGCCTTATTAATTGTGCAGCATTGAAACCCTACTATGAAAACTGAATTATCAACTTTTCCATGGTGTTTCTGATGATGATCTTCCCATGTATTTCAGTGAATTACAAAAGTTACTGCATTTATTTTCACCACAACCCTATTTAAAATGAGGTGCTGATTTCTCTCAGGCTTGGAGGTTATAGCAAAAATATCCATTAATTTTGGGCTCCCAGTATCAGACATTTGGGGAACTTTTAGACAAACTCCAGGGGCGTTAGAGGTCCCCTGAGAGTCATTCTACTTAATGCACTGCCATGCCTAGTGTATCAGTGTCCCTTCACTTAAAAATGGCAGTGAGGGCACTTGATCTAAAGCTCATTGAATGAGCTTCAGTTTAAGTGCCCCTGCCACCATTTTTAAGCACAGGGACACTGATACACAAGATGCAGGAGGCTGCTGGAGCGTGGCAATTGGCACGCTCCAGCAGACTCTATTAATCCAGCGCATCAAATTCTAGCACATCGAAATAGTCTCTGCACTCGTGTATAGGTGCCCTTGGTTTTCAGGATACTGGTCATGTTGGTCTATATCTATAAAGCACAGTTGTGCAGCATCGCTTAGGAACTCTTGTTGAGCCAGGGTTATCTGCTTCTCCAGAACAGCAGTTAAATACCTTCATTTTCTTGGGCCAGCTGTTTCAAATTCCTTGATTTTTTTTCTGTGAATGTGGTTCCCATTTGGTCTGCTTCCCCCATATTCGCTGCTCTACTGTAGGGCTGTGCAGAGCAGGTAATATTCGATTCGACAGCCATGTTGAATATTAAACCGGGTCCCGCTTCGATTTGCTGTCCGCTTTCAGTTGAAACGGGTCCGTTTCAACTTCAGGTCGAATATTCAAGCTGCTTCGACTTCCCCATAGGCTATAATGGGGAAGGTCGAAGCAGGCTATAACTTTGGCATTTCTTGTCTGATCTTGATGAAACTTGCAGGAATGGTAGCTCCTGAGGAGCCCACAAAGTATGCCAACTTTCAACAAGATAGGTTCAGGGGGTTTGGAGAAACAGCACCCCAAATTTGTGAGAGAAAACCTCCTGTGACTTCTGTGTGGAAAGCCCCAGGGAGCTCAAAACTGCAGGCTTGCTAGCCCCTGAGGAGCCGACAAAGCCTGCCAACTTTCATGGTGATAGGTGCAGGGGTTTGCGGGAAACTGCACCTTAGGCTGCCAACAGACAAAACTCGTGATCCAGACGGAGTGAGGAGGGTGGCATTCGCTCCGTCTGCACCTGGCGCTTGGGGACCCCCAGCAGCGGGAGGTTCACCTTGAGGAGCACCAGCTGCCCCACCAAACCAGGATCCAAGCAAGTGCGGTGGGGTGTCACAACATCCGCAGCCATGCTGAACACCATCTCGCTTGGCACACTGGTCAGTGGACAGGACAAGTATTCCCAGG
>NW_017729026.1:27684701-27684977 GCF_001723915.1 Gavialis gangeticus
GTCTCAGTGGCCTCAAGGAAGGGCTTGAGGACCAGCAAGATCTGGGAGATGGCATCCTGCTCAGCTTGGGTCAGGGGGCCACTGATCCCAATCTCCCCAAGCAAGGCCAGCTCATGGATGGCCTTCTGTTGCTCCACCAGCCTCTCAAGCATCAGGTATGTGCAGTTCCACCAAGTCTCCACGTCCTGGATGATTCTGCATTGCGGGACATTTAGCTCTGCTTGTTTGTCCTGCAGCCCCCCTTGATGCTCCGGTGGAAGTAGCCTGCCACCTTCC
>NW_017729026.1:27684988-27685553 GCF_001723915.1 Gavialis gangeticus
GCGGTGGGGTGTCACAACATCCGCAGCCATGCTGAACACCATCTCGCTTGGCACACTGGTCAGTGGACAGGACAAGTATTCCCAGGCAACTGTGGCCAGATCCAGCCACATTGGGTGGCGAGTTGCCCAGTAGGCCAAGGGGTCGCAGTCCAGGGGCTCCACAGGCTCAGTAAGATAAGCAGACACTATGGTGTGAGGGCTGTCTGCCTGATCCTGGGGTCTGGTGGGTCTGGACCCCCTAATGTTTGCCATGGCCTTAGCCCATATTGGCAGCGCCTGTGGTGGAGGGGAAGACTGGCTCGTGGATGGCAGGCTGGGTTCAGGCAGCGGACCCCCTGTCCCACTTCCCCCCGCCTCTGCCGTTCTGCCTCCGTCACTTTCTTAATAAGTACCTCCCTCCAGTGACTCAGTGTCTTGCTGCCACATATGGTGCCCTTCACCCCTGGGTCACAGATGGCGGCCAGCATATGCACTGTGTTGGACCCCAAGGGCTCAAGCCTTTTCCTAAGGCCCTCCTTCAGCCGCCTCATCAGTGCCTGCACATGTGGTGAAAGCGGCCTGCCCC
>NW_017729026.1:27690553-27690783 GCF_001723915.1 Gavialis gangeticus
CCAGATGTCTGAGGTGAAGTGTACTGACACCTGTGGACCTGCCTTGTGCAGCTCCTCCCTCACGTGCACCCTGCATGCTTCATATAGGGAGGGCACCACCGTCCTGCTGAAGGTGGTGCATGTGGGCACCTGGTAGGATGGAGCCAGCAGTGCCAGGAGCCACGTGAACCCTGGCTGCTCAACAAAGGTGAACGGCTGGCTATCCAGAGCAAGCATCTCCCCAGTGGTCT
>NW_017729026.1:27695783-27708738 GCF_001723915.1 Gavialis gangeticus
CATCCCCGAGGTGGTCATGCACTTTGTTCCTTTGCCCTGGCTGATTTTGGCTCAGCAGTGCATGCAGATAGCAAACACGGGATCATCTGCCAGCTTATAATGATCCCAGACCATGCTAATACTAGGCCTTTCCCTCTGGCATGCGGGTGCATCTGTAGATGCTGCTGAACTCTCCCCCTCTTCAGCAGTCAGAGGCACAGCAAGAGAAAGAGCGGACTCAGCTGAGCTGCTTGCCTTCACCTGTACAGAGGCACCTTCTGAAGTGCCTTCCGGGGAAGACCTTGTGGCTTGAAAGGAAAAAACCTGAGGGGTGTTGAGTACAAAGTTGACTGATTCCCCCTCCGTCCCCAGAACTTCCCTTGCCAGGGCACTGAGATCCAGATCCAGCGCCAGCTCTTCTTCTGGTGCAGGAAGGTTCAGCATAGGCAGTGACACAGGGGTGGAGTGCGCTGCTGTGCTGGTTGCAGTTATGGTGGGAGAGGTTGTGGCTGCTGTGTCCGGACATGAGAGAGTCTCAGGCATAGGCAGTGGCTCTGATGGCACTGCTGCTCCCTCTCTTTACTGCTTGTAGCAGCTTCATCCCTTGTAGCGGGAGGAAAGAGGCTGCGTCTGAGTTTGGTGGGGGGAGAAACTGCAGCTCTCCCACGTGCAACCCCCCTTTCTCCCCTTCGTGCAGGCTGGCCAGCGTGGCCACCTGCCTTTCCACCCTGCTTCGTAATGTGTTCCTCCGGATGTAATCTGGAACCTCTAAGTGTGCTGTGTGCCGCGGGTTACATTTCTGGATGTTATGTAAATGTGTTTGTGTGTGTAGATAATATATTGAGAAACGTCGGTGTGGTGGAAAGAATGAATGATGTATAAAAAAAATACATATATATAAACTAAATTCCTATATATAGACTAGATCCTAGGCTACTACTAGGCCTATCCAATATAAGCGTAAACTAATATGAAAAGTAGTTATAAAATAAAAGCACCAAGTTCTCAGAAATCCCTGTTGCTATCGTTGCAAGCAGGGAATGTTGAAGATCAGGGCTTCCAGCCGTCGTGGTCATGGAGAACACCAGCAGCTCAGAAACTGACCCCAAGGCAGAAAGCAGGGGAGCTGAAAAACTGCTGCCTTTTATCCATTTTCTCTGGCCCTTCCCCAGAGCACTGGGATTGGACAGGACCTCAGAGAATGCTGACAGGTCACTGGCCAGCCACACATGTCAGTCATGAAAGCACTCCTTCCCCCCTCCCTCTCCCTCCCCTTACTTTCCTTTTTTTTTCCCCCACGGGGAATCCAGTATAGGCAAGTCGAATATTCGACTCGCACTGTTAATATTTGACTTCCGGTATTAGATTCGACAGCTATTCGACCAGCTGCTATTCGACTCGACTTTCACTTTTCAAGGTCGAATATGTCGAATATTTGTCGAATCAAATATTAAGTCGAAGCTTTACACAGCCCTACTCTACTGGCTCCCAGTCTATTTCCAGTTCATCATCCAACCTCACTCTCTACAGTCTGACAGGCCCCTACTCCAGGCCTCCCTCCATGCCCCGAGTTCTTGTTGGATGCCCCAATGGCTCTTTCCCACACCTCCTTACCAGCCTTTTTCAGTGTCCCTTATTCTGTCTTCCCCCCTTCCCTGGATCCAATTTTACTCCGTGGCTGCCAGTTCTAAGCCAGCTCCTAGCCTTAACCTCATTCCCACCCAGTCCAAATTTGGTCTCCATTGCCTGAATCCTGCTGGTGCCAGTTTACCTCTCCTACAAGCCTTCTTTTCCAGTCTTTATCAGTCTGCTTCCTCTGTTCCTTCCCATTCTGCGCTTCCCTCCCACCAATCTAGTGCTTGTTGTTTCAGAAGGAAATCAGGCATCCGGGTATCAAGTGAGTTGCCCAATCTGAGCCTCCTAGGACCAGCCTGGGTATCAGCTGAGGATCCAGGAGGGCAGCAGTGCTTGGCCTGGCCTGATGTGGTGTAGTCTACAGCACTCTAGAGCTGCACTTGCAGGGAACATCCCAATTAGAAAAAAAGATGGAGGGTGACAGAACCAGGGAAGAAGAAAAAAGGAACAGTTCATGTTTGTATGCCTGGGCGCTGTTCCTTTTTAAGTCTTTACAGGTGGCATTCAGATCTTAGAGTCTTGCCATTAGCAGCAATAGGACTCAGGTTAGCATCTCATTAGGTTCCCTTACTGTGGTTTCAATTGCATAAAGCATGTGTGGGCCTTTATGAAAGCCCTTGATAGAACTGTGGTATGTGACCTGGAAATGAGCTCACAGAAGTTCCTTTCTGGGTCTTGGCTGCTAAGATGCAGCCACCTCATCTGCCTGTTGGAAACTGCAGCTGCACTTCATCTTTGGAGTTTAATAGTTGCAGTAGCTTAATTCTGGGAACACAAATATTCTTAAGAGTTAATGGAATAAAAAATTGTGCCAATATGACAGCAACTGAACTGCCAAAAAAAAAAGAAAAAGAAATAAGATTACCATATGGACACTTGAGAGGAGCACACATGTCTCTTCCTTGTCCAAGAAATCCTTTTTTTTTTTTTTTTTTTAAAGACCTAAATCCACAGCTGTGGATTTACTTGTGAAGACACTGAATTTCTCACATAAATGATGACAAGCTCCACTCAAGTCCTTTTTTTATATAAAGTGAAAAGATTGCTTTAAAGTTACTCCTGAAAAGCATCTAAAGGCTTTCGTGCTGGAAGATAGTCCTTTCGGTTTTTTTTTAAAAGCACTTACTAAAACATTCTAGCAGAATGTAGATAGTATATTTCTTCATATCTTTTCAATGGGCAGAGTAAGTATCTTTTTCTTTTTGGGCTGATCAGTATCAGATATTTTCCCAGAAAGGTTCAAACTGTTGTTTGTAAGCATATAGCGCATGCAGGGACCTTGGAAGTGTCTTTCGGTGAAACTGCAGTAATGGAATACGTAACCATAGCAACCCTAAAGACTAGAGGATTGCTGTAGTCATGAACTGGGTATAGCTTAATTTTCATTCCCAACTGCCTATCCCTTATGCTGGTGGCTTTGTAAACTGACGTTACAAATGTGTTGGTTAATTCCATTGTCCTCTTTGACATGTGGAATATATAGAAAAAGGCAATTGAGAAGATGGATGAACATGTTCATTAGTGTGCCGTAGTTACTGTGCATTAAGTTGAGTAGTTGCATAACCAAGTAGTAAATCAATGTGTAGTAACTGGTGCTACCCACACACTAGCGATGGTGCATGACTTCTTAGTGATGCTCACTGCATAGTAGCCTAATACTCCTGCACAGTAGTGTATTAGCATGGGTTTTGCCCTGCATGCTACTGTACAGTAGAATTAGGCTACTGTACCATTAGCATCTTGTGTATAATACCCAGTATGTATTATACTTGAAATGATTTGGACACTACTTATAACTACCTCTTCATGTGATTTGTCCAAGCCTTACATTTTGGTCCTGTTCATCAGAGACCACTGTCTGACAGTCTCTAGTAAGAGAAAAGGTGAAGGGAAGCAGGAATAAAAAGTCTTCAGGGGAAAGCAGTATTCCATATATGCATATTCTCTTGTAAATACTGATGGCCAAATGCTTTACAATCCTATAACTGCTCTCAAGCCTTTGTAAGCTGTCAGGTATTTATTTACATTTTTGAATGAATTTAGTGCCTGGGAAGGGGAAGGGCAAATTGTACCTCCTATAGCCAAACCATAGTAAAGGTAACAGTTGTGCAAGATCCCTCACAGTTTTGCCTGCACATCTGATTCCTGAACTGCAGTGCTCCTGCTGCTCTTGTTAGAGGCCTGTCCTCAGTGAAGTTCCAGTTATGCTGCAGAAAAAAACTGAATGCACAAGTTCTTGAATGCAAAATATGTGACTGGCCCTAACGTCTAGGGCAGAGTGTACATAGGAGTCACAGGGCTGGTCTGTACTACCAAAGCACTGGCAGTGGTACTGTACCAGGAAAGCCCACTGGTAGAGATGCAGCTTATACCAGCAAAAGAAGTGGCTCTAGCAGAAGAGAGAAACCATTTTCTTACGTACCGTGAGGTACATGGACTCCTTGTTAATAGGAATTAACTAAACTGTGGAGGTAGTTTCGTGAGAATCTCTCTTCTGCCTATCTCCCAACTGACACTGCTTGACTGTAAAAATTTGGAGTGTTGACTTGGCAACAGGGCATAGTGGGGCTCAGAACTGATCTGGGCAATTGGGTAAGCAGTTTCAAGGCCAAGTGTTTGACTCACTCCTTTTTGGTGATCTAAAGATATACAAGTCAACTGCAACTTCTTTGAAGCATTTTGGTTATACTTGCATCAGTCCATGCCTGTTACTGGAACCTGCTCATTTGCTGTAACTTCATCTCTTCACAACATGAACTCTGTTTGCTATGGCTCATCTAATATACAACAAGCATTAGACTGTTGAAGCTGTACAAAAAGAATAAAATAAAGTCAAGGGCTCTGAATATGTAGATGCACTATTAATCTGCTCTTTTGGTGTTTCTAGCTGAAGTAGCTATTTCTATTTTTACTGGGTAGCAAACAAACAAAACATAAACAAATGGGCAGAAAGCAGCAATGTGGGTGAAACAGTCCTAGAAAAGACCTGGTGAAAATATCCTGTTTTCTCCTACTGAGTGAAGTTTGGCCCTTTAGCTTGTGGATGTAAGTGTAACCTTCCATCTTGCAACATGGAAGATTGTATTGTGTATGGGCAGGAGGAGAGGCCAGAACCTTGATTAAATCCTTACTTTTGTTATATATTAACCCCTCCCCCCAAAAAGGTAGCTGCATTTTTGCCAATCACAGTGGGCACATTAATTCCACCATCCCTGAAACACCTCTACGCACTCTTGCCATCTTATTTGGGAGAAGTTTCCCATTACATTCTGCAGTCACTACATTATCCTCCTTTTAAATCTTCCCTTGTAACTGCTATGTATGTGATGCCTACAAAACCCTTGACAATAGCTAACAAGCTGTGGTGACAAGCCACCAGCTGAGTATGGTAGTCAGCTCACTGAAAGCTTATGCTTTACTTGTCTGTATGCAGGGGTCTGTTTTTGTAGGCTCACAGTGGAAGCTCTTTGGGGCAGAAATAATTTCGGTGTATATGAACAAAATTGTAACAGGGCAGCAATGGCATGACAAAATCACCAGCAGGAGCAGCTATTTTTGTGCCCTTCCCCAGCTGCAATGCTAGCACCCAGGGCTGCTGCCCCTGTTGTCTCCCATTAGGTACACTACTGTGCATTGTACCTAGTACAGTACTACCTGGGTTCCTAGCTGGGGTTACAGGTACTGGTGCTTTTTCAATCGGTAATTGGTTGAGGCTGCATGATTTCTGAAAATGAAATATTAGAAGAAAAGCAGGATTTTAGAGATCTTTTCCTAGCAGCATGTATTTCTTATCTCAGACTTTAGGCACTCGTATTTGTAAAGGGCTAACAAACCCCAGCGATATGGAGGACTGCGTTAGTAATCTCATCAGAATCTCAGTACAGCCCATTTCACATGGGGATTTGTGGGTGGTTGGTTGCTGTGAACAGACAATTATGAGACTTCAAGCTTTGTTTTGCCCCTAGGAGGTTCTGGGATTTTAAACAAAAGCAACTCTACAGAAGAGCAGTTAAGTGTATTGTAAAACCGAATAAGCCACTTTCCAACATTGTTATCACCAGTAATTGCCAAGTCATTTTTCATGTACTAACTAATTTTGTTACAGATTGATATCCTTAAGGCAGATATGGAGAGTGCTGAGTGGAAAATTTTGGAAAACCTGATCCTGGAAGATATTGTTGAACAGATAGGACAGCTGATCTTTGAAGTCCACATTCATTGGCCTGGATTTGAGGTTAGTGGCAACGACAGCACTGTGGTTCGATACTGGTACAGCCTCCTCAAAGAATTAGAACTGAAGGACTTCAGGCTCTTCCATACTTACAAAGACTTGTCTAAGCCACAGATGTTTCTGAAAAAGGAAGCCTTCAATGCAAGTAGCTCTTATATACTAAGCTGGGTAAACACAAGATGGAAATAGCAGACAGGAAGTTATGACGTGCAACTGTGATTCATTCTGCTTAGTAGCATTATTGAAGATATTAGAGCAACTGGTTAGTTACTTAACTTGCATACACTGGCTCTACTAACAAAATGAACTTGTTCTGTTCCTCATCAAAAAATGGAACAGAAGTTAGATGCTGTACTAAAGGACGAAAAATCTCTTGTATGGCATTTCACCATAGGTTGCACTGTTAGATACGAGGGAGAGGTATTTTAAAATGGTTTGTTTGAAGTGGTTAACAGAATTAATTTATGAGTCTGCACACATGGCTGAGAGTTAATTCCTGCCTTCCCAAAGCACATTAGGGAGAGAGAATCCCTGCTGGGTAGTGAAAATTCCTCTTCGAGCATTGTCTCAGCAATTAATACAACAAATGGCAACACATGCTGCTTAAAAACTTTTCATGGATGAACAGAAGTTACTTGTGCTGGCTTTCCCTTAAGTGACTGTATTTTTTTAAACAGTACAAAGTCAGTCAAAAGTACAGCAATGGTTGTGAAGGCTGTTTTTTCTTGCGGGAAGGTATTATTTAAAAGGGACTGCAACTGGAAACTAAGTCAGTATGGGCATGGAAATATAGATTTAAAAAAATGCTACACCTGCCTGTGGATGTAACTGTATTCCCCCTTCACCCCTGCTTATACTCTTTGGCCCAAGTCCATCTTGTGCACTACTACGACCAAGTCTAAATGAGCCAGCCAGCCTTTCTGGTCTCTCAGGAGTGCAACTGCTGGATGCTACAGACTTGGGCAGCACACATTAAAATGCCCAGGAAAGTCACTCTGCTCCCTTTCTCCTCCTTCACTCTCCACCTCAGATTACCAGAAGCACAACACAGGAACGTACATTTGTTTATAGGTCTGGCCAAGGATCTCCAATACAATACATTTTTGGAAAGTCAAGGATAGGAGATGGTTAAAGCATTTGTGTAAGGATTTTTTTTACATTAAACATTGTATTACTTCTTAATACAAGCGGTTTCCATTGATTTGTTACTCCTTTAACCTTCTTAGTTTCCCCCATCTGTTCCCTCCTACTTCTTTCCTCAGTTCCTTACCTTGCTTTTAATCTTTCCTTTTCCCCATATTTTACTCTGTCCATTTAGCTCTCCTTTTTCCCCTCCCATAATCCAATTTTATACTACCTCCTACTCTCCCCACACCCTCCACAAAATTCCCATTCTCCTGGTGTACTTCATACTGCATGTGTGGTACCAGATATGCCCACACATGCTTTGGCTACTTGCTGAGCTAATATACAACTCTCCTAACAATTCTATATACTGCTTGAATTGGATACTCAACTCCACAGTAACCCCAGGACCATTAACTACTGTCCTCCATGTACATTGTTTATTCTTCTACACCCTTCTGCTTCTCCCACCTTCCTCTGCCTTTGGAAGCTCCTTGTCTTCATGCCAGCAATAACAGTCTCCTCTCCTTTACTTGGCTCTTCCTCCTAGAACCAGTCAGTAGCCTGATGAGTCCCAGTGTGGTGGATCACCTTCTTCTCCTTTCCTTTCCATGTTGCACAGTGCTATCTCCCTTATTTCCAATCTCACTGGGAACATAGGGACCATAATGAAAGAAGCAAACACCCTGAATATGTCCATTACAGAATAATGTGTCTATCGCAGAGAAGCCTCTCAGTGAAAGATTGCCTTAGGCTCTGATGCATTTGTGTTTACACCCCTACCTAAAATTTAAAATAAAGCTTTATTTGCTGTACAGTCAGAGCGGAATCCTGTTTATCCTTTTTGTTTTTCTTTAAATTTTACTAAATTCTTTGTCACGATGTTATTCAAATACATTATGCAGCTTTATGGTTTATTTTCTACAAATGCACTGAAAAAACCCTCTTCATGTGTGGGAGTAGTATTTGAGCTACCTGGTCTTTCAAAAAAGGAAAAATAAGATTAGAATACTGCATCTTCCTCCTACTTGCCTTTTACTAGTTTGTCTGAAGGAGTCTCTAATACACACCCAGAAATGTAACTCTTTTTATCTCTTATGTAAATGAGTCTGGACAGCAAGGAGGCCCAAGTTTCTAGATTGCAGCCTCAGTACTTGGTTTTACTTATTACAGGCACTCTTCAATTTCCCTGAATCTAGCCCACATCCAAATAGCAGAGAAATCATTCAGAACAAGCCTTGGAACAAGTGCCTTTAAGTGCATGCTGTGGTTAGACTGGTCTCCCAAGAACTGCACCAGTGGGAAAAACACTATAATTAAAACTGCTCAGGCTGATTTTCCAGTATCAAGGAGCTCCTTTCTATTGGAGACAATCAACCTTGACTGAGGGACTGCTGATATATATGTTGTCCAATAAGATGCTTTAGGGTTGGTGCAGTGATTCTGAAGTAGAGTGCCACGCAATATTAATGCTGTTAAGTGTACAAACATCTACTTGCTATTCACATGATAAACCCAGAGATTTCCAACAAGAATCCATAGTGTCTGAGCTGCCGCGATCTTTCTGAGTTCTTTGCAATGAAAAAATGTCTGTATTATTTTTCCATAGTTCAAAATTGAGAGGATGTCAGCTTTTGTTTCAAAGGAAGATTTGAACCCCCCCCCCCAAAAAACACACACAAAATCAGCATTCCCAGACAAATCAGACTTCCCAAACTATTTCTTAGTACAATGGTTACATTTAATATACTCTGAGAATATTTGAGCCTCCATTTTTTCAGACTGGGATAGTAATAACACCTGGATTTAGCCTGAGTCAGTGTTTAAAGAGGGAAATATTTAGACACTTGTACTGCCCAGTCTCTTCAATTGGAATGGCTTTAGGGTAAATAGTGTCAGGGTAGTAGTTTGAGAGCAGGAACTAGAAATTATAAGTGAACCATGTAACCTTGTTCAAGCATCACAGTAAAGGTATGCACAAGTTTAAGGACTCTCATTTACTGCTCTGAAAAAACCAGCAGCCTAGTTACGGAAGTGGACTGAACTTATAGAAATGGATTGAGTGTACACCAGACTTTTTTTAGACTACGTGGAGATAATTTTTTGGTTGAGATTCCCTAATAAAATGAAGAGTGGCTTGGACAGTAACAGAAACACTGGGTTTCGTGCTAGAAGACTGGCAACTAGTGAGTATTAATGAGATCCTACCCAAGATGCCAGACTCTTAGCACAGTGGAAGTAGTAATACACTTTTGGGAAGAATGTGGGCAAATGTAGTTTCCTACAAATCTTCAGGTCTTCATCTTCAGTGTCCGTGGGTCTGCTTATAGCAGCAATACACTTAATGTACAGCAAGCAGACTCTGCCGAAGCTGTATAAAAAGAATAAAATAAAGTCAAGGGCCCTGAATATGTAGATGCAATATTAATCTGCTCTTTTGGTGTTTCTAGCTGAAGGCTGAAGTAGCTATTTCAATTTTTACTGGGTAACGAACAAACAAAACATAAACAAATTGGCAGAAAGCAGCAATGTGGGTGAAATAGTCCTAGAAAAGACCAGGTGAAAATATCCCATTTTCTCCTACTGAGTGAAGTTTGGTACTGTAGCTCGTGGGTGCGAGTGAACCCAAGAAGAGCTTGGGGCTGGTATTTAGGTCCACCCATCCCCATTTCATCAGTCTATTTCACTTGGAGGTAAATCTTAGGAGAATGAAAGCCCCCCAAAAACCTTTCCGTTTGCTGAGCATTGACATAACAAATACTTTTATTTGAAAGCGGTTTTTAGATTACTGTTCCACTGATCACATGGAACAGAAATCTAGGAGAAGCCACTCCAGGCAAAGTGCATTACTTTGCCTGACTCTGCTCCTAAAGGGCAAATCTATAATAGAGTCAGCAAGGTACCAAGTGATGACTATAGAGCACAACAGGTTGTCATTGTTCTAGCCTTGTGGGTTTCATGTTTCAGTGGAGGTAAGTGTATTTGAGTACCTGATTTAAGGAGAACTACCTATTATCTTACAGTAGCAAAGGGGCTTATTAAGAGAACAGTTCATGGCTTGTTTTTCTGGAAGTGTGTAATTACAACTTCAGAGCCTTATAATGCTGTTCCTTTTACTTCAAAGTTTTGTTTTGCATTAGTAGTGCCCTGATATAATTTGTTGGAATGACTAGTTATGCTGAACACTGGTTTACAACTTAAAAACATTCAGTTCAACATAGGAATGGCTTGTGTACTGAGCTGGACAGTGCAATATTTGCTGCAGTCATGCCAAGTAATAACTACCCCTCAATAAGACACCATCTGAGGATAGACAGTTGTGACAGCAAATAGTTAAATCTATGTGCAACCTTGTCACAGGTGTATAGTGGAGGCCTAGCATGTGTTTTTGGATTTTGTAGCTTACTGCTGTTCTTATTGTGACTTGGTAAAAGTAGTGTTAGTATGTTCACAGAAGACTGTGGTAGAGACCTTAGGATAAAGCTAGTCAGTGAGAACTGTCCCACTTCAAACCGTGCGTCTTATTTGCAGGGTTTAAAATCTGTCCAGGGAAACCAGAAACAATTCTGCTGTTCTGTTTCTCTTCAAACTTGCAATTGATGCTCATACAAAGTGAAAGACTCTTGAACAAGTCTGTCTTGTGTTGCCTGGGTCCACACAACCAGAACAGACCCCTCTCAGGACTTGAAGAATCAAAGTACAAGGGAAATGTATACAAAGGTACAGGCTGAACTAGCAGCAGCTATTAATGCTGTACCTGTTCTGTTACTTTGCCAGATGCTGTTTCAGAGCTAACAGAAAGGGCCAAAAACTCTTCTAAAGCAAGAAGTGACCACCATCAACAAGGGGGGGTGGAGGAAAAAAAAGGGGGTCCTATAACCAGAAAACCTAGTATTTAACTTTTAAAAAGTAGATTTAGTATAACTTGCTCTCAGTGGATCCAAAGCCAAGTTCAGTATATAGCTTTGGAAGTCTTACCATTTTTCTGGGAGAGGAACTCCTGAATTAACAGAAGTATGATTGAGAGAAAATTTCATCCACAATCAAAACTGAAGCCACATCTGAATTTTTTGTTAAATTTATATGAAAAGCATGACTTAAATGTAATTGACTCCTGTTTACCTTCTGTCCCATTTTCTTGGAGAAGAGGAGCTTGCTGTGGAGAAATTGAACAGACATAAGTTCATCTCCATTTTGGCCTTGTTTGAGAACTTCAGCAAAAAGTACTTGCCTTCTATTTTGTCTGACAGCTTTTTTGGATTTCGACTGCAACTCCTCCACAGGAAGTAAACATTGAAATGTGTCTGTGCTGACAGGTGGAGCCTAGAGAGCTGAGGGTCAAGTGCTGCATGAAGATCTTGAGGCAAAGATCCTCAAATTAACCAAACTAGTTTGCTGTGAGAGTCAGGGCTCATTTACAGGAAAAGGTTATACTGACAGCAAGGAGTTAAACTGCTATAGTTATTCTGGAATAACTCTTGGATACTTATGCCAACACTTATATTCTGTCAAAGAATACATAAGTTTGCTTTGGAAATGATCTAATGTAACCAGGTGATTGTTTTATTCTAGAACAAGTATTTAAATTACGCTGGTATAACTACAATGCTGCAGTCATGCCAATGCAAGTAAGAGCTTTTCCCAAGTAGCAGTACTAACCCAGCACTCCAGCTGAAGGTTGCCAAATTACAGACAGACCCCTCTTTAGCAACTCTGTGTTGTTGAAACTAGTCCCCTTATAGCTCATGCTGTACACCCCAGCTCTCCAGAGCCTTGAAGAAAATCAAGCTCAATTCCTTGCGTCACTTTTTATGACACACTACACTAGGTACACGTCTAACAATCTTTCAGTTCTTATTTTGGACAGCAAATCAAGTATATGTTAGATTTTTAACTTGTACTGCAAGAGACCATGAAGATTAATATTGAACTGTAAAGTAGCCTCAATATGCTTAAGCCCCAAATGTTACCTGGAAGAGTGACACACCTTTTCAAAGGTAGATATTTAGAGCAGCTTTCTAAAATTTGACTTGGCCCTTAGCCAAGTTCAAGGGTTTAAAAAAAAAAAAAAACTTTAAAAAGGCTCTTGGTATGATTAATTGGTACAAGGGAAACAAGGATCAGAAGAAAGAGTCAGTAGATTTCAAAACAAGTCTGAAAAGCTGACTTAAAAACACAATGAGACAGATGCTCAATTCTAAACAAAAAAGTTATGTTCAGCACTTTGTAGTAAACTAAATCCAGTGAGAGTAAGAAGCAAGCAGCTCCATTCTTACAGTCTAGTAATAGTTTTCAGTACATGATGGATATCAAGGCCATCTTCTTCAAGGGAGGAAGCCCTTTTACCAGCAAGTTGCATGGGAAGATGTGGAGGCTGGGGGTGGGGTAGAAATCCTATATGAAGAGAGAAACCCAAGGGACTTGGCACAAGACCAAATCCTGATGGAAGAGCTCAGAGGATGTGATCTATGTAATGTGGTGGGACATGGGATCTATGGGACATGTTCAGGTCTATGCAAAATTCTCACTGGTATCCTATCAGTATCTTGGGTTAATGGCAATATATTGATCATCATATTCCTTTAATTACAAGTCATGGTAACTGCATAGGTCAGGTTGTAAGTTCATTAGGAACACATGCTTCAACAAGTGGTCTGTCAAACCCACTATGTTCTTTAGATTTTTTCCTAAGCTACTTTCCCTTGAACTTTATTTATCACCCAAGGTTCAGCTGAAAGGCTTCAGAGTTGTCTCCGGCCTATTGCAAAGTACAAAAGGTAAGATAACTTGGGAGGTAGGGAGTATCAATAAATATTTACACAGTTGATGGGGAGAAGAAATATAATCAAAAAGCCTCTGGCAGGCTTCCATGACAGCTTTAGAAGGTCCTCCAAGGATTAGGGCAGTAGAGGGTAAAAGGCAGGTTTTACTGCAGATGTTTGAAACTAATTCATCATCCTCTGGGGAATGTATAAGGTCTGTGTA
>NW_017729026.1:27713738-27718834 GCF_001723915.1 Gavialis gangeticus
TCAGCTGAAAGGCTTCAGAGTTGTCTCCGGCCTATTGCAAAGTACAAAAGGTAAGATAACTTGGGAGGTAGGGAGTATCAATAAATATTTACACAGTTGATGGGGAGAAGAAATATAATCAAAAAGCCTCTGGCAGGCTTCCATGACAGCTTTAGAAGGTCCTCCAAGGATTAGGGCAGTAGAGGGTAAAAGGCAGGTTTTACTGCAGATGTTTGAAACTAATTCATCATCCTCTGGGGAATGTGTAAGGTCTGTGTACACAATTACCAAGGTACTTTCTTCTTATTGATTGGGATGTTGTTATAAAACTTATACAGTAACATATTACAAATTACATGAATACTGTATTTACCTGAATCCAGGATGATTTTGAATTTAAGACAACTTCCTAATAATTAGATACTATAAATGGAAAATTATAATTAGTAGGTTATTCTAAATTCATTTCTTCCACTGCTGCAACTTGGAAATCTGGGGGGATGGGGAGGAGCAGGAAGCCAGAGCCCCATTTGTGTCCCCCCAGCCCCAGCCCCCTGCTGCTTAACTTCTGCAGCACCTCTGGCTCCAGGGCAGTCAGTAACAGTAGCTCTGAGCCAGGTTGCATTCAAGTAGGTACACAACATGGGGAGGGAGCAGGAGGGTAGACTGCATGGTTTCCCGTTTGCTCCCGTACTGCATGATCTTCCCTGCTGCATGAGACATCCCAGCCTGGACATAGGTAGTGGCTCAGCTCTCCTTCCCCTCCCCAAATGGTGACTGAGGAAAAAAAACTAGTCTTGGATTCCAGTAAATATGGTATCACTGGCATCCTTCCATCTACAATGCACTTTCCTTAAACCATCGTCTTGATATCACCATTTAGCACTCCGTGTTCTAAAAATTAGCTTGTCTTTACTAAAACATCACAGTTAAGAACAGCTGACCTTCAGCCTGAAATGGATGTCTGATACAGATAAAGTTAACAAAGAAGGACTACATTCAAATGAGACTATATACAAAAGATTTATTAAAAATAAGTTCTTTAAAAAGACAAAAAATTGTGATGCATATATACAGCTTTGCAGAAACTCCATAACAAAAAACAGTGTGTATTGAAGTGCCCCATGTACAAGATCATGAGCAGGGACATTGAATTGGTAGTTCCTTTTTAAATATGGCCCAGAAAAGCATGACAATTTTTTTGTTTTTTTCTGGTTCACTATTATAAAGGAAACACCAAAAGAGAGTATTACATAGATGAACCTCAATTATCAGCATGATGTAAGCGTTTAATTCAAGATACAAATGTAAGAATGTGGAGGCTGGATTTAAGTTAACAGAGTATGCATTGAATAGTTTGTAAATAGGACAGGTATTCTAAAACTTTTTATCAGCTCTTCATTTCTATGATGCATCTTAGTAAGTGGTTGTAAACTCTTAAGTCAGAAAAATCTTAGGAACCACAAAATACTGCCAAAGTGTGTAACAGGTACATTTTCAAGTTGCACTGTGGCATAGATCAAAGACTATTCTGAGATCACAAATATATAACAAAGCTGCTGGTTTTCTATTTCCACTCCACACAGCTGTATGGCACCCAGATCAAACTACATTTCAAAAAGCTATCAAATAAAAAGCAAATGATCAAATTATTTGCTTTTGGCCACTTCATGTGACTGGTCACTCCTTCCCACACCTTGAAGTTGCACTTGAAGATGCAGTTGACCATTCAGCCACTTTCCAGAGTGTATACATGTACTTTAAGAGTGAAGAGGTTGAAGACAGCTGGAAGTTCAATTCTCAAACCATCCTTGTCACAAAGCCCAAGTAGCAAATTCAGATTCTCGCAGTGCCTCTTCAGTCCCACAGTTTAATAAGACCATCCCAGCCACACGTGATCACCTTGGATGTTTCATGTGGGTGCCAGACTGCACCTATACAAACTTTATCGTGTGCTTTTAACCTGCTGTAGAGTTTTGTTGTCTTCCAGTCCCATATGTTAAGTTTTCCATCTGCATCGCCTGAGATTACATAGCTGTTTTAAGAGATTAAAAATGGCATTAAAACCTGTCATAACAAGTAGTTATTTTTCCATTATTTTGAGGATTACTGTGAAATGCATTGAAATAATGTTTACGTTAACACAAAAATAAAGCAAATTTTGTACTAAGGAATAGGGGAAGAGAAAAGTCTAGTGAGCTATCCATTCCAGAATCTTCTGCTGGATGTGTACTTTCTGGTGCAAAGAATTAGCATGCATGCTGCGCTCTACGGGCATAAGCTCTTGCAGGCTGACAGTGATTCATCAACATCATCTCTGAGGTAAGTGTGCTAGGCAATGTGATTATACTGAGCACTCTGTCGCTTGAATAATAGAGCATACTGGCAGGATAAGAAAATGTCAGAAGCTGCCTTAAGGATCTGCAGGTCTCTCCCAGCTCCCCCCTCCCAATTTTGCTGAGATTTTTTTCCCTCCAATTCTTAAACACTTATAGCACATTACGTTAAACATGCATCCACTTCTACCACTGTTGGAGACCAGATACTGGGCTAGATGGACAATTGTGAGATGCTTGAGGGCATGAATGCCATGTGCCCCTTGAGGCTGGTGAGGGGCACAGTGAGCTCCTGTCAGTGGCAGGAGCATGGTGGCAGTAAGCAGGGAGCTAGTAGGTAGTGAGTTTAAAACTAACAAAAGGAAGTTTTTCACACTGTGTGTAATGAAAGTGTAGGACTCAATGCCACAAAATGTTGTGGAAGCTGATAACCTAGCCAGATTCAAAAGGGGATTGGACACATTCTTGGAGGAAAAGTGAACCAGTACTTATTGAGCATAGGCAGGGCCATCCCTAGGGGGGAGAATTGGGATGACTGCCCCAGGCCCCACAGAGCTGGGCAGAGTGCCACCGGCTCTGCGTCTGGCCACTCGCTATCCCACCACTGCCACTACCACTGCCAATGGCAGCAGCAGCTTCTTCAGGTCTGGGGCCCGTGGGATCATAGCAGGGGCGGGGCCCTGCATGGGCTGATTTGCCCCAGGCAAACTGGTTGTATATAACAACAGTACAAGATGTCTCCTGTGGTTAGAGTCTGGGCCAATGAGTTCATTGATAGTACCTCAATCCACTGTTTGTTTCTGGACCAGATGTTAGGATTGCATTTATGGACCAAATTAAATTAACTGGCAAAGGGCAAATTCACCTCTTTCATTTCTGCTGCCTGGCACGAGACCATTTTCTTTAATGCTGGGTTAGCAGGGCAGCAGTTCACCATACACAGTCCATGCTGTGAAGGGTTTCTAAAATACAAGGCCTAGTTCTGTTTTCTTAGGATTTAAGATATTTTTCACAGAACTTACCTCATATCAGGTGAAAAATCCACTTGACAAGCATAACCAGCCACCATATGACCCTTGAAGATTTTCTTTTTGTTTAGTCGGAATCTATTCTGAGCTCCAAAAATCAAAATTTGATTGTCCATTGATTGACAAGCCAGCCATTTCCCTGTACATGCAAAAGTCAGATGTCAATGCCACTGAATCAGACTGCTGCTTGTGAAGAAACAGATTTGAGTAAATTAGAGTTTGAGAAGTTCCATTTTTTGATGTGTGCAGAATTATGATAAGTATTCAGGCATATTTCACCAGATTCAGTATTAATACAAGTTTCTGTTGTCTACTGCAGAGATGATGAATAGACTTTAGATAGTCTCATTAACCCTCTTTGCCAATAAACACACTGGGGAAACACTACAGACATCACTCAAGGTATGTCTGTACCACAATTTCATTTTACAAAAAACTTTAATAATTTCATAACCAGTTCCTTCTCAGCCAGGTGTGCCCATACTTGAACCATACCATTCTCCTCTTCTGTTTCTTTTAAAGGCTTTTAGTGACATTTTTATAGCTTTGCTCCCTCTGCCAATCACAGGAGGTAAGTTTTAACTGACAAAGATATCTTAACTTAAGGTAAGTAAGTAAGGAACAAAACCCAATGAATTCCACTTTTGAACTCCCACTAAAAATAAGAGTTTCAATTTAGTTTCCAAATGCATTAAAATTCAAAGCAATTAGTGCTATAGAATGTGCCAAAGATGCAATTATGTTGAAAATACTTCTGTTCATATGACTTGGGACTGCTATAAGGCCAAGGTAATTTTGGTTTAATAATACAGCTGACATTCTAGAATTGAACAAATGCTTCCCTTGAATGTCCCAGTATATTTTAGTGCCTCATCTTTGAGACAATTGAACACTAAATGGATCTGTGATATTTGATAGATAACTTGACCAAAATGTTGAAGCGATGTGGAAGAAATGAGAACTGACTGGAAAGCTGGATAAGAGTACAGCAAACTGCATAATGTCAGAAGCAGGGGTTGAATTAGGTCAGCTTGTCAAAAGCGTATTTTTCCATGGTGGCTGCCATCAGATGCAGCAGGATCTTATTTAAAAAACAAAAAGCAAGCCACAGGGACAGACTGCAAAAAATTTTGAATCTGCAATGCCTAGCTGAAACAATGTTGAGGGGATCAGTGACTAATAATCGTTTAAATAAATTGACAGTAAGGTTATTTTATTGCTGGTCCAAGCAACAGGAATGGTTACAGTACAAAAAGCTGCACTTAGTCCTGATAGTGTGATAGTGTGTAGAGCTGGAGAAAATATCATTTCCTTCATTATTCCTTCATTATTGTTTCTATTAAAATTTGTTCTTACATTAGTAACATGACGGTGAATAACCCCTGGTAAAAACCAGAACTTTTATTTTTTATAAAAGGCCCATAGTCAGGAACACTGGAAGAGGGTAGAACATCTCTTGCATACATTTATGTTGCACATAAAATGTAAAATTACAGTATGAAAAGGGCAAGAATATGGGATCAACAGCTGTTTCCTGAGACACACTGCATCAGCTGCTGAACTAGCAACGGTTCAGCACATTGCAACCAGCAGCAACTGCTACCATTCATGTGTATGAATTTTAAACACAGAGTATTCTATAGTCACTACATACAAAAACAGTAAGTCCCGCTACACTATGCCAATGGGAAAAAAACCTTAGCTATATGGCTCTGTCTATATGGGAGTGAGCATTTTCAGGCATAAAGCTAAA
>NW_017729026.1:27718845-27720752 GCF_001723915.1 Gavialis gangeticus
GCAGTGAGTTCATCAGAGGTCTCCAGTGCAGTTGGGCTTATTTAAAAAACAAAAAGCAAGCCACAGGGACAGACTGCAAAAAATTTTGAATCTGCAATGCCTAGCTGAAACAATGTTGAGGGGATCAGTGACTAATAATCGTTTAAATAAATTGACAGTAAGGTTATTTTATTGCTGGTCCAAGCAACAGGAATGGTTACAGTACAAAAAGCTGCACTTAGTCCTGATAGTGTGATAGTGTGTAGAGCTGGAGAAAATATCATTTCCTTCATTATTCCTTCATTATTGTTTCTATTAAAATTTGTTCTTACATTAGTAACATGACGGTGAATAACCCCTGGTAAAAACCAGAACTTTTATTTTTTATAAAAGGCCCATAGTCAGGAACACTGGAAGAGGGTAGAACATCTCTTGCATACATTTATGTTGCACATAAAATGTAAAATTACAGTATGAAAAGGGCAAGAATATGGGATCAACAGCTGTTTCCTGAGACACACTGCATCAGCTGCTGAACTAGCAACGGTTCAGCACATTGCAACCAGCAGCAACTGCTACCATTCATGTGTATGAATTTTAAACACAGAGTATTCTATAGTCACTACATACAAAAACAGTAAGTCCCGCTACACTATGCCAATGGGAAAAAAACCTTAGCTATATGGCTCTGTCTATATGGGAGTGAGCATTTTCAGGCATAAAGCTAAAGGCATAATTATGAACCAGTTATTGTTATACAGGTATAACCTCTGCTTGGGCATACTTATTTTGGTATAACCTAGATCATGAGTCAGCACCTACACCCATGGAGCCATTTTATCCGACCTGCAGAGTCAGAGGGCTTCTGCAGCATTGGGCTTTGCCCATATGGTGGATGGGCAGTGAGGAGAAGTGGTGGCAGCGATGCAGGAAGGGAGAAGTGACTGCAACTCTGGCAGGGCAGGTTGGGTTGGAAATGGCCTGCACTTGACGCTATGGTCTGTTAAAGTGGCCTCCCACTACAAAATATAGCCAAAAAGGTAATCTCACATTGCTTGGAAAAGGGTTTACGATAAACTAAAAATGCCACTCTTATCCTGGAATAAATACTCATACTTGAGGTGGGTTATGTTGATATAACTAGGGAAAAACAACTTCCTGGTGTACACAAGAGCCAAGAGAGCAGGGAAGAGTTAGCTCACCATTTGGAGACAAAGTCACTGCAGGCATCGAGTGCATACTTGGCTCTGCTATATACTTGAAGTCTACAGGAATGTCCCTGCAAAAGGAAGAAATATGTATGGATGAAGCACGGAGGGCTGCCTGAGGCTGGCTTGTTTATTCACCCACTGTGAAATACAGACATGGAGGAGGACAGCTGTTCAAATGAAAAATGTCTAAAGAGAATTAAAATGATTAAAACGCACTGACCAAATAAATGCTTCTTCTGATCCTGTCTATAAAAGAATGTAAGCCTTGTTTAACTCTCCTGTTGCATTAAAATATTTCAGGAATTGATGTAGATAATGCAGACAGTAAAGATCCACCACACTTTTCCCAGCAGGACTGTTTATACTAACATCCAAACTGCTTTCAGTCACATTTGCAAAAGGCCAGAGTCAGATGCTTCTTGACTCCTAGTACTGGCAGCACCTGAAACATTCTCCCTGACTCCTCCAGAACAGAAGCCTACACTCCAGTTAGACAACCCCTCACAGACCATAATATCACTGGCAGAAAACCATAAAGCTATAACTCCCCCCCCCCAAAAAAACCAACAAAACACCAAACAAAAAACCAAACCAAACCAAACACATAAAACCACCCTCATTGTTATGAAGAATCTCCTCCCTACATTTAATTCTAAGGAGAGAACAAATTTAAATGCACTGTGAGTTCTGCTGTCTTCTCTCTGTACAAATTAATGC
>NW_017729026.1:27720763-27741394 GCF_001723915.1 Gavialis gangeticus
AAGTACAGAAGCCTACACTCCAGTTAGACAACCCCTCACAGACCATAATATCACTGGCAGAAAACCATAAAGCTATAACTCCCCCCCCCCAAAAAAACCAACAAAACACCAAACAAAAAACCAAACCAAACCAAACACATAAAACCACCCTCATTGTTATGAAGAATCTCCTCCCTACATTTAATTCTAAGGAGAGAACAAATTTAAATGCACTGTGAGTTCTGCTGTCTTCTCTCTGTACAAATTAATGCAGGCTCATCTATCAGAATGCATTCCAGACAACTCTGCTTTATGTTAAAATGTACCAGACATAGCCAGAACTGCTGCAGGAGCTGCTGCCTTAAACTGTGAGGCAGGAGAGAGACATTTACGTTTTATATTTGTTTCAAATCTAATTGTGAAACAGGCAATAATTAAAAAAATAAACTTATTAAAGATCACTAAACTGGATGCTGCTGCCTTTGTTGGCTGACCTAAAAACTATTTTAACCGTGATGGTTCTTCTCGCTTCCTTTACATTTCACAAAATTCAAGTCCTTGTAAGTTTTCTCAAAAAGAACCCAAACCAAAAATAACATTTCATAAGCTGAAAAGGTTTGAGTGTTGTGATTTTTAATTTTCACTGACAAACTATGGATTTTTTTTCTCTCTTCCCACCAAACTGTGCAGCCAAGTTGTCTTTATTATATGCCAGCTGGAAATAAACATTAGGGTCCTTTTAAGTGAGACAGATATCTGGGCACTCCCTGAGAAGAACTGTTAAGACATCAATCTTATTGGAGATTGAGGAGCTGTGGAAAGACAAACCATGTATGGAGAGACCACCTAAAACCTATGGAGTGGATGAGCTTCCCAAGTCTGGCAGTGGGCAAAATCAGCATTAAGTACTGTGATGGGGTATTTTGTTTACTATTGACTACAGAATGAAGTAAAAGATGCAGTTAGCTGTGTTAGTGTGAAGTCAACTAGAAGGCAGGGAAGATTTGCACCTTCCTTTGGTTAGTCCATAAGGGTCCATAAGGTGCAAATGTACCCTACCTTCTACTAGAAAGAAATAAAACTGAAGTGTTGAGCATCTCCAGCACACAGATGGCACAGCAGCCCAAGCCACGTCATTATTTATCCAAGCAACAATGTGAACACCCTAAGGAAGAGAGGTGAAAATTAAAAGCCAATAAAACAGTGACTCTCAGGCTACTTGCAGACATTAAAAAAAATGCGGTGCTTTAAATTAAACTCTCTGCGCTTCTGCATCAAGCCCAGCACATACCCAGAAGAGGCATCACGTTAGTTGGACCCAGCTTGCCCAATGTCTGTATAGATCAGACGCTTTAGTGGGGCTTTATGGCACTTTTATCTAATAGCTGATTGAATCAGCTATTAAATAAAAGTGCCAAAAAAGTCCCACTGATACGTACAATTTATACAGATGCTGTGCAGCTGGGTCAAACTAATATGCTGCTTCTCCAGTAAAGCATGGGATTTTTTAGTTTAATTTTATTGTTGTTGTTTTTTTGTGTCTGTTTTGTTTTTTAAACATCTGCAAGCAGCCTCAATGTTTTTAGACTCAAGGCACCACTTGTTAGTCTCAAGACACCCCTCAGAAAATGCTGGTGCTTAGCTTTCATCCATTTTTGACTACAAAAAAAAGTAGGGACTTTTTTCAGTTCAAAGAACTCAGAAAAACCACAAGTCAGAATGCTTTTGACACACTGGATTCCTATTTGAAATCCCTGGGTTTATCCTGTGAATCTCTTGTAGGTATCTGTGAATCTGCACACCTACGAGTGTTAGTACTGCATGGCATCCCTGAAAGGAACTTGTGGCACCCAAGGTGCTCCACCACCCTGGGTGAGAATCATGGTTCTAAAACAAGGGGACAGAGAATAAAAATGGCCATGTCAGCTTTAATATCATCAACAGAAGGGTGCAGAATATAGGAAGCAGGCAGGTAAACTTTAGAATATACCACTTAAAAAGGCTCCTTCAAACAAATGCAGTTTAGCAGACATAAAATATTAGATGTATTACTATTGCACAGAGGAAGAACACCGCTGTTGTTAGGTAAACACCAAAATAAAGTCTGTACAAAGCATGTCTTGGAAATGGGGCTAGATTCTCAGGGGAGAAGTTGTTCTCAGCGATTATGTTTGACATGTCAACCTACTCCCAGCCTTGGCCAAATTATAATGTCTTGTAAACAACATCAGGCAGTCAGCGTTTGACAAAAATGTCTCTAGATTGTTACCTCCAAACAATTAAACTGTACTTTTAATTACTAGCTCTTAAAAGCACAGGTCATATTTACTTTGAAAGCTTTTGTGTTTCTTTTTAAGAAAGTCTTCAGGCCTCTGATGTAAATACAGTATTTGTAATCAGTTAACCATGTTGCATATAATACCCATTATAAACCCTAGAAAGATTCTAATACTATAAAAGCCTAAGTCAGTCTGTCTGTCTGTCTGTAACACTTTATTCATACTCTGATTGGCTGACAGAAACAGCCAATCAGCGTGCTCCAAGCATGGGCATGCACCGCCATGATTCTGAAGCCATGCCGAGGACTGGACAGAGGGTGGGGGAGCCGAGCTCAGCCCCACTCCCTGCAAGAGGCAGAACAGTGGCAGGATGGCACGTTAGGTGGTGGTACTGCATCCCAGCCCCACCCCCATCATTCTTGATGGACAATTGGCTAGTTTATTAATAATAGCATGGTTATGGATAATCTGACATACAGAATTTCTTCAATTCTTTGGGAGTTCTTCCAAAAGGTACTGTGCTGAACATAAATTTCACAGATTTCAGGCTCCAAATTAATAATGTTTACAGTAAAGTTAAATTAGTTTACCCACAGATTAGCACATTTCCTGGAACATTCTGGTGCATACCACCACTCTGCAGCCATGAACATCAGGCTGGGAAGAGAGCTCTACATTGCTTTATAAATCAGACCTAAGCAAAACTTGAACTACAGAACATGGTGCAGCTCATAATTATCTGAATGAGAGGGCACTCTTTTATACCTAGCAAGATTGGCTACTCCTCAGTCTTTAAAAAACAGGGTATTAGATATTTATTGCTCAGGAAGAGAAAAGGGGACGGAGGAGGGAGGGAAGGGAAATGATGAGCTCTGCTAATTTATTTTCAACCACTAACTGGAATCTCAAGAAACAAAAGGATCCAAAATTTAAGACTATTCACATTTGCACAAATGTGAGGCTTCCACTGATCCCCAGAAGTACCTTGTGACTTCCTTGTATATGCCTAAATAGATTCAGTGAGACAATTAGCATGAATGGCAAAACAAAATAGATTTTAAAATAGGAGCAAGTAGGCCTTCTCAAATCATCTTTGGTTATCAAAACATTCTGAAAAACTAGAAATAAAATAGACGTCTTAATACAGTTGAACTGTTGGTAAGGCTTTTCTATATTTTTGTTTCCTTTTTATGTAAAAATAATAAAAGCACATGTGCCAAGATAGTGCATAAGAGCAATTCTTTATACATTTATATTAAGTGCTGATACAGAACCTTTGAAATAAGAAGTGACAGAGACCATAAATGCTGTAATTTGGTAAAGGGAAATATAGTTTCCATTTTTTTTTTGCATAAAAACATATGCAGACCATAATGCCACTTCTACTTTATGGATGAAGCTAACATAGGATCATTGGAAAGTAGGATTGGAAGGGAACTCACAACAACATCTAGCCAAGCCCCAGCTTAAGGAAGGATCATCCTTGAATAAACTAAACTATCCCAGCCAAATGTCCATCTAACCTTCTCTTAAAAACTTTAGATGATTGAGAATCCAGTTTCTCTAGGTAGTTGTACCAATGCTCAACTATCCTCAGAATCAGAAAGTTCCACCTAATCTCCAAATTCAGTTGCCCTTACTTAAGCTTGAGGCCATTGCTTCAAGTCCTGTCTCCTACTACAGAGAAAAGTCCATCTCCATGCTCCCTATATTAATTACCCTTCAGGTACCTGAACACTTATCAGATCCTCCCTGCCTTCTCTTCCCAAGACTAAGTGAGCCTAGCTCTTTTAACCTTTCCTCGAAAGTCTTGCCTCCCAGGCTATTAATAATTTGTTGCTCTGTGCTGGACTCTTTCCAAACTGTCCACATCCTTCTTGAAATAAGGCCCAAAACTGGACATGCTCCAAGTGAGACCTCAGCCAGTGCTGTATAGAGCAGCAGTCACTTCCCTTTTGACACTCTTGGTAATAGTATGCTTCTGGCCTTTTTTTGCAACAAGATCAAATTTGCTGGCTCACATTCAGCTCATAGCCTGTGAAGCCCTGCAATCTGGCCTATAGCTCTCACACCGACTCTGAATATGGAAGTGGTCTCACTGGTGCATGGACTAGACCCAGCACTGCAGGCACTGCTCACTGCAAGTATAGGGCACGAGCTATATGCAATGCCTATGCCAAACCAACCCTGCGCACTGGTTTTGGGGCAGGTCCAGATCAGATTGTGCTGCAGCCAGCATGCAAAGTTGTCCAGTGGGGCACTGCAAGCAGTGCATGCCCTGTGCCAGCCCCTTGTGCTGTGAACAGCACCTGTGGCACTGGATCCAGCTCGTGCACAATATGCCAGTCCTGCTATGGGGCTTGTGCTGCCTGTGATGTGTGGACTAGATCTGGCACCACAGGTGCTGCCCATAGCACAAGGGATATGCACATATGGGAAATTTAGAAAATCCAGGGCCCCTGGAAAATTTAGAAAATTAATATTTATCTGGCTGCCTGTCATGTGGCCCTCAATGGCTTGCCAAAACTCAGTAAGCGGCCCTCCACCTGAAATAATTGCCTGCCCCTGCTTTATACGAATTCAAATTATGCATTGTTTTCCAGGAACTCATGCACAGCTTAAGCAAGTGAAACCTGTATATTAACAAGGGTTGTGTTGTTGGTTATTTTTTTAACAAAGTGCTTTATTTAAATTTGAGGCAGTATGTTGAATAAATGCAACATGATGCTCATGAACAAAATCCTGGGTATGCTAAGAATTCTGATTTGCTCTCAGAGTCAATGAAATGTTGCAGGCTTTAGAAAAGTCTTCAAGTACTGCAACACACAAGGGTTGTAAATCAGTGAAGAAGAGTGAAGTAAAGTTTTAAAAACATCCAACATTTGGAAAGGATTTTTATAATAAAGGTACTGTATTACATCTTGGTTTTGGGATGTAATATTCCATTTAACTAAAGAAAACATTTAAGATCTCACTAATATATCAGCCTATTGACTGCAGAATATGTAGAATCAGCATGGAGAATATGATTACTAAATGACTGTAAAATGGATTGGAAAACCATCAGCCAAAAAATCAGCAAGACATTTCTGGCATGGCTTTCTAGTAAGTATTTCAATTATCATACCTAACAGTATAAATGGATTTGTGGAATGTTAAATTTTAAGTTTTCCTTTGGTTATCCAGAAGTCACTACACTATTTGATTAAGAAAGTTTTGCTAATGTTTTTCCAGTTTGGTCAGAATTAATCTTAAGTTAAACTCTGTAAGATTTATAACTTACCATTCCCACACCCTTAAGCTCTTGTCATCAGAAGTACTCACAAACCGTCTATTCTCATCCACAAACACAATGGTATTGACAGCTCCGAGATGCCGATCATACTCCTGTACAATCTCCCCACTACGAATGTCCCACTGTAAATTAAACAGCTGGAGTAAGAGACACTTAAGTTTTACTGCATTTCTAAGCATAACTATAAAATTTCTAGCATTTGGTAGTTTTAAGAACATTTATTTCAGCAACAGAATATGAAGAAACACTCATGTAAAACAGAACTAAAGTTTTTATATTCTAGTTATGCAAAAAAAATTTTAAGCTTCAAAGAAAAAAGATCTGCTTTAATACATTTCAGGTGAAGTGTAAGGACTGGAGCCCAGAGAACATTTTTATAACGTTGAGGTTTACCTGGACAATTTTCTTATCAGACATTCCTGCTACAAAAAGATTTTGTTTATCTTCATCAGGATTGAATTTTACGCAGTAAGGGACTTTCCTGTTTGTGAACCTGGAAATACACTGCCCTGTGAATAAACAAGTCATTCAAAATTTGGTTAGTTTATAAGTTCTGTAAGCTCTTTTTTATGGTTGTTTCTTATTACAACCACTGATGAAAGTCACCTTTGACACTTAGGGAAGTTTTTGTTAGTTTAGATCAAGAGAAAAACAGAAAGCACATGCTCTTTAATCTGTTCAGGGAACAGAGAACTGGGCATTACCCTACTTACTCAAATCCAAGACAACCCTGAACTTCAGATGACCACAAATAATTAGATTCTATACATCAAAAACTTATAAATTTGTTATAATTCTCCATATATAGAATCTAATTAGTCATCTTAAATTTGTCTCCCACACTACTGCAGCAGGGAAAGCACTGGCAGGCAGGCAGGCAGCGGGGAAGGCAGCAAGGGGGAAGGGAGGGATGGTTAAGCAGCTTAACGCTTGTTGCCTATCCCCCCCGCACATGCCTACCACCTCACCGCTTCTGCTCCAGGGCCATGGCTGGGGCCACTGCCTCTTATCACCACGTCTTACTCAAATCTAAAACAAGGGGCTTTTTTCTCCCCTCTTAAATGCGGAACCCCCCACTCATCTTGGATTCAAGGAAAAACAGTATTTTGCAGACTACCTCCCCCCCCACTGAAAATTACCCTCCATTTCTACCACTGTCACAGGCTCTCTGTCCAACTGGCCATACCCTGGACTTGATTCTAGTTCACATGTCAATTTTAGGACATCAAAACCCAGCCATCATTTCAGGCAGCAGCCAGAGCTCCTTAACTTTGAAGGAGATTTTCTCTTGCAACAAGACAGACTACAGGTCTGGGAGCAAGACTGTGGTTGACATATTTGTTACTCTCACACAACAGAATTTTCTAGTTGAAGGGTAAGAGACCAGGCTGGCTCCTGAGAAAGCCCCAAATCATGGAATTAACTCCTCGCTTCCCACTTTAGGAACAGACATTTCTTTTTTTTACCTTGCCTTTTCTAACAGGTATATAGCAATCTGTACACGTACATCTACTTTAACAAGAAAACTTTAAGTGCTCCCCTGCAGTCTTCTCCTGTAGGACTGGATAGTATCACACATAAACAGGTGTTGGTCATGCTGCTTAATGCACTATTAGAAGGTGTTCAGAGACTGCCATAACCAGCATGGTATAAAAACCTATATAGAACAGCAAGGTGAAGGCATATCTAGGGAAAGTAACTGAAGCACTAGTAGAAACAAGAGTAATTTTGACTTGCACTGAGCAGTTAGGTGACCAAATGGATAGAATGATAGTAAACCATGTGCATCTTATCTGCATTAAATGGTATTTCACCACTACAGCCATCAGAAGATAAAGGAAACTTCTCTTCCTCCTCCCAGATCTAAGTTATAGCCTTGTGAGCCAAGAAGCAGGAGATGGTGAAGCCTTCTAAGTTATTTCAAGGGTGGCTGGCTTTGGTCTTGTATGCGTTTTAGGCAGGAGGCCATAATTTGGCCTTCTGCATTTACTACCAGTGATGGTACAGCAGTAGAAGAAATTACAGTACGTCTCTCAAAGACCACATTTAATTTACAGGATTCAAACTTTTCTCTCTTGTAAACAGCAAGTTTGACACATACTGACAATTACAAACAAACCTGGAACCCTCACAATGCTACTGTAACAAGTTTAGTTTTAAAGGGGAGAGCCACACTTCAAAAATACTGAAACCACATTTAACAAGGAGCACCAACAACCACCGTCCACTACCTGTGGGGTTCAGCTATTTCAAATAGTTCTAAAAACTCAAAACACTACGATGGCACTGACAGTTTTACACAGCTTCCTCTTCTCTGGAGTCCCCCTACTCTGATTATTTTGAACCTACTGATAAGCTGCTTTTATTCTAGGTGAAAAAGACCTTAGATACATCTACTGATAAAATGGTACCTACAGTCAGTGCGAAATGACAGAAGAGTAGCTACTTACACAACTCAACTCAGGTTCATCACATAAAAATATGGTTCTTATTTGCAACACCACATGAAAGTAAAGCAGTCTTCAGCTTAAGTATTTAATATTTACTAAGTACCACTGGTATCCTTGGAACATCAGAAAAGCATTAAGAACAATGCTTCTCAGTATCTAATAAGATTTTAAAGAGCGCATTATTTTTTTTAGCTGCATGATACTCAGCATTAGGTGAATACTTATTTCCAGAAATCCTCTGAAATGAAAAAAAGATACTAATCTCGCAAAATAAATTCAGTTGATAGTTACTGTTCTTCCAGATCATTGACATTTTTTTTTAAATCTGGAAGAATCATCTTGGAAGGGACCAAAATACACCTTCCAAAAATATAGTTTATATAATTTGTTAATTTCTATGAGCGAAATTTAGCCAAATCTAATTGGGGAAAAAATGGTCCCAGTATTACACTTTCCAGGCCAATTTCTAGCACAGTGTTAGTTTTCATAGTCTGCCAAACCTTGCTATCATAGGTTTTTAATTTCACAAAAATGCCAAAATAAAATTAAGTGCATTACAAGCAAGAAAAAATTCAGAAAGAGAGAGAAAATTGCTCTCCCTGTACTCAACAGCAGCAGCTTTCAAATTGTACAAGCACATTACAAATAAAAGAAAGTCATTTGGCTATTTAAAACAGCAGTACATTGTATTCATGGCTGCTACAAAGATTACCAAACTAAAATGCTTATGAATTGAAGCCTACCTGTTTCAGTGTCCCAGAGTTTAATATAACGGTCATATGCTGCACTAAGAAACTGAGTCCCAGCATTGTTAAAGCAGATGTCTCGAACAGCTTTACTGTGTCCTATGAGATAAAAAGGGCTGGGTAAGAAAAAAAGCTAGGAATTATGGTTCTGACAAATGTTACCACAGCTAGAATGTAGATAGGTGACAAACCGAACAAGTGACCTGTCAAAAGGCGGCCTACTAGACCTCTTCTAAGAAAAAACACCCTGCCAGTGGTGGAATAAGAGGGGTCAATGTATGCCAGAAAGTCTGACTGCTGTACTACCACAGCTTACCCTGTAGCTGTAATGCACGTGTAGAGAAAGCTTATACAGCTGTAATCTTTTTTTTTTTTTTTTTTTTTTTTTTTTTTTTTTTTTTATTACTGTGTCATGTAAACCTGAACTGAACAAGTATAGACAACACAGTGGTAAACCATCAGCTCCCACTAGTGGAGGTCATGCAACAGTGGGGGATTTACTAAAGTCTACTGCAAACACAGCTAAGCTGGAAGTTACTTTGTACTGACATTAGGTGTTATACTGAATGCTCAAAACTAATTAATCCAACAATTCAGATAGCATGAGTATGTGACAAGAGCCTGCAACATAATAGAAAATAAAGAGATAATTGTTAACATTCAATTTAGAATATGACCTCCAAAACACTGCACTTAAAATTCAGCTTAAAACATAATGTTGATCTCTCAAATATACTAAAATAATAGGCACTGCATATTCATTAAAATTGGCAAGAAGCACTTTAAAAATCTACCTATGGCTTGTTGCAGCCACAATGCTGTACAAGTTCCCAACATCAGTTTCTAAAAGATAAAAAAGTAAGGAAGAGCCAACCATTAAACACCATGGTAGTGATGACTAAAAAAATGGTATTTAGAGGTTTGCTTTAGGGAACTGGCTTATAGGTAAATGAGAATAGAATAATGGTCCAGGGCAATGGCAAAGGTCAATTGATTTCTAAAAGCCTGTCTGTGACAGTCTCCTTCAAGGCCCACTGTGTCTGATACAGGCAGGCATCAAGCAGACACACAGGCTGGAAAATTGAAGACATGTACCACAGTGTTTCATAACATGAAATAAAGGACAGGTCACAGGTTTGCCCAGGTCACAGTGACCAGCTGTCGAGCCCTTGGGATTTCAGTTTTGGGGAACAGACCAAATTAGAAGACCAGGAAAGCCCAAATTAGGATGAGTGCACGTGATGGGTTTGCGAAACAAAAGAATACGCTAACAGGACAGAACATGGACAGTATGATGACCACGAGTAGACCAATCAATGATGCCCAAAGATGAAGAGTCATCAGAAAAAAAGAAAGAATATAAAAGGAGGAATTTTGGAGCAGCAAAGGGTTCCTAAGAAGGGAACCTGAGGACACCATGGATAGAGGACATATCGCCAGCCCATCTCACCTCCACCCCCTCACTGGGTGGAGGATGGGGCTTCAGACTTTGATCTCCAGGCTGCTGACATCTGATGTTGAAGAGAGAACCTCAAAATAAAGCTCACATACTGGCCAGATGTACCTTGACTCTGTGAGCCCTGGGACTGGGTAGATATTAAACTGTTTGCATTATTCTTGTCTGCTGTCACTGTGTATCAATAAAATTCACCCATTAATTGAATGGAGTGGTCATGGTCTGCCCGGAACAAGGTATCTGCATCATAAATTCAGTTCCACTTGGTAGTGGTTCTGAACCTTTTTGTACTCAAGGCAGACCTCTCAAGACTACAAGCACCCCTTGGAAAAAGCTAACTCTTAGTTTTGACTCATTTTTCGACTATATAATAGAGGAACTCTTTTGTTGAGAAGACCTCAGAAAGACCACAGCAGGTCAGAAAGTTTTTAAAACTATGAACTTCTATTTGAAATTTCTGGTTTTATCTTGTGAATCATGTTTACACACCCAACAGTGCTAACACTGATCACCACTTGAAAGGATCTCAAGGCACCTTGGTTGAGAATCACTGCCATAGGGGAATTCAAAACACAAGATGCAACCTTGGAATATGCTAGAATTCAGTGGTGGCTACAATATATATTAGGTACCTATCTTTGTACATACGGGAAATACTTAGATGAGACGATTCTTCACAAGTCTGCCAGAAAAATGTCAGGATGTTCTACTCAAAGGCAACACCCTCAAGAGCCCTCTGAATAATCCTGTTTTGCCACTGTACCAGACTCATAGAGACTCTTCATTTGGAGTTACTAACTTGATTTAAAAATAAATAAATATAGCCAGATTTCCATAGCAGGAATGTTCTGAAATTATAGTTCAGAGATCCTTTTGGGAGGCATCTACTTTGTGACTCTATTGGCGCTTCATGTAACAAAGATATTAGGTAAAAGGCACTTAATGCTGCTCTCTGATGTACATTTATTTGAATGATGTTTTACAAGCGTTTCTACTTCAAAAAGTAAAACCAGTGCTTATATACTGTAGCCAACACTGCTAAGCTGTTCATAACTGTACTCACTAAAAGGGCTCTGTTAAAAAGAAAAATATTGGACTTTTTATTTTTCATATTTAAAAGTGGGTCTTAAAGGGTTCATGGAAATTTTTCTGCTGCTTTTGCATTAGAAATCTAGTTCTTGTCTAGCCCAGAAGAATTTTATTTAAAATTATGACACAGAGAATGTTATCATATAAAAGTGTGCTGGGTGCATCACAGAAAAAGTGAGATTCTCCTCCGATACAGGTAACATCTACTTTAAGATGGGATGATGAGGCCCCCCCCTTTACATGTTACAGGTGCAAATAACCAGTTAATTCTACAATTACCTTGAGACCAGCTACATGGGCAAAGTACTTATTACACAATAAAAAGCTCCAACGAGCCATAAAGTTAGAACTTGAAAATGTGTACTAACTTTATAGCTGGTTGCTATCAAGCTTTAATTTGCACGTGGTTTAATTTACATTAGCAGCATCTCCCCTGTGGCTGGGGGACCTGTTAGCAGGGGTGCACATTGCCCAGCTGGGGCTGTGAGTCCCACAGCTGATAGGCACTCTCAGCACCAGCTGCTGTGAATTCTGGGTCCTGGCAGCACTCCACAGCTGCCAGGACCCAGAGCCCCACAGCTGCAGACACTATGTCTCCATGATATTCTTCCTAATGCTGGGACCCAGTCGCGTTCCAGGAGCCACAGGGCACAGCTACAATCTCCTAGCCCCATGGATGTGTATAACTCCTGGGATGGGGATGAGGGTGGAGAATGGAGATGTGGAAAACCCCAGTGGCAATCCTCCTGCCTTGGGGGTTTCACGAACTTCTGGGATAGGGGGAATTGTTTCACAGTGATGATCTCCCAGCCATGGGCATGCATGGGATGTCTTTGTGGCTGGAAGCCCCTCAGTTAAAGGGAGGGGCTTGTTTTTTTGCTGGTGCAAGGGAAGCCCAGGATTGGGCTCCCCCTTCACAAGCAATACGGCACAGTAGGATCTAATGTGTAATCCCACAATCGTGTTTCCAGCCATGCCACATGTGCATTTACCTGCACATGTAGAGGGGGCCTGAAGGGAGCAATAGGTAACAAAGTAGAAAAAAGCAAGAGCTGCATTTGATTCCGTTCTGGTTAATAACCCATACGTGATTTACGTATACTTTTCTTGAATAGTCTAAAAACACTAAGTCACACCGATTAAAAACAGTGAGACTCATGCACAAATGCAGCCTCTGCAACTGTCATTGCCAACATTATATTGAAAAGCTGATGTTTCTCTCAGATGCTTACATATACTTTATGACTCTGACCCATGCACCAAAGTGATAAGGAAGCTATTTTAATATACAAAGACTTCAGCAAAAAAAGAAAAGAAATGAAAAAGTTACCAATGAATGTTCGCAGGCATCTTCGTTCACCATATACTTCCCATAGCTTGGGATGGGAAAAAAGAAAATGAAGAGGATGTTAAAATGGTAAAACATTTAAGAAGAATGTGGTACAAAACCAGCTATAAGCATGTGAAACACCTTAAACTAATCTGACTAATGACAATCAACCTTTGGTAGATTATTGTAATTCTGAATTTCAAGACAGAAGTTTTCCAAACAATTCAACAGAAAGCAAAATATGGTCATTGAACTTTAAACAGCCAGCTCTAAAATTCTCATTTGGCCATTAAAAAAAACACAATTAAGTATTATTGTATGAGTACATACAAAACAAAAGACAACGGCAAAATGAAAATTCATACATTTTTCCAGTTTCATAGACTCAAAGCAGGAAATTTACACCAAAACCCTTCATTCCTGCCAACGTTTCAGTCAGTTGTAAAACTTAGCTTTGCAAAAGAATGTCTTCTAGTAAAAGCTGTCTGTAAGGGTTAACTTGACTTGTTGAACAGAGTCAATCCAACCATTTTTGGGGAGGGATTATTCAAGAGTAGGGGTGTCAAAGAGATATCTGGCCAATGGACCCCTATCATCCAGCCAGTGGGTCTCAATTTGGCCTGTGGATCAGCCCTGCACCACTCAAGACAGCCGGTGGAATTTGATAATCCTGTTTCAGAGAGGCTATATCTTAGCCTGATGCAAACTTAAAACAGAAGATGTGTGAACCATTTCTAACAGAAGTTCAGCTCAATTAAAATGCTGTGAATTCAGCGTATGTATGGAGAGATGTTTAGAACCAACTCACCTTAATTTTACAGTCCATGGAGCAAGACAGCAACATATGGCCAGAGAGTGGAAATAACCTGACTGCACTAACACCCTGTAAAGAAGGTTACAATTAAAAAATTAAGTTAAACTTGAATGTTTTTGAATTCCTAATTCTACTCCCTCTTTTCTAAAGTGTTTAGGGCAACCCCTTACACACCACTAAAATCTGAACTATACAGAACTTTTCCATCACACTTGCCTTTCAGCAAAGCAATGCAGTTTGAACAACTGCTATTGATGAATCAGCCAGGGGCAACCCCGATTCATTGCAACAGCTGTGTGCATACTCCTCTTTCAAAACCCAAAACCCCTGTTACTATGGCAATTATTGGGAAAGAAATACTACTTGTGGTTTTTTAATGATAGCTTTGACAAAAGATTATCACAGTAGAAGCTCTGCCTTCTGTCAGTCATACCTCTTTGTAATATACCCAATCCTTCACAATTGTGATTGCAATGGCTTTTATACAACAGCAGTGTGACCAATATTGAGGCCTCTCTAAGTTTTAGTACTTCTATCTCTGACCTCGTGAGAGATGACAA
Source organism: Gavialis gangeticus (assembly GCF_001723915.1). Lineage (NCBI taxonomy): Eukaryota > Metazoa > Chordata > Crocodylia > Gavialidae > Gavialis > Gavialis gangeticus. The sequence continues at coordinate 27,734,762 of NW_017729026.1, forward strand.
CGGCAACGACCCTGGCCCTGAAAACACTAATGGAAATGTGAAACTTTACTCAGGTGAGCAGTCACAATGAGCAGCAAAGTGAAGCTTGCTACACTCTAGTAACAAAACACAGACGTGTAGATTGAAGGCCCATGTTTTAAGCAAGCATATTTGATTTCTCTCTCTAAATTAGGATTCCCAATTTCACAATTTTGTTGTTTCACAATTTCTTGGTGATTGCCTTAACAGGCTATTGGCTACTTTGGGGTAAAACTCTTTCCTTCCAACTCACTTGAGAAACCTTCCAGGTTACTATTTCAATGACAAAGACTGATACGTTTCTGCCAAGTGTCAGGTTCAATGAACAAGCATTTTTGATAAAATTGCCCCCTCCCTCAACTTAACATAATAAAAATCCCAGAGAGTTTTATTAAATGTATATACAAGGGACTCTTTGCACCCCACTTTCCACCACAAGCTCCCCATGTGCCTCCCCCACTACTTTTATTTCAAGGCACAAGACCAGAAGAAACTGACAGGATCTACCTTGGGAAACACAGGAGATGATTACTGCTTTTACCTCCCAGGAGCCCAGGCCAGGCAACTTTTACTTATTACCCAAGATACACAAACCTGGCAACCCAGACCATCCCGTCGTCTCTGGCATTGGCTCCATCATGAAGGGAGTTTCTGACTATGTGGACTATCCTGTGCCCATATGCCACTGGAGCTGTCAGGTATTTGAGGACACAACAATTTTTTAGGGAAACTGATCTCCACTGACAAGCCTCCAGATAACACCCTATTAGCTACCAGAGATGTTACATCTCTGTATACCAAAATCCTTCATAAGGACAATTACAAGCCACAAAGAACATTATCCCCAGTGAGAAAACTGCTTGTTTCCATTACATTCTCCTGCTTTGTCCTCGTATGCAACTAAACTTACAAATGAATAGCACGACCATTCATCCATCTGATGAAGTGAGCTTCAGCTCATGAAATCTTGTGCTATATTTATCTACTTTGGTTAGTTTATAAGGTGCAAATCTACCCTGTCTTCTTTCTGTAATACCCACAGACAAGGGTCTTCTAAATACACTCCAGCAACAGTTTCCCATGTCAGTGGCTCTCTATGCATCTCTCTCCAAAATAGCACCTCTGTGCCCCTTTCCTCCTCAGCAGTCTTTTTCCCATCTCAACCCTGCCAGAGCCTGTCAACATTCTCCATTTCCCTGCTTTTACTCCTTCTCCTGCCCCTTACCCTTCTTTGTCCTCTGTCTGGAAGGTAAGTTATTCAGGGTACCAACATTTTAAACTCTACTAGGATAGTGGGCAGAGATAAGATAAGAGGGTATTATACTATATGAGGTACTATATTTCACTAAATTTCAGATGCCCTAGAATTCATGGTGCACCCAATTTTTCAGACTCAGTTTCAGAAAAGAGGAAAGTATCCAACAGAGATATTGATAAGAATAACCTCCACAATGCATGTAAGAGCTTTATATAGAAAATCATCTTATTTGCAACCAACCAGTATTCCCTACCTTTGTATGTCCAGACCATACATGGATTTGTTTCTTTGGAAGATAGCATTTCTCAGGTGGTACTGTAGAACGGAGGTTAACTCCAACATCTTGAGGAACATGAAGATATGATCTTCCCTGGTAGTCATACATTTCTTTGACTAAAAGCAAAAGCAAAGTACTCAAACATTCAGCCAGCTTACACATTCAAAGATTTCACACAAACAACTAACTATCACAAGCATTAAGAGTATTCTTTGAAATGACCTAAAGAAGTATTCCTTGGAGTATTGTCCCCATCATTTGATACCAAGTATGTTTAGTGTACAGCTAAAGTTTTTCCAAATACTTTGTCCTGCAAACTTTTAAAGTCTGATCATCAACTTTTTTTCCTGAATTATTCCCTATCAAGAATAATAAAGGTTTTGCAGGATAAATGAGGTTCCCGGATCTCAATCCGCATCTCTGGAGTTGAGGCAATAGCAGCATTTCCAGTGATGTCAACAGGAGTTGAAATCTGGGTCTTGCCACTTATGCAACTCTAGTGTCTTCAATAAGAGATGAAACACATGGTAATTTATAATTTCTGACCAGCCCTATGACAGGAAGAGTGTATCAAAACACTGCTTAACAAGCCAGAAAGAGACCAAATTCTGCCAAGGAAGTGTCATGTTCCAAATGTCCTTAGACATTTCAAAGTAGAACAGAGCTCCAACAGTAGGTAATAATGTATTAACCAAAGCAGTGGCTGGGTAAGTGAATCTCTCCATTTCTGGAAATTCCCATGGCAGAAGGAAGGCTATCCAAGTGACCTTAATTATGGACATGCAGGCTATTGAATGTTTTAGGTAATCTCCTAAAATTGAATGTTAACTTGGAATTTGCAGCTTGTTTGTGTTTGAGAGAAGTAAAAGTGAACCCTTAAGGCCTTTTTGGCTGAAGGTTTAGATCTATTCAGCCTTAAAACTTCAAGTGAATTTTCTGCCCAAGAATAATTTTTCACGTTTGAAATAAATGATGCACATCTCTGCAAAAGGGATTATGATGACTTGCTAGTCACACACTTGTTTTCTCCAATATAATTCCACATAAAAGTATATAACAAGCAGTTCAACACTATTTTCTGCTGAACCAGGTACCTAATACAGCACAAGCTATTAATAAAAACGATATCTCTTTTATCTGAAGAGAAGAAAAAGATTCCAACTACATTTTTGCCTGCATGAGGGAATTAATGCCAATGAGGGGAGACCCACAGTTGATAGGCTTCTGCACTGAATACAGTATTTCAGTTGAGCATGATTATGACTGCTCCCTCCAAAACCTCATTAGCTTCTGCTCCTTATTTCTCTACCTTAGGGACAGTCTAATTCCAATTCCTTTTACATTTCTAAATTGGACACTCAGCAAGGCAAGGCAACAGCATGGCTGACACTATGTCACACATCCTTATGAGCAGGGCTAATCTAATGAGGTCTTGGAAGGAGCAGTCATAATCATAATCACACATTGTGAGCATGCTTAATTGAAAGGTATTAAGGTAACAGTAAAAGAAATCTCCAGAGGGGAAAAATTTGGATTAATGCCTGCAAGAAGTAAGGTAGAAATGCCACCTGTTCATATACCAGCTTCAAAAGCTTTAACAGTTGGCCTCAAACTGGTATTCACTACTATACAAAAGGACATTTTTAGGGTTTTAGTTTCTGCCCAGACTCTAGTCTAGTCTGGAGAAGAGAAGACTGAGGGGGGAATTTAATAGCAACCTTCAACTACCTGAAGGGTGGTTGCAAAGAAGATAGAGCTAGACTGTTCTAAGTGCATGTGTCCAGATGAGTGGTGATGTACGTTTCCCTGGGGACAAGTAGCAGTGGCCCACCTTGTGCTGCTGCTCCTAGTCCCCAGGGAATGCCCATGTCATGTGCGCTCTGGTATGTGGCAGGTTACCCTGAGTGGGGTAGGGGAGGCTGGGGCCAGCAACTGTGCTGGCCCCAGCAGCCTTACCTGGGCTCCTGGGGGCCTTTAGGAGCTGCAGCCACAGTAATCCTGCAGCAGGAATCTTGGCTGGCAGTTGGAGCGTGGCTTCAGCTGGCCGGGCTCCTGTTTTGGGTGATGTGCACTGCTGCCATGTGCTGTCCTGCTTTTTTTTGTCATGAGTTTTTCTGACCCCAGGAGATCCCAGGGTCATCTCACCCCTGTGCTGCCAAGTAGCAATGTGGGGGAACGCCTGCATATGCTGCGTGTGGTGCTGCAGACGGGTCCAAGGTGCCACATACAGCACATCTGCACTCATCTGGACGTGTCCAGATAACAGAACAAGATGCAGAGGCCTCAAGTTGCAGCATGGGAAGTTTAAGTTAGGTATTAGGAAAAACTCTCTTATGGGGAGGGTAGTAAAGCATGGGAACAGGTTACCCAGGGAAGCTGTGGAATCTATATCCTTGGAGGTTTCTAAGACCTGGCTAGACAAAACTTTGGCTAGGATGATCTAGTTGGGGAGGTTCTGCTTTGAGCAGGGGGTTGGACTAGATGACCTCCTGTGGTCCTTTACAATCTTAATCTTCTATTATTCTATGAATAAGCATAGCAAATGTTTGAGAGCAGAATAAGGAAAATGAAAGAAGATTATAAAAATGGCATTACCGTGTAATATAGTCTTTTCTTCTCCAGGCTTATCATCTTCCTGTTTACCCTTCTTCTGTCTCTTTGCTGTTATTTCATCCAACTCCTTCTGTTCTTCCTAGAAAAACAAGGTATTGTCTTGACTTTTTTACCCAGCAATTACCCCCCAGTGAATTTCATGACAAAATCCTGAACTGCATCACTATTTAAATTAAGAGAATTCATATGCTTGTTCAAAAGGTGGTTAGAAATACAGTAAAACCTCATTAGTTTGATATTGGAGAGTTTTTCCAAGTCATGGTGAACCACTACATCAACTACATTTCAACTTCCACTTCACTCCCACAGCTGAAAACTGCCTTTTTTGTCATTTCTGATGAGTCCTTTTTGTTTATAAGCCTAAATGTCCAGTAACCCTCACCAAACATCTGTGGAGATGAAAGGCTCCATTGCCCCCCTGCTCCTTGAGCTGTCACATGCGATTAGGGTGGCCTTGCTCTCCATAAGGTGGAGCTGGACAAGGGGGCCCCATGCCTCATCTTCATATACATTCTTGGAGGGTCCCAGGACTTGGGACAAGAACACCTGGTTCCAGTGATGAATAGGGAGCTAATTAGCAGGTGGATCCTTGGGGGGTAGGGGGAGGAGAGGAAAGAGGGCAAGTAACTGGAGTATACTTACTTACTGACCAGTGCTGGGCTGTGGGGTCATCATGGCTTGATGTGACATTGACTCTACTGGGGTCAAGTCCCATGAACCACATTATAATAAATTACAAGCCTTTTGGCTCTCAAATAACATCTTACGTAGCTTTCACTTTGTATAAACATAAGTACTCAAAGTACTTCCATGTATGCTAAAACTTAATGCACTTTACGAAAAAACTAAAATAATGATTATGCAATAGCGTTTTTCTGTTTAATGTTCTGTTTAATATCTGCGTGGCTTCTTGCACAAGCGAATCTGTACATACTGTGGCAATTTGCATATACGCAAATTACCCTGCATGGTCATTTCAAACTTGTTTATTTTGAAGTTGCTTTTTTTTGGTCCTTTGTACTTTGAATTAACTAGGTTTTCCTGTATGTTCATATTAACCTACATCAAAACAGCTTAGTAACATATACCCTGGAAAGAATTTTTAAAGAGTTATTTACATTCATTCTATAATATTCAAGAGTCAGCGACTTGTCATTTTTTCCCTTTTGCAAGTTAATGTATTTATCCATCCTTCCCTCCTGCTTGCTTTTTTACAGCAGCTGTCCTAAAGCCAACAAAATAAATTAGAAATGTCACCTAAAGCCTTCTTCCAAATACTCCAATCTAGAGCACTTTGTTCAAGTGTCTCATTGCCACAATGTTTCTTCTTGCTAGAAACAGTGGCTTGTGTGGATACACAGGACTGCTTCTGTAAGTGACTGCTGCCATTGCTCCCCAGTATATCAATAGATTGCTAACAATTCCCATCCTGCACTGATATAAGAAAAAAAAAAATGCACACTTCTGAAGGTTTGGCCACTTCTTTTTCATCCACGTATTTTGCCCACGGACCCAAGAAGCCATCAATATTAGATGCATCATTCTCTTTGAATTTCTTCCTTTTTTCTGTTTTCTTTTGTCCCGTTTCAAACACCGTTAAACCTGTAAGGAGAAATGTAGCGCTTTACATGCTGACATTTGTGTCTTCTTTAATTTCAAGAACATAGACTGCTGTTTTGGGTTTAGAAATGTAAATAAATATCCACAGGCAAAAGATGCTCTAGATTACAATGCTGCTCTACTCATGAAAGCCAAAAAGCTGGCATACCAAAACTAAATACATACACACACAAATTATAGATATGATAGATGGTTTGTTGTTAATTATTTAACATTCATGCATGAGTCATGATTTTTTGTAGGAGTCACGTTTATCACTATTACTTTCTGCAGAAATGAACAGCACAAACAGGCATTTTTAATTGCTTAATGCTTTACACACTTTGAAGTTTGGGAAAGTGCAAAAACCTTATTTTTTCTTAAAATAAAGTTCTCTATTCTGCTAGCAGATTTTTCGTAAAGATTAATCACCACAGAAAGAATGAGAATCCTCATTCATTTTTTCTCTTCTCACAATGAAGGCATAAAAAGTCTTGTCCATTTTAGACAAATTGCACACATATACTAATCTATCATGAATTGTTATCTTTTACATTTTTTTTACATTTAGAACTTAGCTTGCAGTTTTAGAACTTCATTGTTTCAATAAAATGTTAAGAAAAATACCACAGGCAATCAGAGTGACTCACTTCTGGATGTTAAAGCATATATAGTGCATACAAAACCTGTTGATACAATTATATAATCTGCTATTTTTAAAACTTCAACAACCTTTTACTGCTAGCAATCTAATGCATTTGAACTGGAGAGCAAGACTGAATAGAAAACAGAAGAGTTATGGACAATGTAACAGTGAAACCAAACAATATACCTGGGAAATGTGGCTAGGTCTTTTTTTTTTTTTTTT
>NW_017729026.1:27741474-27751824 GCF_001723915.1 Gavialis gangeticus
TTTTTTTTTTTTTTTTTTGTATATAATAATTAGAGATGTTGCAGGTAACTGAACACTTATTTTTAAATGTGAATTATCTTGACACTGCCTTTCCACAGCAAGATTGCAATTCCAAAGGAATTCTGATCTCCTTAACTTGACTTTTAAAGGAGAAAGTGAACTGCAAACCTTGTGAAATGTAAGCACGCACATGTAGGGAACAAAGTACATGATTGTGGATTAGTTACACAGATGAACAAGTCTTGAAGAGCTATAAAGAGAAGATGTTACTACCCATGATGTCTACTTAGGCACAATTTTACATGTAAATAAACTACTTCACAAAGACCAAAACATTGTACTTATTATAGAAAAATATTAATTACAGGCCCTTCTCTGCCTCTGGCAGTCACTCTCATACATATTCAGCATGCCTGTACCACTTGGCAACTTGCCAGTGGCTTTTCCTTAAAAAAAAAAAAAAAACCCAAACAACTCTGTTTTACTAAGTAGTGATAAGGCTGCAAACAAAAGTATTAAATGTTCTGTTCACTAGGATTGATCTGTTTGCCTTGTATCACTGAGCAGAATAGATGATTAAGTAGCTACTGCAATGCAGAAAAAAGTATAATTTTAGCTCAGATCATGGCAAAATGATAGATGCAAAGCCAAATTCAATTCAAAACTTGGCCTTTAATATTGACTTGTATATGAACAAATATGCTATGTTCTAACGTTGAATTATAATTTAATCTCTTAGTAGGAAAAAAAAACCTGGAGGACTAAGATTCACATTTACATTCTAGGAAGCATCTTTCCCAGTGTCATTACCAGACATTTAATGATATTGTCCTTGCATCTAATGACAGCTATTCGCTTATTTCCTACAAAAATCAAACTCAGCATAAAAGGTTGCAATTAAGACTACATTTAGTTTCATATCGGATTTTAAAATGGTTTACCTTGATTCTTTTCCGCTTCTTCTACAGAACCAATATACTTAGTGGCAACTTCAGGATTATCTATAGAGGGATCTAATGCATAACCTAGAGTAAAGGAAAATGAATAAACTATTATCTGAAGCATTTGTTTGTCACGCCATTTTCAGCTCTCTTTTCTCAAAGAAAAAAAAAATCTTTTGCTGGTCCTGGAGAGGACTTTGTCTCCACCCTCATTCCATTTTCTTCAAAGCTATATATTTAAAGAGATCTTCCTGGAATGAGAGTGACTTGCTGAAATATCCCTTAACTTTCAACCTGGCCAGGCTACTGGAGGGTTACTACAGAACACTGCCTAGTGCTGAATACTCTATTTCCATAGTGCTACAAACTGTAACTAGTTGAAGCTGCAAGTGAACTCACTGGTCAAATTATGAACTAGTGTATTCTGTTAGAAAGTAATGAACTAACCACAGAAGCAACCACTTAATCTTGACTGATTACTGAAGTGCTTTATTTAATCCTGTGCCATTCTGCAAAGATTCAAAATCTTGCTTGAAATAAAAGCTGCGAAAGTAATGCAACAACTGGTGCTGCTCTAAATAACTCCAAAGAAGTGGAAGAAAATATGCCACCATTTAAAGAGTATTGTTCACATTTCTTTCTGCTTTCTACCAGGTATGCTTTGCTTCCCAGAGCAGGCTGATGAGTGTGAATGATCCTATGCTACTGAATAATTACTATGCTTTAGAATGTGGTGTGGAATGAATCTCTCCAGAAAGTCTGTGAAGTGATTTGAGATCTTATGAATCAGAGGGGATATCAAAGCTCTCCTCATATTTAGATTCTTTGTTTTAACAGGAGTTTCTCCCAGGTTGTCTTCACTTCCCTGAAGTAAATGGCACAATCTTCATATTATAGTAAACATGAATAATTAAATACAGTTTCTATGGAACACAGGTATGGGATATTTAGTGATCACCAATCCCATTTTTTGGGGAAAGAGTGCACCCTTGTGGACAGTTCATACATTTTTAAACAAATATTATGTGAATGGGGCAGCATTGTGTTAGGATCCTAAACAGAACTTCTCTGAATTCTGATAGCTACTTCAAGAAGTTAACAAGATAATGGTGAAGATAATTCATAAAATCACCAGAGTGATCCTAGAGCCCACAGTCTTGCCTAGCCAGACATTATTGTATTCTTTTGATCCGTGGAGAGAATACCATTCATGGTGGAATACTCTTTCCATAGGTGTCCCTACACTATGATGTCATCATGGCTATTCTAATCTGTGCTGGCAGTTCGTTTCCTCTCTCTTTCCTTGGAAAGTAGTCTAAGCCGCCCTTTCAGTTAGCTTCTGTCATCTCGTAGACAAAAAAAATAAAATTTACTGTTGGAACTATTAGAGTCATTAGAAGAGCAAAGTAAGATGGCTTTATCCACATATGGACTGAACATTCCATCTCTAGAGCAAACCTGACTCTGGAACCAAGCTTTCCTGGTTATTTGGTTTGGCTCTCAGACTGAATCTTCCAGGGGGAAGGGAACAAACCTATTATACCTCTAATAAACTACCTGCATAATGTAGGAAAACAATCCCGCCCCCCAAAAAAATCTCCTTTACTATAAAATCCGAGAACTCGCTACATCTGAACTGTGTAATAGTAAAAATGTGTTATTATCTAAATTTTATACTATTTTGGATTCTATACAATGAAGCTGAATGGACACTGCAAGATTTCCACCAGCCTTTCACGAGATACTATTCCAATAGGCTCCTTTACACTATAAGGTTTCTGTTAATAATGCTGAGATACTATTTTGGATACATGTCAAAAATCTATACAGTGGTTTATTTGTCCTCCAGTCTTACTGATAGCCTACATTTGCTCATTAGTCGTAAAGAGAAACAGTGTCCTTATGAATGGAACTAGGTCAAATCCAGCTTTCAATGGCAACTGTGCAGACTTGTAACATGGTTGAATTTGGTCCAGGATCTTTCTTATAGAAAGGCTCTGAACAACTTATAAGGTATACTGGGAATGTGAAAGATTCCCATTTTTCCTTTAAGACATGCAAATGCAGCTGTGAGGGACAGCTTGTTTTTCTCTTGCTGTGTTAATGCACTAGACAATTTGCCCTGACTCGTACCTTCTCTTCTATTTCAGTTCAAATGAAAGGGGTTTTATGTAACAAACAAAACCCTTGGGTCAGAGGCGATATCTTTTATTAGACCAACTAAATAGTAGCAAAAAAAAAAAAGGTCTTCCTTTGCATTTGGACACAACATTGGATTTGTATTATGCTGAAATGCACAACTGTGATCACAGACACTGCAGTGCACCTAAAAAGAACTGGATTAAACAGACAGAGGCAAACATGGTGCACATAAACAAAGCAACAGGTAAATAATAATGGTATACCTACAATACACAATGCAGCCTGCTATAAGCATACTAGATCTAGCTCCTTTGGCACAGCTCAGTATTTTCTGAAAAATGAGACCCCTTTACAGCACAAATTTGGGTTCTAGTAAGCTGAACAAGTCCAAATAAGTAGATATAATGTTTAAGAAACAAACGATTTGGACCTGCAGTTTAAGTTCACCAGTTACCAAGAGATTTGATTCTCTTGAACCAACCGAGTGTCCAACAAAAAAAACACAGAAATTTCTAAAAAAACCATTATTTTGACAGTACGCTAGAGGAGAACAGATTTGCCAAGATAGAAACATAAGTGGGGGGAAGAATGTTGACAGGATGATTAATTAAGGTGCAACTCAGATGCTGCTTTTGTAAGCAACTTGAAGTGAATCTGAATCATTACCACATCTTAAAGAATTTTGATTTAGGTACAGATTCTATAGAACCCAAGGCATATGCTCATCAATTGGCTTTGGGTATTAAAAGCGAACTAGCAAAGTTTGCTGACAACACCAAGGTATGGGGGAGTGTGGTCATGCTTGAAGACAGGCTGGCAATACGGCTGACCTGGACGGGCTAGCGAGGTGGGTGGACCTCAACCTGATGCTGTTTAATACAAAGAAATGTAAAGTGCTCCATCTGGGAAGAAATAATTCACAACACGCTTACAGGCTCGGCAGTTCTATGGCTTGCTAGCACCACATCTGACTGAGACCTGGATGTTGAGATAGACAACAAAATGAACATGAGCCACCAATGTGATACCATAGCTTGCAGACCAGATTAAACACTGGCATGCATCTACTAAGGCATCTTGAGCAAGGCTGAGGATGTCATCTTCCCTTTCTACTCAGCCTTGGTGAGAATACAGCTGGAGTTCTGTGTCCAGTTCTGGGTGCCGCACTTCAGGAAGGATGTGGAAAAGCTCAAGAGAGTACAAAGGAGGGCCACAAACACAGTTAGAGGCTTAGAGACCAGGTCATACGAGGAGAGGCTGAAAGACTTGGGACTGCTCAGCCTGGAGAAGAGAAGACTCAGAGGGGAGTTGGTGGCAGTTTATAAGTATATCAAGGGTGTACATCAGGGCCTGGGAGAGCATCTGTTCACCATGGCTCCCCAGGGGAAGACAAGAAATATTGAGCACACGCTAACTGAGGATCGCTTCAGGCTAGACATAAGGAAAAACTTCTCTACAAGTCGAGTACCAAGGGCTTGGAACAGGTTTCCCCCAGAGGTGGTACAGTCATCCAGCCTGGTGATCTTCAAAAAGCATCTTGATGCCCATCTTGCTTGGGTTGTCTGATCCCAGCAGTCTTTCCTGCCCAAGTGCAGGGGGGCCAGACCCAATGATCTGTAAGGTCCCTTCCAGCCCCTAACAACTATGAAATTATTATGTTTCCACACTTGGATGGAAATACAGTATTCCTGTAGGTGAGATACAAAGCTGACTGAAGAAATGTGGGTTTGCTCCTGGTTCTGCCATAGGACTTCTTGCATGGCCGTGAAAGTCGTTTAAAAAAGGGGATATTAACTTGACATTTGGCTACTTTTCTTGAACCCCATGCATCTGAAATGTTTACGGTTTCACATTTTCTGGTTTAAAAAATAAACAAATAAATAATTACCTATATCTCCCTCACCCCTCTTTCTCCTATTGCTGCATGACAGGCTAGACAGCTGAAACCACTAACAGAAAATGCAACTAATGCAGTCGAGATTCAGAAAATAAAAATCGGCAAAAAAGTTTCTCACCACAGTCTTATAATGAATATGGGTGTTACTGGTAACACTAATAAGCAAACAAGTTGATAGAAATGCAATTTTCAAATCAACAATATCCTTTTAAACTCTGCAATTTGTCTTCATCTTGGAGATGAGGAAGTTCTGTTCCACAGGCTATTAAGGCCAAGTTTATGAATATTCATAAAGTGCTTTGAGAAAAATGGATAGAAGGCAAAGTATTTATTATTAAATAAGACCACAGTAAAAGCCTCTGATGGAGAAGTTTAAATGACACAGTTTGAATATGTTACGTCCTGTATGAACCTGACAGACTTAAGGAGAATAGTCTGATCTAATATGACCACAAAAGGTTGAAAGAGCTACAAAATCTCATTGCTCCAGAGCAGTGGTCTCCAAAGTGGGGTGCACACACCCCAGGGGGTGCGCAAGACGATCCATTGGGGTGTGGGAAGAAAATATTAGAACTTCTATTTCTATAAATATACATATATTGGGGGTATATGCTCAAAAATTTATTTACTGATAGGGGATGCGTGATCAAAAAAGTTTGGAGACCACTGCTCTAGAGACAGGGGTTTTAAAAACTTGTTGTGTCCTGGGGATTCTCAAAGCTGGATGACCCATGAGTGGCAGTGGTGGCATCAATTCCCATAGCTGCTGGAGCCACTGTATCAGAAGTTTGAGAAGTTAATGCCACTACCTCTTCTCCCCACAACAGTCCTCTGAGGTAGGTAAGGAAGGGAGGCAACTGATGTTAACTCCCTGAGTTCTGGAGCTGCATCAAAACACTGGGTATTACCACTACCTACTGTAGGGGTTCTGGCAGTCGTGGCAATGAACCCTGAATGTCAAATCCAGGCAAACAGCTGGAAATTCTGGCTCTGTGCCTCCACGTGGGGCTCCTGGCTAGAGTGTCAGGAACCCCATGTGGAGGCACAGAGCCATCCCAGCCTGATGGTGTAGGACTCCTCATGGCTCCTGGCGCTAGTGCACTAATCGGGCTAGAATGCGATGGGCTGGGTTGGCTCCGTGCAGGTTGTGGCATTGCAGCCAGGTACCATGTGCTGCAGGGCTGGCTTGGATGGGACAGGCCAGGCCATCTCCATGCTGTGCTGCCAGGAACTGCATGGTGCCAGAAGGTGCCCAGCTGGGCTGGGCAGCTCCATGCTGTGCTGCATGGAGCCGGCCCAGAGGTACGCAGTTCCTGGCTGCAACACCAGGATCCACATGGTGTGGCACAGACCCAGCCCAGCCTGGCCCAGTGGTGCTCAGTTCCCTTGGTTCCCAAGCCATCGGGTTGGGATGGGAGGGACAAGGTTGGCTCTGTGCTGGTCCCATGTTGCATCCAGGAACCACATGCCACAGGGCTCGGCCAGCTCTGTGTTGGGACCAGTGTAGTGCAGCACGAAACTGGCCGGCCTGGCCTGTCCCCTCCAGGCACCACATGTTTTCCAGCTGCAATGCCATGGCCCAGGTAATGCAGCATGGAGCTGGCCGGGCCAGCCCTGCAGTACACGGTTCCTGGCTGCCATGCCAGGAACCGCAGAGACAGCCCATCCCGACAGCATGATAGTGCCAGGAGCTGTGGGGAGTCTTGCACCATCAGGCTGGGCATGCTCCTTGCCTCCTGGGTGGGGTTTCTGGCAGTCTAGCCAGGAGCTGCACACGGAGGCACACAGTGGCAAGTCCCATGTTGCAGCCGGGGAACACGTGGTACCCGTACACCTCACATCCACACACAAGGACACAGCCCCTATAAACCCCATGTCCACACACCCACCCACACCCCACATACACCCAAACCCCCGAACACATACACTGACACCAACCCAAAAAAACCCCAAATCCACCCACCCATACCCCCCACAGCTCTCCACATGCCATTATATCCCCTCCCCGTACCACAACGTACAAGAGTAAGCCTTCATTTTAAGTTTTTATGCAATCACCTCTAGATACACAACACAAACATACACATATCAGGACAAAAATATTTTTTTGAAATAAAATTAAAATATTAGTGCACCTGTGTGATTTTAGTATATTCTTTTTTTTTTTTTCTTCCAGTTCCAAGATGGCAAACCCCTTTCCAAAAAGGAGTAGTTCCAGGGCAAAGCGAGGGACTTCCAACCCCAAGACGGTGACCACGGGACAGGGAGGCTGTCAAGGGGTGAGGCTACCCTTGCAACCTCCCACAGCTCACCAAAACTCATTAAGCGGCCCTCCAGCTGAAATAATCATCCACCCCTGCGTAAAAGTCATCTGCCTCTTCACATTAAAAAAATTCACCTCTCTACATATTCAGTAGGGGAGCACCAATAGAGATTTTTGGGGCCAATACTGATAGCCAATTTTTAGTGTTCTGCATTCTCAATTTTTACCCATTTTCACTGATAAATTCCCTGATTTTAAGTCATTCAGTTTTTACTGATTTACACCTGTTTTTCAGTTCAAATCCCTGTTAACAGGAATAAGTGGGGAATGACCCATTCCCTACTCATGCCAGTTAACAAGGATTTGAACTGAAAAATGGGTGGTGCTGGCAAGCTAAAAGTGCCACTGTGCTGGTTACCTGACGTACAGGTTTCCTGCCGGGGGCAGGGGGCAGTGGCGACAGCCGCATGTGGAGTGAGGGGCGGGGGGGTGCTGGTGGCCGCATGGGAGCTGGGGGAAGGTGGCTGGAGCCGCTGCCTGGGGATGCAGGGCTCCTGGCTCTAACTCCAGGTGGGGCAGGACAGGCTGCAGGAACCACTCCTGGGTCAGGCTGGTCCGAGATGCACCCTGGCAGCTCTGGCCTTGGCCCTGCCCTGGGCACTGCAAGCCCCGCTGTGGGGGGCAGGTAGGAGAGCCTAGCCCCACTCCCTGCAGTGGGCCCGTGCTGCTCTGCACAGGCCCACAGGGCTGGAGCCGCTGCCTGGGGGCACAGGGCTCCCGGCTCTGACCCCAAGCAGGGCAGGAGGTGCAGGGGTCAGCCACCCACACATCCAGCTGTGTGCCATTCCCCCACCTCCCGAAATACTAGGGTAGCTCAGCAGCAGGCTGCTGCACCGGGGGGAGGGGCATCAACGCAGCCAGTGAAGAAAGGTAGGGTGCGGCGCCATGTGCTTCCTGCCACAGACATGGCAGCATGTGCCCTCTGGAAAGAGCCCAGCACAGGCCCCCCCATCCTGCAGCCCTCCCGGGGGGGCACATAGCAACAAGAGCCGTGCCCCCTCTGCTCCACACCAACTGACAGCTCCCCCTGCTTTGCTGCCTGCTGCAACACTGGGATTGGCCAACGGGCTACGCCATGCTCCTCCCTCTGCCCCTTCCCTAGTCCCAGCCTTACTCTCTCCCTCCCTCCCTCACCCCCTGATTTAAGACAGATTTTTTCCCCCTTTTCTTCCTTTTATCCTGATTTCATCCTGGCTTTTATGTTTTAAAGATAAATCCCCCCCAAAATTCCCAGATTTATTTATTTATTTATAAAAATAAAAACAGAACGCAGAACACTATCGATTTTTAAGGAGGCATATCAGCTGATACTGATCCGATTTCCAATATGCAGCTCTTCAGTGGAGAAGGACGCAGGCCAGAGCCACTAATGGCTGATCTGGAGGGTGGGGGTGTGTGCCCCCCAGATCTCTGCTCATCCAGTGCTTGTCTGGCAGCTCCTGCTGCTGGTCCCGCTGCTTGTCTGGGAGGGCTCAGGGGTGGTGGTGGGGGGGGGTTCACCCAGATCTGCCTGGACAGGAAAAGCCTGGCTCTAGCCCGCCCTGTGCAGATTTGGGGGCATACCCCCACTCCTGTGCCCTCCCAGATGAGCAGCGGAAGCCACCAGATGAGCACTGGATGACCCGCACACAGTGGTGGGAGATGCCTCCATCCCTCCATGCACCCCCCCAATGAGCCAGACCTTAGTCCCACACCTGCCTCAGCCAGGCAGCCTCTGCCCCAGCCCCACACCCTCCCTTACCACAGGGGCCTTGATCTGCACCCAAGCCCCTTCCACCACACGAGATTTACCAGCTGCATGGAGCACTCCATGCTGCTGGCTGTCACTGCCTACGTGCTGCGCTGCGGCTGCACACATGCATGGGCATTTATCAGATAAATTATCCACCGCATCGGGCCAATTTCCAATACAGAAAGTCTTCTTTATATTGGTGCTGATCTGATATTGGACCAATGTATCAGTACACCTCTAATATTCAGCCATTTTCAGAGACTGAATATGTTCCCTTTTGGGTAGGCACATAGTGCCAATTTTTTTCCTACAAAATACAACTCATAGGAAAGCAGCAAATGAGGATGACAAGTAACGTTTGGCTTAGAGACTTCTATGCATCTAAGTCATGGCCAAGGGTTGAAATATAGCAAGAATGCAGATTAGTCAAGCCTTTAGGCATTTGCACTCTCCATCCTAAGGCATGCCAAAAGGAATAACTAATGGCCTTGCCAGAAAGATACTCTACCAGCCATCTTTGATTAAAACTGACATGGTGGTGGCTCCCCCATGCTTGGAGCACTCTGACTGTTTCCGTCAGCCAACTGCCTGTCAAGAATAATACCGGAGGGGGGGGAATATAGCCAATAGCAGTAGGCAGCAGCAATTGGTGATGGCAATAGTGCTGTTTCCACTGCACACATAGCCAATAGCAGTAGGGATAGGTGACAGAAGCAGGCAGTAGGGAATGGCTAGAGCCATAGAAATAGGCAGCAGAGCAATGCTTTGCACCCATCTGTCCTCTGTGGACCCCTAAAATATTCCAGCTAGAGGTGCAGCCCCCTCTGGATTCTAAGTGCAGGTGGACATGCTTTTCCCTCAATCAGTCATCTTGCATGGACCCCTTGGACACAGCTGGAAAAGCTGGGCCACTGTGGTGGGGGGGGAGGGGGTGGGGAGCAGCAGGCCTAGGCTGACCTGGCGGCAGTGGGGAGATGGAAGGAGCAGGCTTGGAGCCATTGTGGGGGAGTGGGGGAGGATTGGACCTGGGCCCAATGTGGGGAGGAGGTTTGCTCCTCCCCACCCACAGCAACTGCCGTGTTGGCCTGGGCCAGGCCTGCTGTCCTCCCTATTGCCGTGGCAGGCCGGCTTTTCCCCTGGCTCACTCCCCCCTGGCCCCACCGTCACTGCCAGTCCTCCCCTGGCCCCATCGCCACCACACGCCTGCTCCTCCCCCTGGCCCCTGTGTCGGGACCGCTTGGGGATGGGAGCAGCAGGCTCGGGGCTGACATTGGGGAGGGGGGTGGAGGAGGAGTAAGCTCAGGCCCAAGGGGGG
>NW_017729026.1:27751834-27752086 GCF_001723915.1 Gavialis gangeticus
AAGGAGGCTTGCTCCTTCCCTCCCCCAGCCACTGCCATGTTGGGCTGGGCCCTCTGTTTCCACCACCCCTCCACCACAGCAGGTCAGCTTTTCCCTCTTGCTCTGCCGCGCTCCCTTCCCCCCTGCGTTACTTGCAGGGAGCAGGGTGGGGGGTGGGGTAAGGCCAGCCCTGGTGGCCTCACCTCCCCCTTCCATCCTCTCTGTTGCCACTGCCTCCAGGGAGCAGGGTGGGTGGGCGGGGGGAGGGCGAGG
>NW_017729026.1:27752111-27753233 GCF_001723915.1 Gavialis gangeticus
ATGACAGACAGACAGCTTAGGCTTTTAATATTAGAATCATATGTAAAACTTGCATTCTTGTACAATGAGACTAATTAAAAAAAATAGCAAAACACGTTAATTAGAAGGTAGAAACCTTTCAAACTGCTACATCCTTATCCCTTGCCTTTCTTTAAAAGAGTGAACAGCAGAACCTTCACTTACAAGGCTAGCTTATCCTACAACATATTTAAATCTACATTTCTAAAGACCTCTCTCTAGAAAACAAACGCCAATTAAACTTAATGGGGCCAAGCAGCCGAATAAGGAAGATAGGTGGCTTTTGAAATCTGTAGTTTCCAATAAGATGGCTTACTTGGCAGACTTTTTGCAAAATGCTTAAGCTGAGTCAGTCAGCAGTACTGCTTACTACCCTGATTTATACCAAGGAGGTGCTTTTGTGCTCCATTACTAATCCACATTTTCCGTTAAAAAAAAATATTTATCTCCTTTCTGAGGACAATATTCAAGATAGAATTGCCTATATACAACTACACAGGCATAAGTGCATAGCAGCGTATTTAAGTAGCTTATGTATTTTATGCAAGTCAGAACAAACTTACTAATGTGCTGAGACATCATAATGCTTATTTACTGCACCTCCTACATGCTAGTGCTGGTTCCTCTCTGGTTTACATGGCCTACCATAGCCTTTTCACTAATCCACTTGTATCAATTCCAGAAGGCTTTTATATGTTGAACCAACTCAGAACAAATTAAAAAATCCTAAACATACTCTTTCTACTGTTTTCAGTTTCTCTTGAAAGTTATTTTCATACTTTTAAGGTACCTACAGAGCAAGTGCTGCATGTAGAAACAGTACATACAGAACCAGTAAGAGTAGAAAGAAGTTTGAACAGGATTTTTCTCATCAGCTTTCTTTTTCCAGACCCCAAAAATCCAATTTTTATTATCTCCCCCCTTCCCAGAATGTATCCAAGATCTACAGAAAACAAACACAGTGCACCAGCATATGAAATATAATATAAATCTATCCACTCATATGTTGAAATATCTAATTACTGTCCACCTTTTCCCAAATTTTACTCACTGCTACATGTTACTTCATAAGCTTGGTTGGGAAGTGTATAAAGTTAAAGATCA
>NW_017729026.1:27758233-27759602 GCF_001723915.1 Gavialis gangeticus
CCTTTTCCCAAATTTTACTCACTGCTACATGTTACTTCATAAGCTTGGTTGGGAAGTGTATGAAGTTAAAGATCATTCCCTGGTCAAACAAAATTCTGTTAATACTACTGCACAATCATATAATCAATGAATGAAAATACCCATCTCCCAAAATTATGTAGTCAAGAATCACATGCTTCAGAGAAAAAGAATAGCTAAAGCAGCAAAAAACCCACTGAAGAAACTGAAAGAGAAAAATTAAGACACATTCATTAAATCCTATTTTAGGCCATTCTTTCTTTTGTCTAAGTAAAATGGCTCACCAGTGCTAGCTCCCATAATTTACATCATAAAGCCCCAATTCTGCAATTGATAGCACATGGACAAATTATACTATGTGTACAAGACACCCAATGAAGTTTACGGAATTAATTAGATGGACAAACTGCTGTGCCAAACTATCACCTGCAGGACTGTGGTTTTAAATTCTAAATAGAACTTTAAAGGAAATCAACATATGTTGTTTTAAAACAATAGCACAGAGTTAAGTATTACAGGAAGTACAGATAATTCAGGATCTTCCAAAATTCAAAAAGGCTTATAGTTTGGAAGAAGAAAAATAAATTAATTTATATATATTTTAAAAATCAGCATAGCACTTGTAGGCAATTTTTAAATGCAAAAATAAAATCCGACACTGAAATATCCAAGCACTTCCATTTTTTAAATATATCTGCAGAGTGCAAACACTATGAATATACCTGATTTTAAATACCCTAAATAGTCTACAGCACTTTTTCCAACCTAAAGAACAAATTCAAAATAAGGGGGTTTCTTATACTTTTTAAAACCTTAACTATTTTAAAGCGTAAGAGGTTATTTGTGCTGAAACAATGCAACATAACTTCCCACATGACAAGATGAGTACCGTTAGCACAATGGTGCAAAGCTTCTAGCAAGGCCAATGAGGACATGGACAAACCTATACTTCCAGAAGCTTCAAAAGGAGAGGGGAAGTTACTTGCTAAAGACTGTTCAGCAGCTGTTAGACTGTAACAGTCATTTATGCATGAACTTGAAGCAATACAAGTGGAGCAAAACTGCTCCAAATTTGACTCTGTTTCATCCAGGGTCAAAGTAGAGCAAGTTAGCTCATGTGCATCTCTGTAGGATCATGCCCAGATAACAGTTACAAAGTAACAGTTTGTGTGCTTCCAAGCAGCAGCTCCTCTCCTCTTCTGAAGCAGCTCCTAGGGCTGTGAGAAGCTTCAGTGGCTGATATAATTCAGAGGAGATTCGGCGGCCGAACGTCTGAATCCAAACTGAATCAAAGAGAGAGACCAATAAAAAGGTCCGAATTGATTTGAAGCTCTCCAAACTGATATGTAGA
>NW_017729026.1:27764602-27764815 GCF_001723915.1 Gavialis gangeticus
GCCGAACGTCTGAATCCAAACTGAATCAAAGAGAGAGACCAATAAAAAGGTCTGAATTGATTTGAAGCTCTCCAAACTGATATGTAGATCTTCCGAGATTCAGGCAGTCCCCGCTTGCCACCACAGGGAGCTGGAACCAGACTCCATGCAAATAAGTAGGGGGTGGGGGAGGGCTGGAGGAGGAGGGAGGGGACCATGGGGGGACCCCCACCA
>NW_017729026.1:27764826-27767928 GCF_001723915.1 Gavialis gangeticus
TCTTTAAAAAAAGAGCCCTGCACTCACCGGGTGCTGCAGCAGCCATTGGGACATCTGAGGGCTCATCGCAGAGCTCCCCCATGCAGCACGGGGCAGTGGGGGGCAGCAGACACAGAACAGTGGGGGGTAGCAGGGATCGCTCCACTGCCTGGCAGAAGCCAGTGAGTGCGGGGCTTTTTTTAAGAGAGCTAGGATGCTGGGGCCAGGCAGGGGATGGGGCCTGTTTGATTCAGAGATTCAGCCGGTTGGGTGGTGGCCAAATCTCTGAATCAGATTCAGCCGAATCAATTCGGGACAGTGATTCGAATCACTAAATGAAATCACTGTTCCCTGAACTGACTGAATCCGGAGTGAATACTTGCTGCCTCGCACAGGCCTAGCAGCTACATATGTACATTTGTCCACACCCTGAGGTGTCATTCACTCATCTTACTAGACACATGACTGTAAAAGAGGGAGTTGCTCAAAACAGTAGCTTTCTTTCTATTAATTTAGAAATCACTAAGAGAAGCCTGAAATAGTGTGGATCCAGACAGACAACGACCTTGCAGAACCTGTATTACAGTAAAGCTATTCACTTTCAAATAGTTAAATTTTGTTAGAATGTGGCATAATGGCTTTACAATTGTTTGCCACTATCAAAATGTGAAATGATTATTTTTATTCTCTACATATCAACAACTCATGGTGGGTTCTGATTAAAGTTTCAGAAAGAATTAAGAAAAAATTCCAAGATAAATTTTATGACCCAGCACATTGTGAGTTCCCATGAAATGGTATTTAAGTGTTATTGCTGCAGCCAGACTTTGCAGTCCTATTCACTGTCCTGTAATGAACAACATGTTTGTACAGAAGCTGCCAAACACAACCACATCAGAGCAGTGACTTGCAAGAATCCAAGGCTTCAAATATGAGGAGGCATGCATCTTACCATAGGTTACAAATGTTCTTCTCTGCTGCTCAAACATGAAATCATTGATGTGTGCTGGTTCTGCATATCCAGAAAGCATATTCCTAGGTGCAGCCATCTGTTGAGTCCTAAATGGGTTTTCTGGCCCAAACTGCATCAAAATTAAAAAAAAAAAAAAAAAAAAAGCGTATAAAGAACATCCACTATGCTATCAGACAGTTCTATCCTAGTAAGTCATTTACAATAATTTCTCACAATTTCTATAGCCAAGAAATGTTTGACATTCAAGAAGTGCAATACATAGTGACTTCAGATTCCTTTCTCCTTATTGCTATTGAATACAGGTCAGACTAATAAAATAACCTGTTGTGTATGAAATAATTGTTTATGAGTCTCTTCATGTACAAAGTCATTTTTGCAAGAGAACTTCTTCCTTCACCACTGGTGCCAAGGACAAACTA
Organism: Gavialis gangeticus; assembly: GCF_001723915.1. Classification (NCBI taxonomy): domain Eukaryota; kingdom Metazoa; phylum Chordata; order Crocodylia; family Gavialidae; genus Gavialis; species Gavialis gangeticus. Next base: position 27,766,198 of record NW_017729026.1, read on the forward strand.
TACAAACATTTAGGAGAGGAAGAAATGCATAGAGAAGGAATTACAATCATAATGCCTTGGCCTTTTAAAAAGTGATGCTATCTTAAGCTGTACTAAAGTACCATACTTTTACATTCAACTGCAGTTATATGAAATACCAGATATTTTAAATAACTGGTAAGCAAGAGCATTTATAACATTTGTATACTATCTAGTTCCAGAAAAGTAATGCATTTTGAATAGGAAGAGAACGGTCAGATTTGTACTGTGACTATTCTGACTACATGCATGGACTTCCACGCAGGTCAAACTGACTCTACAATACCAGAAGAAATCCACTGTGTTGAACAGAAAGAATTTTGCTCCCAAGAATAAAGAAAAGAAACTGCTACCACCAATAGGCTGCAAAACACACGTTAGTGCAGGGGTGGGCAAAATGTGGCCCACGGGCCAGATGTGGCCTGCCAAGCCATTCTATCCAGCCTGCAGGGCCCCTAAAAAATTTAGAAAATTAATATTCATCTGCCCTGGGCTTCCTGTCACGCAGCCCTCGATAGCATGCCAAAACTCAGTAAGCGGCACTCCACCCAAAATAATTGCCCGCTCCTGTGTTAGTGCATATATGTTTTAATGGCTGCATCCAAAGACAGAGCTATGATGATACACTTGGGTTAGGTTTGATATTTCCTTCAGTAAATATACCTTTGCCTTATCATGAAGTTTAAGAGTCAAAGTTATCTAGCCCTTTTAAAAGAAAAAAAAACTAACCTGAGCATGGCATATTTTGATCAGATTCAGACACACTTCACTTGCAGAGCAACAAAAGAAAAAAGGAATTTACCACATGTTGAATGCAACCCAGAATTATCCCTTAGGTGTTCTGTGGTAGCACATTCCATAAATTGGTAAAAATGTGATGTAAAGACCTTAGGCAGACAAGGATCTTTGGGTAGATGTGATATCTTTTATTAGAGTCTAGACCAACTAAATAGTTGGAAAAATTGTTCTTTCTAAGCTTTCAGGCACAAACACCATTCTTCAGGCATGATGAGAGTCCATTTGTGCTTGTGTGCTCTCCTGAGCAGAATAGAAGCCAATATGCAAAACACAGATCTGTGAAATATACACTTCATCCTCTAACACAACCACTTCAGTTTCAATAACCAACATATTCTCTGGACCATGGGCATAGCTATGGGCACCAAAATGGCCCCACAACATGCCAACCTTTTTATAGCCCACCTGAAAGAAGAATTCCTCAAAAACTGCACCATCGGACCCATGCTATACCTAAGATACATAGATTACATCATAATTTGGACTGAAAACCTGCAGTCTCTGACTGATTTCCATCACAAATTCAATAACCATCACCCCCTCATCGGACTCTCTCTTTAATACTCCAGCACAAACATTTCCTTTTTAGATACTATGATCAGTATCCAGAATGGTAAAATACAGAACATGTTATACAAGAAATCCATGGACCAACATACATAGAATCAGCAATCACCCAAAACACACCAAGAAAGCTGTAATATACAGCTAAGCTCTCCAATACCACCCAATTTGCACTGAGGAGAATACCTGAGATTGTCACCTCACAAATCTCAAAAAGGCTCTCACCCAACAAGGACACTCCCCCACAGAGATAGACCGCACTTTGAAAGAATCACCTGGATACCACATGAAGAAATGCTTCGGTACAAAAAACCCCCATGAATTGCACACCATTCGTTACAACATACCATT
>NW_017729026.1:27772928-27774172 GCF_001723915.1 Gavialis gangeticus
CCCCACAGAGATAGACCGCACTTTGAAAGAATCACCTGGATACCACATGAAGAAATGCTTCGGTACAAAAAACCCCCATGAATTGCACACCATTCGTTACAACATACCATTCTTCCCTGGAACCTACATGGAAAATCCTCAAACAATTGCAACCCATACCAGAAGAAGACACAACTCTTAAAGAGATCTTTCCAGAACGACCCATCCCAGCATTTATACAAGCACTGAACCTCACCAAACTCAGCACCAAAAGCAAACTTCCTATGGCCCAAAGAGCATCGAATGGATCCAGACCATGTCGGGACAAAAATTGTAAAACTTGCCAACACATCTCTACCAGTTCTGCACTAACTACACCCCACAACAGAACCATCGCTATTCCTAGACCTTATACCTGCACATTCAGAAATGTTCTCTCATACAGTGCACCAAATTCAATGATGGAAAATATGTAGGAGAAACAAACAACAACTGCATATCAGAATAAAACACACACCAAATATCCATCAAAGACAAAAACACCCAATTACTTGTGGGTACATACTTCTAACAAGACAATCACTCTCTCTTTCTGATTTCTCAGTTCTAATCTTCAAGAGGAATTTACAAAACACATTTTGTAGATATGCCTACGAACTTCATTTCATAAGTCTGCTGGATACAAAAAAATCATGGACTATAAACATTGGATTTATGATGCATTATAACTGGCCTGACATCTGATAACCCTAGGTAAATGGTCTGCATTTTATCATCTACATTCTCTCCCTGCCTACATCTGTGTCTCAACTATTGTCTCCCATTCCCTCAGATACTCACTGACACTCATTTGCATTTTCACAGACCTGCAATTTGCATATTGGCTTCTATTTGACCCAGGAGAGCACAAACACCAACAGAATCTCCTCGTGCCTGAAGAAGGGTATTTGTGCCCGAAAGCTTGCAAAGAACAATTTTTCCAACTATTTAGTTGGTCTAAAAAAAGATATCACATCTACCCAAAAAACCTTGCCTGCTTATATCCTTAGACCAGGGGTGGGAAAAATACAGTGTGTGAGCCAGATCTGGCCCTCCAGGCCATTTTATTGGGCCTGCAGAGCCCCTAAAAAAATTAGAAAAGTAATTTATCTGCTCTGGGCTGCGTATCAAAGAGGACAGGAGACTGGAGCAGCAGGACCCAGGGGAAGTGAACGAGGAGAATACCATGGGGAGGAGGGTCTTCTCAGCCAGACTGGCTGACCTGC
>NW_017729026.1:27776939-27781575 GCF_001723915.1 Gavialis gangeticus
TCAATGATCTTCCGAGGTCTCTTCCAGCCCTAATGTCTATAAAATCTATGAAGCCACAGCAGGACACAGCAACAGTAAGGCCTGCCAGCCCTGCCCCACCAGCCAGAAGCCCCTGCGTAGCAGAGACTTCTGGCCTGGAACCATGGGGCTGTTTGTGCCTGCCTGTACTGGAGCGGGAAATTCAGGTATGGGGGGAAAAGCAGGAAGGCAGGGGAGATCTGTGGGTGATTGTCCTAGTCCATGGGGCCGGGTCGGCTTCTGCTGAGTCCCATGGTCTGCATCGTCTGGTGTAAGATGAGCCCACAGGCAGGCAGGAAAGTGGAGAAAGCAGTGGCAGAAAGTGGGGGGAGGGGAAGCAAGCAGGCATGTGGGGCCTGCACCGGTGTCCCGGGGCCAGCAACAGCAGGGCCCAGAATGGGGTGGCAGGAATGCAGGGTGGGCTGGCAGGGTTCTATGGAGCTGGGCTGCACCAGCAAGGAGATTGGGGAACTGACCTAGCAGCCCCTGCCCATACAGCCCCTGCCAACCAAAACCCTGTGCTCCTGCTGCCCCACCCTAGGCCCTACTGGTGCTGGCCCTGGGGCACTGGTGCAGGCCCCACAGCTGAGGTGTGGCTGCTTCACTGCCATCTGACAGTTGCCCTGCAGCTGTTCCACACTGTCACTGTTGCAGCGCTGGACAGCTCAGAGGCAGTGAAGGACCCACAGGGCAGGCTGGTATGGTGCAGGCTCCAGGCGGCTGTAGTAAAAACTGCCTAGCAGTGGTGAGAAGGGGCCGCTTTCCCCCATGCCGAGCAGCAGTTTCTGCCCAGGTGCTGCTGCCACTACTCAGCCCAGGGCGAGCCCGGAGCCGGCATGGGGCGAGTCACGGCTGCATACGTTGTTCTCCGCCACTACCACTGCACGTCCATTGTGGCAGGACACACAACAGTGGGGCGGTGCAGAGCGGGCGTGGGCATGCTGGGGCTATGCGCTGTTGGCTGTGGTGAGGTGGTGCCACAGGCATTGTGGCAGGGTGGGGGTGGGTGGTGACTGGCTTGGGGGGTGGACGCAGGGGGCTCCCATGCACACCGCACCATACCCTCAAACACTTCTTAAATACCACACAGCCACACCCAATCACACACCTCACAAATACCATACCCCCCACACACTTCCACACAAATACCATACCCCCACACACTTCCACAAACATTCCATTCCCACCTACAGCTCCCCACAAACCCTACACACCCACTCACCCATACCTCCACAACACCCCTGCAGACCTCACACAATATACAAGAATAAGACTGCATTTTGAGCTCTTATGCAATCATTTCTACATGTACAGCACAAACACAAAAAAAAATTATCCTGATTTGTGTAATTAAAACAAAACACATTATTATGGGTGTTTGATTTTTAGTATACAATTTTTTTCCAATTTTAAGATAGTAATCCCTCTTCTGCAAAGGAATATTTCCAGGGGCAAGGAGAGAGACTTCGGGTGGCAAAGGTCAGAGGTTAGGGGTGGGACTTCTGGTCCCAAGATGGCAAGCAGGGGGCAGGGCACCTGTCAAAGGGTGGAGCTATGCATGCAGCCCTTGACAGCTTACCAGAACTCAGTAAGCAGCCCTCTGCCCAAAATAATTGTCTGCCTCTGCCATAGACCAACACGGCTACAATCAATAACCCATGAAAAGACCTTAGTATTTCTCAGTTTACTGCCCTTTAATTAGTAGTGTCCTTAAGAACAGGGAAAAAGAAACATGATTTTCACTATGACATTCCATCTTCCATTATTTTACCTGTAAAATTCCTAGTATAAAGCTAGGAGGTATTTATAACATGTACAATTATTAAGTAAATATGATATAACTGCCCTGAAAAGCAAGTTTTTCAGTCTGTGGAAACTTGCTTGTCTTTCTTTTTGCAAAGGGATAAATTAGTAATTTTTACTAATTACTAGAGAGAGAAAACATGGTTGAGTGGGTGAAAATGAAGGACAATACATTAAAATATTTCTCAGACTAAGTCTAACCATAATGCTGTGCTTGTTGGCTGCCACCACAGGGACCTGAAACTGTCCTGAATTAGATTTTCTAAGTAAAATATACATATGTAAAACAATGACCTGAGCAGTAGTGTTGTATTTGTGGACTAAACTGGGTTTGGTGAAAGCAGCAAAATGCAAGGTCTTTTTAAAAGAAACAAAACAAAACAGAGTCTAGCCCCTATGGTTGGATAGTAAATTTCCCAAGCTCAAGCCAAGCATAATTGATGCAGATTGGTCTCTTCAGTCTCCAACTCTTTAGGAAACTAAAATACCTTTTTTACCTTTGTCTAAAATGCAACATTAACTCTTACATCTAATCATAACACTAACGTTTATTTTAGATTTATAATACGTATAAATGCATGGCTTAAGAGGATTATTTTTATTCTTTCTGGTAACTCTTTTTCAGCAGCTGACAACTTAAGATAGAAAATATAGTCAAATTGCTCTGAGGAAGACCAATTTCAGACTAAAAGAATTTGGCATACCTGCTCCATGTTTATTTAGTATTTAATATTAAAGTTAAATAATTAAAGTTAAATGTCACATGAATAAATGTCATACTGATAACACTGGGGTTTAGTTTTAGACTAAATATACTCCATTTCCTGGTAGCTATAGAACTATCAGTATTACTTTCCAACATTCTGAGTGACTTTCAAGAAAGCCAAAAAGACTCCAAACATTTAGATTTTCAGTCAATCTGCTCTGACTGATCTAGGTATCAATAGCCAGTACTTCTCACTTTTTTTAAACCCAAGGCACCCATAGGAAAACTAACACTTAGTTGTTACTCAGTTTTTGACTACTGGTAGCTAATAGACCATGTTTTCTGCTGCAATGTACTTCTGAAAGACCACACCAAATGTATTTAACACTACTGATACATACTTGAAGCTTCAGGGTTTATCTTGCGAATCATGTTCACACCTAATAGCGCTAACATTGAGTGGCATCCCACGGCACCCCGAAAAGATCCATCTCAAGGTACCCCTGGGTGTCACTGCACTCTGGCTGAGAACGATGGATTTAGATTAATAGAATGATCCAAATTACTTTGTGTTTAGCCTTCCTACTCTGTAGTTTGGTACAAGAGTTCTTTTATTATAAAAGCTTTCAAACAAAACAAAATACAGCTTCCCTGGGTACCTGTTTGTATTGTGTAGTGTCTTTTAGTTTTCCCAGTTCATACCATTATAGATCAGGACCAGAACCCAATCTTTAGTGAGAACTTCACAAATATAGAAGAAGAGGGGGAGGCATTGTAATGCCTGAATTTTGCATCAGGATCATTAGCAGAACATACTCCTTTTAAGCTGAATGCATTTCATAGTGGTATGCTAATGTGGAAGAATAAACATTTCTGGTTTAAAAATGTTGGTTTCCTACCTCTGGTGCAAACATGGTGTCATAGGTGGGATTATACTGAACTTCCTTGACAGCAGGGTCAAGGTGGACTCCTGTCTCCACATCTTCCTAAAATACAACAGAAGTGTTAATGAAACTCTAAGAAAACCATCTCAAATACACAGAGAATCCCAAATACTTAAGAATCAATTTATCAGGTAGATCAAGAACAAAAATTTGACAAGTTTTCAACGAAGGCGCCCCCTTACCTGCATTGTTGCAAATGCAATTCTACACATGCACTTTTCTGTCAAAATTTTACACGCAGCAAGCACCAAAATTTGTCAGAGTTTAACAACCTCTTCTCTCTCAAGTTGTTTAGAAAAGACAAGTAGCAGCAGCCAAGGACTTTTTAAAGGCTCCAAAGGAGGCAAGAATTCCACCCCTCTCTTCCCCTCCAAGCTCAGAGGCATATCCCCTCCCCTCCCATTCCTTCCTCCCCTATCTGCCACTGCCACTGTCCCAAGGGCAGGGGGAGTTCCAGAGCTGCTCCAGCCCAGCTGTGTGAGGGCTGGGTTCAGTCCAGGACAGCAGCAGCAACAGCAGCAAAAGCAATAACAGGTGGACAGGTTTCAGCCCTCGTGAAGCCTAGTTGGAGTGGCTCTGGAGCTTCCCTCACCACCAGAATGACAGGGACAGTGGCAGTGACAGGCGGATGAAGATAGGAGGATGGGGACAGCTGAGAGAACATGCCTCCGAGCATGGGGAAAGAGAATTCTTACCTTCTTTGGGGACTTAAAGTTCCTGGCTGCTGCTTACATGGCATGATATGCCCACCCTGGTGGAGGGAGGAGGAGGAGGGGGAGGAGGCTAGGAGCTGGAGGTACAACTAACCCTGCAGCGCCAGCCAGTGCTCCCACATCCCCCTTTGTAAAATCCTGGATATGCTTCTGCATTTTTACATCTTCAGCTTCAGGCTAAACAAGACAGTCTGTGGACGATTTCTTGTTCAACAATTTTACATTCAAATTAATTCTGAGGTCTGAAGGAATGTCCAGGGACAGTAAAGTTTTCTGCCACACACTTGCATGTCTGGAACTGATCTCAAATTGGAGGTTGTTCATTCTTATATGTAGGGATTGCCTTGTCTGTCCAATGTCGACAGCAGAGGGGCACTGTACGCAAGTGATACTGTGCTATGCCACAGAAATAGAGGATGTTGTCTGTAGTCCATACACACAGGGACAAACTT
>NW_017729026.1:27786575-27790571 GCF_001723915.1 Gavialis gangeticus
TTGCATGTCTGGAACTGATCTCAAATTGGAGGTTGTTCATTCTTATATGTAGGGATTGCCTTGTCTGTCCAATGTCGACAGCAGAGGGGCACTGTACGCAAGTGATACTGTGCTATGCCACAGAAATAGAGGATGTTGTCTGTAGTCCATACACACAGGGACAAACTCGGGTATCGACATCTGGTATCCCTTTATGGCAATACACAATGTTACCAATGGTATGCTGATCGTGACTGCCCTATTGATGGGTCTTGTCAAGGTCATAAGCCACAGACAGATTAAGTAGATTTAGAAAATTAAACCTCCCAAATGTTTTTGATTACTCTGGAGTAGATTCAGGAGTCTGGGGGGAATGGGAAGACACAAGGCAGACAAAATGAAACATGTATATCAGTTATGTGCACAGCTGTTATTGATACAAATTCTCTCTTCTACCTGCCTGCTATAATAGAACTGCTCACTGAAGGGAAGGAGTGCTATAAGGATAGGGAAACAAAACCAAACCTTGTTTATGTATACATACACTCACCTCTCCCTGCCTCTGGTTGATCTGAAAACTAATGCACTTGTCTGCATCTTTGCCTCAAACCATACCAAGATGGTATTTATATGATTTATAGGCTGCCCTTCCCAACAAAGGCTTAGAGTGCCTTACAACAATACAAACAGAACAACTTAAAAGGGGTATTAGAATAAATAAAACAAAATAACAAAATAAAGTTAGATGTGGCCAGGTAGTATCAGCCTCCATCTCAGTTACAGCACCTCCAATTTAAATCGTGCTCCTTTTACCTCATTCTTCCTCCATTTACTGAACCTGATAACCAGGCTCTGAAAGCATGTAATTTTACCCCATATTCTTCTGAAGATGAGGCTTCTATACTTATTTTTTGTGTGTGCACGAATTCACCAACTGTAAGGAGTTATTGTTCAAATGAAGCTTTTATCCAATACTGCCATACTTGGTAATCACTTTCTACAAGAAAAAAAAAAAAAAAAAATCTCTGCAGGTGAGAAACATTTGGAACTTTCCTTTTATTACAGTTTGAGGCATCTGACCATGCATAGATCATAAGTTTTATTAATATTGGTAACACTACATCTGTGTAAGAACGCAACCTCCATTCCCAGCATAGGGCTTGGTTGCTTTGTTTGGCATTTTACTTGCATTCAAACTCCAAAGGATGATGGAAGAAGGCTAATAAAAAGGGGTTGTTGAGCCTCAGTAGTCTTCTATACACACAGAAGGCCTTTGGACAAATTGCTGGCTGCTGCTTAAGACACTGCCTAGGGCAAATGATTTTTTATTATTATAATACTCTAGGATGATGGGTAACTAAGCAGCAGATTACCTGGTTGGTGGAACATCAACCAGGTGACCAAGGGGACTGGAGATTTATTATAAAAGATAGTGTCTCTCAGTAGCCATCATTGAGGTGAACTGAGAAAAAGACAGAAGAAAAAACTGGATCCAGGAACAAAAAAGAAACTTTCTTTTTCTGGACAACATGTGATGAGAAGGAAGTCAGGAAGGATCCTGGATTCCTAGAGGACACTGACTAAAGCTCATGATTAAGAGTGGGGAGGAAACTGAAAGTGGAAAACTCTGCAGGAATTTATTAAAGTTGTCTAAATGTGTATATTTTCTGTATTTTCTACACTAAAAAGGTGACTGAGTTTAGCATTTGTTTCTTCAGGGACAAATGATACTTCCAGACTTTCAGGGGTCTAAAAACCAGAATTCCCACAAGGCTGGCTCTGGGAAAAATGTATTTAAACTATTAGATTATCTTGGGTGTCAAGCACTGGAGGCCCCAGGTCCCTGAAGAGGTAGCAGACAGACAGCCTGCACCAAGGAAGCGAGCCAGAGAGACTGGAGCCTAGTGACACAGTGCCAAGTTTAAAATACAGAGGTTGACTATACTGGGAGCCAGACAGTAAGTATCCAACCAGGGAACTTTACCAACCTCCCTGTCAATGCTTCTTACTGCCAACTTTGTCTTCATCTGTCAAAATTAGGTAAACTGCACAAGAAAGAGGATCAGTCTAAATTATGTACTTCTCTGGCATTATAATAGACAAAACTGAATCCTGGCATAGAGAGAAAGGCAGGAACAACTGCAGTTTTCAGTGAGGATTGCTTCTGCTTATACTAAAGCTGAACTTCCATTCAATAAGCTTACCCTGCTTTCTGATTCCTGGAGTAGAGGATAAGAAAGTCTGAGTGACATCATGACTTGTAATATATTTTAATGCTTTTATTACACTTCTTTTAAGCAAGTCAAGAACAATTATTTATTTAGTTAGCCCTCTGGACCTATGAAAGAATTCTCCAAGTTCTCCACATATTACCAACAGCTTTACAGTATATGTTTGATGTTGTTTTGACTAGCCATGGGCTGCACGTCCCTGGGCACATGCCACATGGACCTTGCACTCCCTGGGTCAAAAAGGCACATGGGCTGCATGTCCCCTGCTGCACTATGCCCACACATCTGCATCACAGTCTCCCCCCATCATTCGCTCTGCTGTGGCCCTCCCCACAAGCCTGTGCAGTGGGCAAGCCCCGGTATACCTTACCAGTGCTCTCTCAAAGCACCCTAGCTGCAGACTTCCCTGACCCCACGGACTACCTTGCCTCACCCCACGCAGCGGGGGGCGAAAGCAGAAGCTAGAAGGAGTGGGGCTAGAGACCCTGACAGCAGCAGCAAGAGAAGGATGGGGAGAGGACTTGGAAAACCAGAGAATTCTCTCACACGTCCAGCGGTGCCTGAACCAGGAGCCCAGGGGCCGCAGATGGCCCACAGACCACCAATCGGGCAGTCCTAACCTAAAGTACTGTCCGCTAATAGCCCTTTGACAGAAATAGGGATGGGTCTGAAGTCAGAGCATTCTTAATGCAGAAACTCCATTATGGAAAGTTGAAATCTGATTCTCTGGTCCTGTTTTGGCCCATTCCTTCTTTCTAAACTTATCCCGAGGGTTAGCCAGCATGCGTACTAAGAAAGTGTGCTTTAAGGAGACCTGTGAGGGCTCCTTAAGTAGTCATTGATCTTAAATTTTTAATGCATTTTTAAATTAAGGGCTCATTTACACAGAGAAGTTTCCTAGTATAGCTATGCCAGGAATAATTATTTCACTGTAAGTGATTACATTTGGGATATAACTCATACTTGGTTCTCATGTACCATTCTTGTGTTATGGAATAATACCGTGTACCAAATGTAAAGATCTTCCTTTCAAAATGATCTATCACTATCATGTTTGCTTGTGAGAGAACCCAGTTTTGACCGCCACAGATTATACATGTCCTGATTATGGTTTTATAGTACTTGAAGCTTAGTTTTCTTTGGGATAAGGTTCAATGACAGGAACCAGTGCAAAGCTAATTTCTGTTTCCATTCTTCTTTTAATGTCTGTATATTATCAACCTGTTCTGTGATGGCTGGTGTCATAGCAGAACCACTGGCACGGCTGTTTAAGTGCTCAGGGTGCTTGGGTCAGGTCCTGGAGGACTAGAAAAGGGCCAATGTGGTCCCTGTTTTCAAGAAGGGGAGGAAGGAGGATCCAAGTAATTATAGGCCAGTCAGTCTCACCTCCATCCTTGAAAAGGTCTTTGAAAAGATTATGAAGGATCATATTTGTGGGAGTCCAGCAGGAAAGATAATGCAGCAGGGAAACGAGCATGGATTTGTAGCAGGTAGATCATGCCTGACTAATCTGGTTTAGTTTTGACAGGGTCACAAAATGCTTAGACACAGGAGTAGAGGTGGATGTCATTTCCTTGGATTTTAGCAAGGCCTTTGATACAGTATTGCATCCTATTCTCATAAATAAATTAAGAGGCTGTGACACAGATGAGTTATATCCCAAATGTAATCATTTACAGTGAAATAATTATTCCTGGCATAGCTGTACTAGAAAACTTCTCTGTGAAAATGAGATCCCTTTCCAGCAGCACAAAAGCAGAAAGGGATCTCGGAGTCATAGGGATCA
>NW_017729026.1:27795571-27798407 GCF_001723915.1 Gavialis gangeticus
GATACAGTATTGCATCCTATTCTCATAAATAAATTAAGAGGCTGTGACACAGATGAGTTATATCCCAAATGTAATCATTTACAGTGAAATAATTATTCCTGGCATAGCTGTACTAGAAAACTTCTCTGTGAAAATGAGATCCCTTTCCAGCAGCACAAAAGCAGAAAGGGATCTCGGAGTCATAGGATCAGAGATGCTCTGTTCACCAGGGGGCCTCTTGGGGTAACAAGGAACAATAGTCACAAACTGACAGAGAGAAGATTTAGGCTAGATATCAGGAAAAACTTCTTCATGGTAAGGGTGGCCAAAATTTGGCATGGGCTTCCAAGGGAGATGGTTCTCTCCCCTACCTTGGGGGTCTTTAAGAGAAGGCTGGATAGGCATCTGGCTGGGGTCATCTGACCCCAGCACTCTTTCCTGCTTAGGTAGAGGGTCAGACTCAACCATCTGTTGAGGTCCCTTCTGACCCTAACATCTATGAATTTATGAATCTATGATAGAACCCAAATACTTGAAGTTGGTCACTTGCTTAAAATTTGTATGGTTTATTGTTGCAAGAGGTCCTCAATTTATGGCTGTCCTATTCATCAGCAAATGCTATGTTTTAGCCATGTTCACTTGAAGTCCAAGCTTCTTTGCTTCATTTGTTAGTTGGGTATGCAGAACTTCTGTAGCATTCATTTTTTTCACTTATGAGAGCTCTATCAGCAGCATATGTGAGTACTTTATGCTCTCCATTCAATTTCACTCTTCTCCCTTATGCTATTTATGCTCCCGAATACTTCTAGCAGTGCCAGGCTGAACAGGATCAGAGACAAACCATCACACTATGTCAATTTGATTCTAGTTGAGAGGTGGGGTCTGATTTTCTTCCATGGTAGCTAATTCTGTTTCTTGATTCATGTATACAAACTTTAACGAGTTCAAACAGTTTGTTGGGAATTCCTAATTCAACTAATATAGCCCACAGAGTTTCCTTGTGTATGCTACTACTGGCTTTATGAAAGGCCATGAACGGAATGTGTATGCTTTGATTATATTCCCATTTTTCCCCAAAATTATTTGTCTTAGAAGACTTGGTCTGCTGTCAATCTGTTCTTGTGGAATTCACACTGGTATTCTCCCAGAATTTCTTCTGTATATGAATGGTGCATCTGAATGCTGCATAAGAACCAATAATAACAACTTGTATCTAACCATGACACAGGAAAATCAGAGCACAATGACTCTAGTGGTTGGGCCATGAAAAAATGGAAGCAATCTGGACATCAAAGCAAGTGCTCTCCAGGGTGCTGAAGGGGAGAAGGCTACCTGGACCACCACAACAAAGATGGCTAGATGATGTAGTGTCACACATATAGGACGACTAGAGGATGAAGGACCACAATAAATGAGAACGGATGAAGATAGTGGAGGCAGACAAGGGCCCTTAGGGCCTATATTGCTAGATTACTTACACTGGGACAATACCTCATATGGTCACTATTTCATAATGAAAGTATTTTTTAAAGTTATTTATAACTTCAATACTAGGACTTATATGGGTATGGTTATACAGTAAGAATAATTATTACTGAATATCTGTGGTAGACCGTTTCCCTGTGTAGGTAAATCCTAAAAATACAGGTACCTTCATAGAAAGGATGGGTGAAGTAAGAGAAAAAGGGTAAACTGTAAGTTTTAGTGGCCAGGTCCAGTACCAAAAAAATCCATGAAAAACTGACCTTATACACTACACAGAATGCTTATTCTTCTGAAACTTGAAGGAGCAAGATGGTAGATTACATATTTACTTTAAAATGTTATTAGCTATTCTCCAGCATGCAATGCCCACAGGCAATTCTCTTGCTAATTCAATAGTAGGTCAATAGTTTATTCCCTAATCAAGATTTAAAGGGCTTTATAAATGCCTCAATTCTCCAAAACAAAGAGGAGAAAAATCAGTACTAGCTGCAGCGTAAATAGGGCAATTAAATGTCAAATATTTTCACAATTATGACATTTGGTTAAGACTGCTTAGGAAAAGGTTTACAAGAATGACAGAAAAGGGTCTCAACTCTTCAGCTACTGGTAACGTACAGCCCAGTCTCAGAACTGTAAGCCCAAACACAGAAGTTCTGTCACTAGGGCCTGCCTTTTACACAATCATTTTCTGGCTCCTGCTTGAGCAGGCAGTGTTGCAGATTCAATGACTGACCTCATTCCTTTCATCACATGACCCTTCCAATTCACTGGCTACAGATGACAACAGCTACCAGTACATTCACAAGCCCGATTTTCGCAACCCATGTTCTTTACTGGAAACAGCACAATGGGCACCAATCGATTCATTCAGCCACAAAGATTTCAAAAAGCTTACAACGTAGCTGCACCAAAAATATTCCTAAACTGTAACTCTTTATGTTTTCCCCCCCTTTACAGCTCTATGACTAAAATTTCCTATAGGCAATCTTCTTAAGTCATACCAAATAGCTCAGTCTGACAGAACAGCAATTATACTACAAGCAAACTATCAGATTCTCTCTTTAAGAAAAAAAACACAGATTATAGTATACTAATAATTTTAAAATAATAAAGGGCTTAGTCTGTCTGTCTGTGTGCAACACTCTTGGAGCGCTACAATTGGTTACTGAAACAATCAATCAGGGTGCTGCAATAGCGTTATAGACAGAAAGCACTGGCGGCAGTGCACCACCACGATGGTGGAGACAGAGGGAACAGAGCAGGGGATGAAGCAAGCACTGCTGGCCTCTCCTCCCCCCACCCACCTGGCCTTGCTCCATGGAGGTGGCAGAGCGCCACTGTGGTGGCAGGGACTGAGTGGGGGGGGGGGGGG
>NW_017729026.1:27798445-27808300 GCF_001723915.1 Gavialis gangeticus
GGGGGGGGGGGGGGCAAGGCCAGTGGTGCTGACCTCACTCCCTGCCCAGCCCTGCACTTTGGAGGTGGCGGTGGTGTGGGGTGCTGGCGGAGGGGGACAGTGGGGCAAGCTTCCTCCTCCCCCCAAGGCGGCGGCAGTGGCACAGGAGGGGGGTTAGGGTTAGCAAACCCCCCCCATCATTCTTGAAAGGCAATTCGCTAGTGTCTATATAACTGATCAGATCATGAGACTTCAGTTTCCAGTGACACTCGCAGACTTTAAATTGTATTTCTCACAGAGCCCACCCAAATCACAGCTTTGAAGAAATTATGAAATCTTGCAAGTGGCATACAAACGCAGTTAATTCAGTGGATTCTTTATTTCATATTCTGCTGCTCCACTGATGGGCACATCTGGAAAGTAAGTAACACTAGATCATGGAAAATAAAGTGTCAGCATCCATGGCTGAACTACAGGAAGAAGTGAGGGCGTTAGCCCAAATGACTACTTCTATAGGGTGGGACACTTTTAGCAAGTGGATTTTCCTTCTGAATTACTCTTTGCTGTTGGGCTGGAGCAGTAAAAACTGTGTGCTGGTAAATTTTCAATGAATAACACTATTTTGAATCTCTTCGCTGAATTCTACTAAAATACTGTGCACATAAAGTCAGTTGATATAACGGTGCAAATTGTAGAATTTATAGAATACGAAGCAAGTCAAAGATGACCAATTTTTTAAAATGCCTGCAATGCTTCAGTCATATTTTTATTCTTTCTTCTCCCTGTTAAGTTTTATTGGGTGCCATTCTGCAGTAAATAAAAGAAGACAAAATTGTGGTATGAAAGCTGGTAAGCCAGTAGGATATTTATAGCAATTCTGGTTCTACTTTAGTTAGTGGAAAAGTGCCGAGTCATTTGGAAGTCATATAATAATTTCACTTCTCTACACCACAGGCATACTCTTTGTATGAGAAAACTGCTAATCCTTGAAGCTGAGGCATGTACTGCATTCATCTGAGTTCCACAATCCAAGACTTCCAGCTTTATTCATCATTCCATCAAACAAATGATATTTGATGATATTTCTGTGCACCAAATGACACCATGCCAGTATACTGCTGAAGCAAGTCTTGGTTCTCCTTCCATTATCCCACTTCACTTTTAGATGTCCAGCAAGAAATTTTGAAAAACATGTCCAGACCTCCCCTTTTTGTTCTTTTGCTTTGTCATTATGAGATACACATCCCATTAACACGTTCTGTATCTATCTAGCATGTTCTGAAATATATAATGAATGCAGCCTAAGCTTTACAACAGATAAAGCAAACAACTCTTTTGGCACTTCACCGATATATTATTTCTAGGGCTGTCAATTAAATTGCTGTTAATGTGCGCAATTAATGCAAAACCAAGTAACACATTAATTGCACATGTGGTTTTGGAGCCTGCGCCTGGGCTTTGATCTGCTGCTGTCACTGCCACCTTTGGGCCACCCCATGGGGCAGCACAGAGGACCACAGGGCAGCCCAGGAACAAGCTCCAGTCTGCTACAGCACAGGGGTGGGAGCACATGCAGATGCAGACACAGACTCAGCCTGCACACAGCCAGGAACACAGCCCAGTGGGTATAAAGCAGCATCCAACAGGTAAGTCTGTGGAGGGGAGGGGCAGAGGGAGAAGGAAGGGGTTGGGGGGACAGATTGAGGCCCCCACGGTGAGGGAAGGAGTGGGGCAGGTTCTGGGATGGAGTCATGGACGGCTTGTTCAGGCTCTCCCGCACTGCATGCAATAGGGGGGGAAGGGGAGACATGCGAGCATGTAGTGGGGGGAGAGGGGGGGGAAGAGGCTGGCATGCAGGCTGCTCGTCCAGACTGCCCAGCTCTGCATACACCCCCAGGGAAGGCATGGGGGGCACGTGCCCCCTGGATTTGTGTGTGGGATGGAGGTGGGCTATTCACTGTGGGCTGGAGCTGTGTGCTACCTTTGCCCTGGGAACTGTGCACTGGCTGCACCACGTGTCCCCTGCCCGCCTGGCAGCAGGAGGCACATGGTGTCGCACAGATCCTGGGGCAAAGGCACAGAGTCACAAACAGCAGGCAGCCCATCTCCACCCCACACACAAATCCAGGGGGGCATATGCCCCCTGTGCCTCCCCTGGGGGTGCAAACAGCAGCAGAGAGCTGCCCCCTCCCTCCATGCCCCTGGATGAGCTGCCCATGGCTCTACCCCTGCTCCATTCCCTCCCTCACTATGGAGGCCTCAATCTGCTCCCCTTTCCTCTCCCTCTGCCCTTTCCCTCCACAGACTTACCCACTGGGCACTGTTCTACATCTGCCAAGTTGTGTTCCTGTACGGTTACCATAGTTCCAGTTTCAAAAAAGCAGACACCTGGGGGGAAGTGATACGTTTGTACCCTGCCTCTGCCCCTCACTCCCAAGCCACAGCCTCCCCCACCTGCTTCTGCCCCTCATTCCTGACTCATAGCACCATGCATCCTGCCAGGGCATTAGGGGACACCCCCTCCCCAGGCACCAAACACCCCACACCCACACCTTCACAAATTCCCACTCCCCCACACACATACACCCCCCAACCACAGAAAGTACCTGCCTAATTTTTGAATTTTTAGCTGTGCAATTAAAATTGTGATTAATTGTGACTATTTTTTTAAATTGCACAATTAATTGCGATAAAAAATTTTAATAGTTTGATAGCCGTAATTATTTCAGAAACTCTGATCTTTACAGAACCACTGGAAGACTAGCGAGCGATAATGCAGTAAGAGTTAGCTTAAATAAGGCCAACCAACAATGCCCATGTCTCCTGTTCCATAAACTATATGCCATCTACAGCAATTTCTATATATAGAGTGCGACCTTCTATCCTGTGACAGAAGGTGATTTGTGCCTACAGGTGCTGTTTGGCAAAACTGCCTCAACAGAGAATCATGACTACCAGATGACATGGTGTGCCTTTCCAGAGCATAATTTCAGTAAAACTCAAATTTCTACATCTGGGCTTGGAAAGATAAGGTACATTCCCATGTTTCTTTAACCCTGCACCCACCAGCTGGCAACATATTAGAATTCTGCACATGAACTACAGCTGCATGCAACTACCATTCAATATAGAGGGATTACAATAAGAGTAGCTTGGCAGAGATAGGATGGATACAAGGGGTCTGGGAGAGTGAGTCACCCTGCCTGAACCCTGTGTGTGTGAGATCAAAGCAAAGAACTGAATGTATGCCTTGGTAACTCCAGTATGCCTCATGTCAGTACCATGTTGTATAGGTTCTGTTCTTACTCGACACAGGACACTTCATGCCATGGGAACTGTAAAGTAGTTAAATACGAAAGGAGTGTGGTCTGCAAGTTTAGCGATGGGCAAGTAAATACACAGCATTAGATGATGTCCTCTGTACAAGGATACAGGGAACTAACATTGCTCCACAGAAACATCACATCTCTGAAAAGCCACGTTTAATTGCAAGGCAAGCACAGGGGACTCCTGTTAAGCAGAGGTCAGGAGACAGACGAGTATGTTATGGACATACTGGAGCACTGTTCAAGAGAGCAGAGTAAAGGTACACACCCATACAACCTGGGCTACAACCTGACCTCATGTAGTCCCTTCTAGCCTTACTTTCCTGTGATCCCACGAACTGTAAATATTTTTTCTCCTCAAGTTTTCAGGATCTTGAATTTTGCTGAAACTGGTCTTCTAGAAAGGGATAACACCATGCCACAGCCTTAATACTGAATTCAGAAAATCTTGTCTCAATTTCCTAGGATTTTTTTTCATAAAACTTAGGGATTATTTACACAAATGTAGTTTGTAGCTAGATTTACAGCTGAGATACTATTGTGAGCAGGTACAGAATGTAATTCCTAACTAGCCCTGCTCATGTAAAAATGTTATAATGGAATGGAAGTAGAAGTATGCTCTATCTGGAGTAGTAAGTTGAAAACAGGATCAGAAAGAGAAGTCATGGATGTGGTCTAGGTCTCAATCTTGACAGTTCTGCTACAAGTTGACTGCAGTAAATTTTAAGCATGTGAAGACTGGTGCCTTTCCTCCACTTCCTCCAACTCTGTGCTCCATGACCCAATTTTAGCACAGCCATACACTTGGCCTGTACATTCCTAATCAGGTCAGACCCCAGATCTCTGTACATACAGAAGGGGAGAATGTGGCAGAGGCACTTTGGGGCAGTCCAAAGTACATACCAGTCTCTTCCTTTTTCTCTGGCAATACCATTGCTACACACCAAGAAACAATTCAGTATTGCAAACTATGACAGCAATCTATATTTTTTAAAATGCACAATAGTACTGTCATAGAGTATGCCAGAACTATTTTAAATAGTCACCGAGACAAAAAGAAACCAGAAGGTATGGCACCTTAGATACTGATTCAGAGACACAAGCTTTCATAGGCAACAATGTACTTAACCAGATGCTAAGGTGCCATCCTACCTTCTGCCCAATTTTAGATTAAAACATATTGCAGGTTAGCCAAAAAGAAAGTCAGGTGGGCAAAGGGAAGGGAGCCTGGGTGTGTTGGATCATCCGTTCTCTAATGGGTAGGCTATTCAGTGAGACGAGAAAAAACATCAAACGACTCATTTATGCAGGCATATTCAGGACAGCTTTTTGTTTTGAATTTTGCCTCACCAGCAACTGCATAATTGGGTTTACGATCCAAGGAACAGAATTAGAGGATAACCTGAGAAGTTAATAAGAACAGGCACTACGCTTGTATTAAAGTTAAACAGGCCAAACTGTTGTTTTTAGACTGTGTAGAAGAATAATTTGGGCCAAATTCTTAATTAGAAATAGGTATTAAAGTATGACGTACATACAAAAAACCCCCAAATCTGACATCTGTGTGCACATTTGAAGGCAGAATCTGGCCCTTTAAAACAAACTATAATTTTTGAAGTAAGTTTTTAGTTGTCCATGGGAAACAGGCAGGAAGCAGGAATTCTTTGCACAGTCATGGAACTATGACGTGATTGGAATAGCAGACTTGGTGGTATAGCTCGCATGACTAGAGCACTGTCATGGATGGGTATAAATAAACTGTTCAGGAGAGACAGGGAGGGGAGAAGAGGAAGAGTTGCTCTTTATGTAAAAGAGCCAAATCATCACTCAGAGTTCTGGTATGAAACTGGAGATAGGCCTATTGAAAGTCCTTAGGTTAGCATCAGAGAGGAGACGAACAAAGGTGATGTCATGGTGGGGGTCTGTTATACACCACCAGACCAGGAGGAAGTGGTGGATGAAGTTTTTTTCAAACAGCTAGTGGAAGCATAGACATTAGGGCTCGAAGGGACCTCAGAAGATCATCCAGGGCCTTGTTCTCATGGCAGCCGTCAATCATCTTGACATCTGCTGGGAGAGCAATACAGCAGTGCACAGGCTCTCCAGGAAGTTTTTGGAGAGTGTTGGGACTTTCTGGTGGAAGTACTGGATAGGCCAACTAAGGGCCGTGCTCTTCTTGACCTGCTGCTTACAGACAGGTAAGAATTGGTGGGAAATGTAGTAGCGGATGGTAACTTGGGCAGCAGTAACCAGAAGACGAATGAGTTCAAGATCCTGAGGGAAGGAAGGAGAGCAGCAGAGTATGGACCCTGGATTTCATAAAAACAGACTTCAACTCCCTCGCAGAAATAACGGGCAGGATCCCCCAAAAGGTCAGTCTGATGGGGAGAGGAGTCCAGGAGAGTTGGCTGTACTTTAAGGAAACCGTACTGAGGGTGCAGGAAGACTAGTGAGTATGGCAGAAGACCAGTCTGGCTTAGCAGGGAACTCTTCAGTAAACTGAAACACAAAAAGGAAGCATATAAGAAGTGGAAACTTAGACAAACAACTAGGGAGGAGTATTCTTTGGAGATGCAGAAATGAGATCAGGAAGGCTGGAGTTGCAGCTAGTAAGGGAAGGGTAAAAAGAAGGGTTGCTATAAGTATGTCAGCAACGAGATGGATCAAAGAACATGTGGGTCTGTTACTAAGTGGGAAAGGCAGCCTAGTGACAAACAATACAGCAAAGGCTGAAGTGCTCAATGCCTTTTTCACCTCAGTCTCTACAGACAAGGTCAGTTCCCAGACTACTGCACTAGGCCGCACAGTCTGGGGAGGAGGTGAGCAGCCAACAGTGGCAAAAGAATAGGTTAGGGACTGTTTAGAAAAGCTGGCTACGTACAAGTCCATGGGGCTGGACGTAATGCACCTGAGGATGCTGAGAGAGTTGGCCAATGTGATTGCAAAGCTGCTGGCCATCATCTTTGAAAATGCATAGTGATAGGGAGAGGTCCAAGATGATTGGAAAAGGACAAATAAAATATAGTGCTCAATTTTAAGAAAGGGAATAAGGAGGATCCAGGGAACTACAGGCCGGTCAGCCTCACTTCAGTTCCTGGAAAAATCATGGATCAGATCCTCAAGGAATCCATTTCTAAGCAACTTGGAGAAAGTGGTTAAGAGCAGTTACCATGGATTCACCAAGGGCAAGTCATGCCTGATCAACCTGATTGCCTTCTGCGGTGAGATTACTGGCTCTGTGGCTGTGGGGACACCAGTGGATACATGATATACCTTGACTTGAGCAAGGCTTTTGATATGGTCTCCCACAACATTCTCACAAGCAAGCTAAGGAAGTATGGGCTGAATGAATGGACCTTAAAGCGGACAGAAAACTGGCTGGACTATCAGATTCAGAGGGTAGTAGTCAATGGCTCAGTGTCTACTTGGCAGCTGGTATCAGGTGGTGTGCCCCACCGGTCGATCTAGGGGCCAGTTTTGTTCAATATTTTGTGACCTAGATACTTCCAGGTATCATAGAGTGCAGAGGAGTGCACCCTCAGCAAGTCTGCAAATGACACCTGTGGGGGGAGGGGGAGTAGTAGATACTCTGGAGGGTAGAGCTAGGATTCAGGGATATCTTGGGAAACTGGAGAATTGGAACAAAAGAAATATCATGTGCAAAGTCCTGCACTTAGGATGAAAAAATCTCATGTGCCAGTATAGGCTGGGGACAGACTGGCTAAGCAGCAGCTCTGCAGAAAAGGGCCTAGGTGTTACAGTGGACAATAAGATGAATATGAGCCAACAGTGTGCCCTTGTTGCCGAGAAGGCTAATGGCATACTGGGTTGCATTAGTAGAAGCATTGCCAGCAGACTGAAGGAAGTGATTATTCCCGTCTAGTCGGTACTGGTGAGGCCACAACAAGAGTCCTGTCCAGTTTCGGGCTCACCACTAAAAGAAAGGCTGTTGACAAATTGGAGAGCCAGCAGAGGGCAATTAAAATGGTTATGGGGCTGGGGCAATGACTTCTGAGGAGAGTCTGAGGGAACTGAGCTTATTTAGTTGCAGAATAGAAGACTGGGCAGGGAAGGGAATTTGACAGCAGTGTTCAACTACCTGGAAGGTGGTTCCAAAGAGGATGGAGTTAGATTGTTCTCATTGGTGGCAGATGACAGAACAAGGAGCAATGGTCTCAAGTTGCAGCAAGGGAAGTTTAGGTTAGATATTAGGAAAAACTCTCTCACTAGGAGGGTAATAAAGCACTAGAAACAGGTTACCCAAAAAGCTGCAGAGTCTACATCCTTGGAGGTTTTTAAATCCAGCTAGACAAAGCTTTGCTTGGGATGATCTACCTGAGGATGGTCCTGGTTTGGGCAGGGAATTGGACTAGATGACCTCCTGATATCCCTTCCAACCCTAATTTTCTATGATTGGATTTGCCAGAGGAAATGAGGTAAATAGGTGGTCTTTCAAACTGTGATTCCCTTGCCACCTCCCACAAATAGGGAACTTTATATTTTTTTTGGACAATAAAGTTACGATGTTTTCAGACTTCCTCCCTTCCTGTCTGAAATTAATTTAGTCAAGAAACTAACAAGGGCAGTTTCCACAAGATTTACCGGATTTTAATTATCTATTAAAATGAAGTAAATGGAGACCCCATTCCATGGGTCACAGAAAAGATTTATCACTTCAGAGTCTTAAGTGATTTATTCAAGAATTGTTAAGTACATGACATTTTCTTGTTCAAGGAATTTAAAGATTTCCTGCCATGAGATGCATGGTATTTACAGAGGAGTGTCCTGCATTCAGATTTGATCTTGCAAAGCTCCTAAGCACTCTAGTCCACCCAGGAAAACGCTTAAACACAACATAATTTAAACAGGTGGGATTTTTAATAATTTCCCCCACTATTAATTAGATAAAACTGTAATTTAAAGAAGGGTTAAAAATGCTTACATTTTGCAACTTATTTTTGGCAAAAACTACAAATATACTGCAAGTGGATTCAGTTTCCATAGTATTATTTAATGCCTACATGCAACCAAGGATATTGATCTTATATTGGAACTGTGCTTATTCTGAGCACCCAATCAAAACCAAAATATTGACTGCTTCTTTTCCTCGAGGAGCCACACATCTCATGTTTCTCGTTCTTCCCAATATTGATGTTGCAATAACAAAAAGCTTTGATTTATGATGTGTGTATCTGTACTGGATCAGACTCAATACTCGTCTAATAACCTGCTGCCAACAGTAGCCAGTACGGTGCTCCAGAGATGTGGGATAATGTTATTAATGTATTAAATGAAAGTCTTCCTTCTCAGTTTTGTGTTCAGCAACAGAAGGCTGAATACTTTGGAGGCATCACTGTTTAAAAAACGTGAAAAATATAGTATATAACTCTTGAATAGATTTGGGAGAATCAGATATATGGTACAATTACTGTTTTGCTCAATGAAAAGAAATTAGTGAGTAAAGCTGCTGATTTATGAAAATAAAATAAATAAATAAACTGTTTAATACTGTATGATCAAAATACTTCAGTAAATGGACTAGAGATTTTGAAGATATTAGCCTTCTCTCTCATATAAAGGGTAATCACCATTACCAGGCTAGCAAAGGTTGTCCAACTATTTGTGAGCCTGAGGACCTAGACCATTAGCCCTATCAAGTTCAGGAGCAACTTTGCCTCCCTTCTCCCAAAGCCACAAGCTTGAAATTTCCACATTTTCATTGTCCAATAGATCTACTTACTCCCATGTATAAAAGTCAAGGATGACAGGCCTTTAGCTCCAATGTGCTCCCTCTCTCCCAGTCAATTTGTAGGCAGCCACCACTGAACGAATCCTAGATTTTAATCTGTCCTACTCTTAAGAATTCTGAAGATCTCCCCATCTCATTTACAAATTCTGGGCACCTGTCCCAGACTTTAAAAAAGTAACTGAAAAGGGGGCCTTTATCTTTTAGTCTACATTTGCCACAAGTGAACTGTATGATTCATTTACACATTTGTATGCAAATTCACATGCTTTAAGAAATCTTGTTAGCACAACAAATCACTTGTTTTTTCCAGTTAAATTCTTTACATAATTTGAAATTTTCAACAGTTTTTTTAGATGTCTGTTCAAATTCTTACAAAAATTTTCCATTCTACTAAAATAGGAATATAGCAGTGAAATTATTCTTCAATATGGCACACAACCTGGATGGAGATGCTTTATATATTAGTATTTGATTTCAATTCTGTCTGCTAAGAAAAATTTCTTAGCACCGATAAAAAGAAAATTAACATTATCAGCAATTGGCTGTTTTTGGCCAGTGTAGCTGATAATGTCACTAATAAATGTTGCGTGTATGTGCACAGCTGCAGCATGCACATGGCCAGGAATGCAGCTCGACAGCTCAGAGAGCACTGTCAAACTGGTAAATCCAGCAGATTGAGGACCCCATAGTGAGCGAGGGAGTGGGAAAAGGGTAGGGGCATGGGCTGCCCAGCCAAGGCGGTGAATGCAACCCTGCCAGAAGTGGGACAGAGCCATAGGTGGCTCATCCGTGGGATGTGTG
>NW_017729026.1:27808328-27809961 GCF_001723915.1 Gavialis gangeticus
CTGTGCTCAGGTCAGGTGGCGGTGGCACTGGGAGGGGTGGCTATAGGGTGGACTATATCCATCCCAAAATTCACCATGGCCACCATCCCAGTGCTGCTGCTGCCCACCCCAAACGCAACTCCAACCCAGCCTCCCCCACCAGGAAGAAGGCTGGCACAACCCCTGGCCCCAAGCCTAGAGCCTGTCCTTGCCTCATGCACATAGCTCAGGGGGGCACATGCCCCCCATGGCTCCCTCAGGGTGTGTGCAGCAGCAGGGAGCCACTCCCCACCCCCTTGGACAAGCTGCCCACAGCTGTCTCACTCCCAGCAGGGTTGCATTCACCACCCTGGCTGGGCAGTCTCTGCCCCACTCACTCCCTCATGATTGCGGGGGGGCCCTTGATCTGCACCCTCCACATCCCTTTCCTTCTCCACAGACTTACTGGCCAGACGCTGCTCTCCATGCTGCTGGGCTGCATTCCTGTAAATCGACTTTTGGATTGTTATCAGCCAATATGGCTTGTTAATAACTGGCCATCGGTATTGGCCAAAAAAATAGTCATCAGTGCACCCTTAATAATTTATCATTAATATTAGTAGTGGCCCACTGCTGATATCAAACAGACAAAGACAATTTCAAGAATATTTTTAAAAGCTACAGTTTATTAGTACAATTCCAAACTTTTAAAATGTCATTTTAACATTAATAAAGGATGTCTATAATAGATTGAGGTAAAGCATAGGCTTTGCTGATTTTGGAAGGCAAGAATTAACCTGGGATCTTTATTACAAGTCTTGCCAATGCTGTAGGCATCTGACAAGAGACACAAAATACACATGTACTTTTGAAGTCACTGAAAACGGAAAAAAAAGAGCTCAAGAAATAGCAAGCTTAAGGCAGACATCAAACTACTTAACCCATGTAGTCTTTAGCCCCCAAATACACGAGAGGTGCATGGCCCAGGTCCTGGGGGCAGGAGGGCAGTTCTGTCTCATGAAATCACTCTTTCCTTCCACAAAGTCCCACATCTCCATCTTTCTTATTCAGCTTCCCCTCTACCACAGCCCATGGTCAGCATGCAGCTGAAGCTGGTACCTGCCCCAGTCAATTTCTTATTGGCTTTCTTCTTCTCTAATAGAACAGGAAGCCATATATCCTAAACTCAAACTTCAGCTCCCTTTATTTTGTGCAGATTCAGTTAGAGCTGCTGTGAAACTGACTAAAGGGACAACTGCCAAATCTTTGCTGCTTGAGATTCAGACAGTGTCACTTCGATGTAGTGGAGGTGTACAGAGAACTTTGGCTATAAACCTATGCTTGAGACCGATAATATTTCCTGGTGGTAAAGGCCTGTAGTGAAGAAATGGATCCAGTGCTAACAGGAATAATTTATTGCCTTGAAGGAGGGCAGGATGCCTGGTTCACTGAGATGCACATGAATAGTTTGTACTACGAAGTCTCTTCTTGACACCAGTGACACACCTTCTGTATCAAGTCTTCCCCTCTTATTTAAGCTTATGGAAAAAGGCATAGCAAGACAACTCAGTTTAACAGCCTGAGATCATTTACTTTGGTTACCAACTTGTCCATAGCAAAAACAGCTCTGCTGGTAGTGGTAGACATTCTCTTCTTAATACAATACAAGTATCGA
>NW_017729026.1:27814961-27819100 GCF_001723915.1 Gavialis gangeticus
AACAGCCTGAGATCATTTACTTTGGTTACCAACTTGTCCATAGCAAAAACAGCTCTGCTGGTAGTGGTAGACATTCTCTTCCTAATACAATACAAGTATCAAGTAGTCATCAGAGCCATCAGCTGTATTGAATATAGAGGACCACAGCATGTTGACTTATTTGCATACTTAGTGGAGGATCAGGCTACTCTAAGGTGGCACCTTATTGAGGGTCTCAGAAAACAGAACTAAATATTCACTGTATTACAGTAGCACCTAGACCCAGTCATAGACTATACTAAGTAAATGCTGTATAAAACTGTACCCGCAAGGGGAGCACCCACTCGTGCACTGTGTGCAGTCTGGAGGGGCCAGGGGCCTTGCTGGTATAGCCTTTGGCTCCAGTCCAGGCTTAACTCATTGTCCTAAACAGAATAAGATATACCTGTAAAAGTCTCTTTTTGGTATAAAATCTTTGCTACAGTTTTGCTAGCATAGCCAGTTCAATTAGGGGTGCCATTTTTCCACACTAACTAAAATAACTCCATCAGCAAAAACAAAGGTAGACCAGGCCTCAGCTTTATATCTTTATTTTCACTAACCTGACTGGAGCCATTAATGTTCTGGGGAGGAGAGAAGGAGGCATGAAGTCTCTGAACCCTGGTCTGACAAGGTAAAGGCAGGGTGGTGCATTTGCGCACACACACCTTTTATAGGCTGGCTTATAACTTTGGGATCTGGCAGGGATCACAAGGGGAAATTAAACTAAAATAACACAAAGATAACAAATTATTTAACTTGATATTGGAGTAAACAATAGATCTGGTAAAAGAGCACTCCGTGCCTGAATGCTTGTCCAACATATTTCCTAATTATACAACAACACACAAAAAACCCCTTCCTTGTCCTTGTACCTTTCCTGGACCACCATATCTACAACACTTCAGTCCTACTAAAAGTTTGAATACTACACTTTAAGCAACTGTCAGTGGTAGCAACAATACTGAAATCATACTTTGATAGTAACATAGTTCAATAGAAACAACAGTCTGTGCCCACTGATTAGCAGCCCCACCTTTACTTTTATTTGGCTCTTCAAGATTGCTCATTCACCAAATGCAAGACTTTATGCTGCTAGCCCAAAATATATCTCGTTAGTTTGCTTATCTGCTCTATCTTGCCTAAAGGAGTAAGTTTTAAAAACAATTTTGCAGGACTGATTTAAGATAACATGCATACTTTCAGAACACATGACATTTAGACTATAAGGCAGGATCACAGTTTTTACAGTAATCTGAAGTTAGTGTTTTCCTCCTGACTCTCTAAAGAATGGCCCTTGCAAAAGTATATTTCAAGCAGGATTAGAATTAAAACACGCATTAAACATGATGTAGTAGCTTCTAATCACTGATCAGAGTAAAGTAGTTTGGGCCTTCCAAATTAATCTTGCTGTTGGACCTTATTCTACATACAGCCAGTACCTTTTGCCACTTATCTCTGTTCTTGTTCAGAGGACTCTGCAGATGCTAAGCTACGTTTCTTTCAAACCTGGGACACTGTGACCTCCCAAAGTGAGTGGAAACTGCAAAACTGGAATCTAGAAATGCCTGAGCACCAAGCGACAAACATGAACACATAATATGAGATGCAGAGTTACAGTAGTACATGTATTAACTCAAGACATTAAGGTGACAAAGCTCCATCCACCCAGATGCCACCAGGCCATAGCAAACATTCTGTGGAAATGGGCAAGTTGTTATTCTGGCATCCCTTTCTGTTAAGCTTTTAGATTTCTATACCTTAGAGTTCCAACAAAAAAAAAGTGAGTCAATTGCATCCCAGCCTTCTGAGCTTGTGTCCCATCCTTCTAGAGTTCACAGCTTTCCAAGCAGTCAGAGTGAAACTAAAGTTACTAGTCAGTTTTCATTGCTGCTGTTGACAGTACCTTAGGAAGCTGGTCAACCAAACTAAATTTCCTCCTGTTACAGCAAAAGCTTTGTTATCCGGCACCCATGGGAAATGGGAGGTGCTGGATAACCAAATATGCTAGTTACCTGGGAGGCATCTTTGCCTGGTTGGGCTGCCGTCCCTTCTGCCGCATCCAGTGTGTCAGTGTGCCGGGCAACAGGCACCGTGCCGCCCCTCCCCTAGCATCAGTTTGCTGGGGAAGAGGCAGGGGGCCCCCACACAGGCTGTTTTGCCCCGGGCCATGGCCTGAAGTGGGACTTACTGTTTTGTTTTTGCCACGTCTACCAGCATGCCGGTTCATGAAGTGCTGGATAACACAGCTTTACACCTGGCTTTCTAAATACAGTAAGAGACAAACACTGGAGAGAACAGGATACACCAGTGGGTCTCAAACCTGTTAAAATGGAGGCAATGTCAGAAAATACCAGCCCTTAGTTTTTACTCAGTTTTTGACTACAGAAAAATAACAGAGAAATTCTTCTGTTGCAGGGAAACCAGAAAAGCCACAGCAGGGCTGAAATAATTCCTAATGGACATCTCTGTGTTTATCTTGTGAATCTTACTTGCACAACTAACAGCATCCCTGAAAAGACCTCAAGGCCATAAAGCAAGAATATAAAAAGTGCCAACACTAGATAAGACCAATGAGCTATCTAGCTGAGTAGCTGGTCTCTGACATTGCAGGAGAGCATCAGAATGGATTTCTCTAGAACAGCAGTGCCCAACCCTTTGTGCCCTGCAGGCTAGATGGTTAGTGCCAGGTCTGTCTACAGGCCAGATCTGGCTGGTGGGCTTGATTCAGCATGTGGGGCTAGGGAAGGGTA
Source organism: Gavialis gangeticus (assembly GCF_001723915.1). Taxonomy (NCBI): domain Eukaryota; kingdom Metazoa; phylum Chordata; order Crocodylia; family Gavialidae; genus Gavialis; species Gavialis gangeticus. The sequence goes on from NW_017729026.1 coordinate 27,817,733, forward strand.
GAAGAGCCAGGGGGGGCTGATTCCTCTTCAGGTGTAGAGGTGGAGGTGGCGGAGGGGGAAGGGAAGGTACAGAGGTCTGGCCTGATCTGGACATGTAGGGGTCAGGTCCAGCCCTGATCACACTGTGCAGCAATGGCTCAGGCAGAGTGGGATCTGGGAAGTGCGGAGCTTTCACTGCTCCCCCACTGCCAAGTTTTCCCTCATGGGTTGGATGCCATGGCTCTGTGGGCTTGATATGGCCCATGGGCCAGAGGTTGAGCAACCCCTGCTCCAGAGTAATTTATCTCCTATTTCAATACCTTCCCTGGCCTCCACCATTTATCAGGTGAGAGATACCTGAGGACACATCCAACCGTCCTGTTCCGCTGCCATCAGTAGATCCATCCTACTATGAATGTCCCCAGTCCCTTCCTGAACCTGGCTGCATTATCTGCCTCCACCACCTCCCACAGCAGAGTGCCACACGCTAACGGCATGTGGTATGGCGCCAAATCTATCTTTCTCTTGGTGCTTTGTCATGACCAAGTTACAGGTTTACAGTTTCCAAGAGCTCAGAGAAATCAGAGCACTCCAGCTTGGAAAGAAACGTCACTTCATCTCTGTAGACTACTTTGACCAAGAAGAGCGCTCGGGGGACAAACAGCACTGGCTGGACATGCAGTAAGGTCCCACAGAGAGGTTCAGGCACACATTCTCTTGCTTGTTTTAAACCTGTTGCCTACTCTGAGCAGCGGCAGGCCTCCTAGTCCTAGTGTGGAACAACATTTCCTGGTTCACTTGGGCCAAACCCCCAGGGAGCTTGTACAGGCCCAACTGAAGATACTGGGGCCCTGCTAAGAACGAGAAAAGCAGCATAGTGAAGTAGATGCCCCCCCAGGACTCGGGAGAAAGTCTTGATGGCCTCCCACAGCAGTATTCAGTCCCCCTCTGCCAGAGATTATGATGATAATAATCGGACAAAGGGGAACAAAATGACCATTTTCTGGCCCCTTTCTGTCCGGCCCTGTGTCGGGCCCTGGCAGCAGACAGCCACCTGTAGAGCCTCGAGCAAAGCAAAACAACCTGCCCCCGCCCTGCCACCACCCCTCACCCCGCACGTGGGCAGCGCCTCGGTTCAGCCCGGGTGCCGAGCCGGAGACCAAGCGCCGCAGCGGCGGGGCAGCCCTGGCCAGGACCCACCTTTACGGCCACGTCCGGGGCGGCGTCGACGGGCAGTGGCTGGGGAGCAGCGGGCGGACCGCGCAGGTGTAGCACGGCGTCCCGGCTGGCCACCAGCGGCCGCGCGTCGCCCTCGTCCTCCTTGTCCGACTCAGAGTCGCTGCCGTAGGAGGCCAGCGCGGCGATAGCGGCCGACATGTTGGCGCGGGG
>NW_017729026.1:27819241-27819885 GCF_001723915.1 Gavialis gangeticus
GGCGCGGCAACGGCTTCGCGCGGCCGTTAACGGCTGGTTGAAGCTTCCAGGACCCGCGGCAGTGGCGCCGAACTCCAAGTCCCAGCGAGCACCGCGTCGCTATGACGTCACTGGCGGGGTTCCCATAGCCGCCTTGCTGAGGGCTCCGCAGCTGGAACACGCTCATGCTGGAAGCACTAGCTCCCTCGGGCGTGCTGAGGCGGCGGTTAAGCTGGTTCCCGAGGCGACACCCGCCACACACCTGCGGCGGATATTTTAAAACCGTTGGGGGAGGGGGGCGGGGGAAAAATCCTGACTGCATGACTTGTGCGCATGCGCAAGGCTAGCCCCAGAGACCCACGGCTGTGGTGCTCGCCTTCCGGCCAGGCTTACACCTGAGCGCCAACCTGTAGGTCGCGCTCCGCCCACACTGCTTGGACCAGCCAGCCGCTCTGCCCCCTTCCCGTCATAGCCCCGCCTCGGCTGCTCTGATTGGCTGCCGGGAGCCGGTTTATTAGACGTCACAATACACCCGTTCTGCCCCAGCCCCCACTCCACCCAGCCAACCCCTCCCTCTTCCCCCGGCGCTGGGCGAGCGAACTGGACTGTACCACCTGCCCTCCCGCGGGAGGGGAGGGTGAAGAGGAGGCGAAATCCTCCTGCAC
>NW_017729026.1:27824885-27826558 GCF_001723915.1 Gavialis gangeticus
AGCTGGACTGTACCACCTGCCCTCCCGCGGGAGGGGAGGGTGAAGAGGAGGCGAAATCCTCCTGCACTCTGTTTAGGAGTGGAGAGGGGCCGGAGTCGCGCAGCCCGCGGCAGGGGCGGGGAAACAGCGCCTCGCGCTGCGGAGCGGCCGGGGGCGAGACCACGCCCCCTCCCCCCACGCGCGCACACACGCGCGCCTATTGTGAAGCCTTCGGGTAGCTCCGCCACCCCCTCCTCCCTCCGGGTGCGTTCCACGCCGCTGCGCGTGGGGAGCGGTTGCCAGGAGCCGTTGCAAGTTGGGCTCCGAACCGCCGCGGAGCCCCCACGGGGGAGGGGCGGCGGCTGCATGAAGGTGTGAGGGGACCGGCGGCGCCCGCCGGAGCAGCGCGACCGAGCCAGGCAGCCGGTAAGTGCCTTGCGCGCCCCGGTGGCTATGGCAACGCGGGGGGAGGGGCTGGGCCGCCCCGGCGGGTGTGGGGTGTTACCCCCGGGGCGGGGTGGGGGGTTGTGGTACCGGGGACACCCCCCGCTCTTTGTGCCAACCCGCGCCGAGCTGCCGCCCGGCCGCCTCTGCCGCTTGTGGCCGGGAGCTGCCCCCAGGAGCGCGGCTCGAGCCCCTTTCATCTCGCTCTGCGCCGGGAAGGACAGGACCGGCCCTGCCCTGCCCTGCCCTGGCACCGGTCCCCTCGCCCGCTTCTTTTCCTGCAGCAGCTGCCCCCCCTTTGGTCACAGAAATCCTAGGAAGTGAGGGCTGAAAGGGACCGTAGGAGGTCGCTAGTCCGGTGCTTCTCAACCTTTTAGGTAGCAAGACACATTTGTAAATGCCAAGGGCTAGTGTGACTCAATGCTCCTCACTCCTGACCTGCTGCCCCCAGTGTGTGGGGCTGGGGGGCCCCATGTAGCCCCTCGCAGGCTGGGACTCTGCCAGCCTGCAAGGGAAAACCCACAGTTTCCCACGTTTTTCTCCTTTAAAGGAGGAATCCGTTTTTCAAGTTTGTTCATGGCTCTTCCATATATTCTTGCAACCCACTTTTGGGTTTTGACCCACGGGCTGGGAAATGTGGATCTAGCCCAACCTTCTGCTCAGAGCAGGACCATCCCCAACTAAGATGCAGGTGGCCTTTGAAGCCCTTCTGCAGAATTAAGTGGGAGGGTGCCAGGGAGATGTCCGTGGTGGAGGCTTTGACAAGCAGCAAACAGACAGCTTAGCTTCAGGTGGATTCTCACCTCCCCCCTCCACCCTTAGGCACTGTGTGCCAGACCCTGGGCAGGAAAGCTGGTGCTGAAGGGGAAATCATGGCTCAGTCAGAGCTCCAGGGGAAGAGTTGAGTATTCCCATTCCCCGGGCCTCTCCTTAGTCTGCAGCTTCCACAGCCCAAGCAGGCTGATATGATCTACCAGTACGTCAAACATGCCAAGCGTGGGATTTCTCGTTCACTTCTACCTTAGTTCTGCACAAGTGGTTCTTAACTGCTTTTGGACTTGAGGCCCCCTCCATGCCTTGAGTGACACCCCGTTTCAAAACCTGATTTGTGTATTACGGTTCTGACCTCCTTGCAGAGAGGGGCTTGGCAGCTGGGGTGGGAGACTGGCCAGGCAGGGACAAGCCTGAGCCTGTGTCTGTCTGCTTATCTCCTGGCACACCCTTCAAAGGATCTCATGCTACCCCAGGGT
>NW_017729026.1:27831558-27837697 GCF_001723915.1 Gavialis gangeticus
GGCAGGGGCAAGCCTGAGCCTGTGTCTGTCTGCTTATCTCCTGGCACACCCTTCAAAGGATCTCATGCTACCCCAGGGTGCCATAGTGTACTGCTTGAGAATCATAGTAAGGTGAAAATGATTAGCCTTGTGTGCTTTACATGCCTTGTGTGAATTATCCCCGATACAACTTGCTTATTAGAAAAGAAAAACTCTCATTGTATTTAATTCTCCTACTGCCAGCAGTTGTTAGTCGATTCCATAGAAGTGCCTTCCTTTTTTTCCTGGCATATGGTTTCAGGGTGTTGTTTGAAGAGTTATGGTATAGATGCTTAAAAGGTGCATGTTTTGGTTTTACAGTAGGGCTATTTATATATTTTATGTGGGGTATTATGCTACCAATGTTTTGATTTATGTAACAGCAGTGCTTTGCTGTTGCCCTGTCTCAAGAGTTTGATTTCTTTCACGCTGTATGTAACACTGTCTTGTTTGTTATACTGCATTATGCTCAGATATTACAGGGGTTACTCACCATTAAAATGTAACTATTTAAGGGGGTTGAATGGATTTATGACAGTGTGGTTGAAATAATCTTTTGATGTAGGTTACATGTAGTCTTTGCTATCAGCCAGGTGTGTCCTTCAGCACACTCTCTTTTAAGAATTCAGGCAGTGTTTTCATTTATTATATTTCTGTTGGCCTAAACTGCATTAATGTTGAACCCACAGTGAGGTTTTTCCTGACTGTACAGGACACAGTAACTGCAGTTCTGGTTTAAAAAAAAAAAAAGTAGATGAAATTTCTATATATGGAAAAATACATGCATCTTCTAAACATTTAGGTGTAACTGAATAAAGAAGAGCAAAGCATTTGTAACAAAGGTTACAAATGAAAACCCTGCTTTTCCTGGAGTGGTTGCTGTGTCTTAAGTTAGTAAATGAGTATCTGTGAATTCAACAAAAAGGTTGTGTTTGAATATAGCATTTTAAAATGTTTTTCAGGTCATAGGGACTGCAAATATTTTGCTGATTTTAATCTAACCAGAGCTTCACAAGGGTACTAAATTCTTCTTAGTTTGAGAGATAAGTGTACTCTAAGGGGATGCAGGGTGGGTTTGGGACTTGGGAGACCTGGCTTTTGTTTCCACTATTGCCATTGATTTTTCTCTGTGTTCTTGATCAAGTCACTTTTCCTTCATCTACCTTGGGGGTAAGGATGAGGATCCCAAAGTGTGTTCCTGAGGCAAGTGTGTGCATCTAAACAGACATGGTAAACTATTATTTATGGTGTTTACAAATGTAGTTGTTTGACAATATTATTAAATACCCCAGATATGACTTAAAGAAATAAAAATAGTTGCAAGGGGTAGGTACTTGTAACATCATGTTATATTATGTTCTGTTTGTAACAGTGAGTTACAAATACCTTTCAGTAAAATGTTTCCTGTATATATACAGACATTCTCTCTCTCTCTCTTTTTTCCTTTGTTTTTCAGTATACATTTTGCTGGGTTTTTTTTCTTTCCATCTACCCTTTTCTGCCCTCCCTCCCCCCCATCAAATTCATTCCCTGTATTTTTGCTTTTTGCTCTGATTCTGTAAATAAACAGAAATCATGTACCAGCTTTTTTTTCCCCCTGACTTTTTATTAATCTCTTGCCGACTTACCTACTTGCATATACTTTCAACCTTCATCTGCCAAGGGTCTTGTAACCACAACTTGAAAAAATTACCAGATACTCAGCAGCCAGAGCTCTGAACTAAATTGTTGGGCTCCATTGTCCATAGGCATTACTGAGGCGAGAAAATAAAGGGTTTTTTTTTTCCTCGTCATCTCCATGCACTTTGCCTGTTAGGAAAGGAGAGAGCGGTGGAAACCTTACCAGTATGCTGTCCCTCAGTCCTGCTTGAAGCTTCATGTTTTTTAACCTCCAGCTGTCTGAGAAATTTGAACCTACCCTACTTGTTCTTACAGCTGGAAAGGAGAAGTATTATCTTTCACCTTGCCCCTTGCTTTTTTCCGCCACCCTAGAGCCTCATGACTGCTGCATAGGTAGTGATAGATTTTCCTCAGCCTTAGGCTTTCAACTGAGGCCCAGATCCTCAAAAATACTGAGGTGCTTAACATCAGTTGAGTTCAGCAGAAGTTAAATGGCTAAATCCTTTTGTGGACCTGGTTGTAAGATGTTTGAAGAAGTGATCTAATTTGCATTTCCAGTACTCAATAAAAACATAAGTGGGTCACTGCTACAGAATAGAATATACTGGAAAGTTATATTCCTTGTTAAACCCTCGTGAGAGGGGGGTGAAGGCCCTCTGCATAGAGCAGGGGCGGGCAATTATTTTAAGTGGAGGGCCGCTTACCCAGTTTTGGCAGGCTATCGAGGGCTGCATGGGTAGCACCCCTTGACAGGTGCCCCACCCCCTGGTCACCATCTTGGGACCAATGTCCAAGGGCCAGCACTGGTGGGGCCCAAAGTGAGGTGCAGGCTGGCAGGGGTCCATGGAGCTGGGCTGGGCTGCACCAGCGGGGGGGGGGAGCTGGTCTGGTTCCATAGAGCCCCTGCCAGCTGGGACCCCGTGCTCCTGCAACCCTGCTCTGGACCCTGCCGGCATTGGCCCTGGGACACCTGTGTGGGCCCTGTGCTCCCACTGGATCCCTGCCTGCTCACACCCAGTGCCCCCCAGCCCTGTGGTACAGGTTGGGGGCAGCGCACAGCCCTGACCCCCTGCTTGTCAGCAGGGAAGAAGCTGATGCTGAGCATGGGGGGAAAAATGGCACCTCGCCTGCCCCGTGGCCAGTGCCCTGCATTGCAAGTGCTTGAATAGGCAGCCCCAGGCAGGCTGTGAGTGGCTGCAGCGTGGGGCACCAGCCATGGGGTGGGTGAGGGGCCACTTTTCCTCAAGCTCAGCACCAGCTTGTAACCTGCCCCACTGTCAGCCTTGCAGTGGGGTTGGGTTACAGGGTGGTGCTGAGTGTGGGGGGTTGTGTGGAGAAAGCAGCCTCTCCCTGCCTCATGGCTGGTGCCCCACGCTGCAGCTGCTTGCAGCCTGCTTGGGGCTGCCTGTGCCTGCTCCGGACAGCCCCGTGGGCTGTGAGCACCTGCAGCACGGGGCGCTGGCCATGGGGCAGGCTAGGGGCTGCTTTTCTCCATGCACGGAAGGAGCCCAGGGAAAAGCTGAGCGTGGGGAGGAAGCAGCCCCTCCCTCACCCTGCGCCCAGTGCCCCACGCTGCAGGTGCTCGCAGCCCGCATGGGGGTGTCTGGAGCAGGCACAGGCAGCCCCATGCGGGCTGCAAGTAACTGCAGCACAGGGCACTGGGCATGGGTGGGGAGGGGCCACTTCCTCCATCCCCCCCCACCGCACTCCTTCCCTGCCCGGGGCCCCCTGTCCCGACTTACCTAAGCTTCCTGTGCCTGGGCAGCCACTGTGCTTCCAGCCCAGAAACCCGGCTGGGGCTTCTGGCTGTGGGACTGGGCCAGGCGGGCCCCACTGTTGTTGGAGGCTGATGGGCTTCCCCTGGGTCCTACTGCCCTTGGTTCCTATAAAACATGACAGGAACCAAGGGCAGAGAAATATTAATTCTCAAATTTTTTTTAGGGTCTTTGCGGGCCGGATAGAATGGCCTCGCAGGCCGTATTTTGCCTGCCCCTGGCATAAAGCCTCACCACAAGCCTTCCATGCATCCCACTGGGGCTAACACAAGGGCTTGCTTGAGGATGTGAGTTGCACCTGGCAGGATCATAATGCAAATTTTTATAAAGTCTGGAACTTCTTGTAGAGGTAGCAAATGCAAGCCTGGATGGAACAGGTAACAGGGAAAGCAGTATGGTCTCAAGCAGTCAGTTAATTTTTCCCTGGAATTGTTGGAGAAGTGCCACTTCAATGTCTCTATCTTCTAATGTGTGTCCTAGATTTTCTTTTTTGAGTGTCTGCTTTATTAGCTGTTTGTTTTTAACTCTCTAGGGGATAATGTTAGACTGAAAAATCGTATTTCTAGAAAATTAATATCTTGATTAGTTTATTGATGACAAAGATGAATGTAACTGAAATATTTCCCCTAATTAGTGTATTTTTTCAGTACTAAATAAAATGGTTGATCTGCTGTCAAAAGTAACCTCTTGTATTAAATATAGAGCCTTTGGAAGATAATAAATGTAACTTTATTTTGTAAAGACTGTTGGGGCAGTCCATAGAATTACAGACCTTGATTTGCAGCTGGAAAATTGGTGTGGTAATGATTAATATAGAATAATAACATACCTGAAAGATCATAATCTAAGAGGATCTATCTAGCCACTGTGGTTTCTGCAAGGGAAAGTTGTGCTTACTGATCTGCAGGTTCTTTGAGTGGGTCCATAAATAAAGTGATAAAGTAGAACCAGTTGCCCTTCCTTTAGATATTGTAAAGGCCTGTGACATGTTATAGGTCAAAAAAGTGGCTAAGAGAGAAAACAAAAGTAGGAATAAATGGTCAGTTTCTGTTCATGACAAAAAAATACTGTGGAACCTTAAGTCATGTATTGGGAATATTAGCATGTAATATATTTATTAATGATCTGATTGGTGAAGTGACAAAATATGCAAATGACCTGTACTTATTTAGATTAGTGAAGTCCAGAGAAGACTATGAGGAGCATCAGAGGAGTTTAAATAACCTAATACATGGGTACTACAGTATCAAATGAAATTGAATGTTTATAAATTTACAGTAGTGCACGATGGTAACAAACATTTGAACTAGTCAGGGTGCTGTATTTAGAGGATGAAGACAAAGATTTGGGCATCACTGTGGATAGCTTGTGGAAGGCCTCTGTTTTATGCACAGCTTCAGTTAAAAACAAATAACTTGTTATATACCTAAAGAATGGGGTAGGGAGTAACACAGGAAACATTATAATGTCCTCATTTAAATCCATGATAATCAGATTGTGAACCCCAAGCCACATGGGAAGCTCTTCACATGAAACATTATCAAAGTAATTTTGATTGGTTGGTTGCTTGCTTATTGACGGCATGGAATAAGGGTTTCCTGACTTCCGGAAAAATCTAAGAGGCTTACCATTTTTAAAGTATTTTTCTCTGCTGGACTATGCAGGTGTTAACTACTGTACTATAGGTTTCTTTTTTTTCTGAACTGAAAAAAAATGTGACACAATATATTTAAGGGTATATTTAGTGCCAGGGGCCTTTGGTTAGCACTGACTGCATGTTGCTCCTGAGCCAGTTGGAGCTCAGTGTTACTCATATTTGAAATGTTGTGTAAAGTGAAGATCACAAATCTCAAAAAATGTTGCAATATTGTAGGGAATTTTGAGAGGGCAGCAAGAATGTTTAGGGGCATAGAAAGCTCATCAGAAAGGCTGTGAAAGACTGGGATTGTTTAGAGTAGAAAGGAGAAGAATATCAGGGAATGTGGGAAAAATGTATAAAATAACAAATGCTATAGGAAAGAGAGATGGGGAATTTATGTTCTCCGTTATGGCATCATGCAAGAAAAAAAGGAACACTCTGTGAAACTGAAAGTAGTTGATTGGCATCTTTCTGGCAAAATCATTTCTCATTGGAAACTGTCAAGCTGCTCAAACTGAAAACTTAAGGGAGAGAGAAAGAGTCCTTCACATCAAAATAGCCACTTGCCCAGTGGTTGTGAGGCTTAGGTTCAAGTCCTTGTCTGATGCAAACCCCATTTTCTCATATCAAAGATGAGTGCCTAGCTAGTAGGATGCACAGTCTCCCATTGAAACTGTTCTATTTGTATAAATATTCATCAGAACAGGAACTTGAACCTTTGTCTCTTGCATCCCAGATGATTGTCATAACCATGGGGGAGTCGATTTCTCTATCTCTTTGGCCCAATGACTATTTCATTATTTATACCAAGTGGAACAGTGCCAAAGGGGAGGGAAAGAAGGGGGATGTGAGGAGAAAGCGAGAGACAAGCCCTCAGTAGCCTGGTGGCTAGGGTATTTGTGTAAGGCACTGACAAGAACACTGTCCGAGGCCCTGCCTGCAAACTCCCCAGGGTAGATAGTTCCAGCCATAGCCAGCCTACCAGAGGCATGACACGGATGGACACGCACTGCACCCTGAGGGACCCTTCGGGCCCTGCGGTGCCCCCCTTGGGCACCTCAGAGACTGCCACCCAGACGGAGCCCAT
>NW_017729026.1:27837708-27854964 GCF_001723915.1 Gavialis gangeticus
TTTAGCCTGGAAAAGCGCAGGCTCAGGGGTGATCTGATGGCCACCTATAAGTTTATCAGGGGTGACCACCAGGATCTGGGGGAACACTTGTTCACCAGAGCACCCCAAGGGATGATGAGGTCGAACGGTCATAAACTACTGCGAGACCGTTTCAGGCTGGACATAAGGAAGAATTTCTTTACTGTCCGAGCCCCCAAGGTCTGGAACAGCCTGCCATTGGAGGTGGTTCAAGCACCTGCATTGAACACCTTCAAGAGCAAATTGGATGCTTATCTTGCTGGGATCCTCTGACTCCAGCTGACTTCCTGCCCTTTGGGTGGGGGGCTGGACTCGATGATCTTCCGAGGTCCCTTCCAGCCCTAATGTCTATGAAACTGTGAACACAGAGGCAGAGATTCCAGATAGAGCTCAGTGTTGTCACATGAAGCTTCTGGAGATTAGTTCAGTAAGTGCTGCAGAGCACTGAGGGCAGGTGGTAAGAAGTAATGCACAAAACAAAAGGGAATGACCTCTGTGGCACTTTTCCAGGATCTGCCATGGCAGCCATAAAGCTCAACACCTTTAGAAGGCAATCTCTCTCTGGAAGACCTGGAACAGTCTCAGCATTTGAGCTGCTATTGGATTATTAATAAATATATTGCTTAAGCCATTCTTTCTAGTAACTATGACCTTGGCACGTGCATTCAGTGAGCAGAAGTCCTTATGGCCAGGTTTCTTTGTACATATTCTTTCATAGGGATAAAATAGTTCTGAGACCACCCTGTAGATTCGTTCGCAATGTGTCTTAATGGTTTCATGCAAATCAGTTGGTTAATTTGTCAGTCTTCGCCCTGTCACCACATTTGATGCTTGGATAGAGGAAACAACTTGTGTTGAACACTTCTAAGCTTCTGCTCTGTTAAATGAATAGTTTGAAATATTTAGTCCTGTTTCTGAGTGCTTTGTGACTATATTAGTCTCAATGAAAGCCCAAGCTGTCTAAATGGATCATGCTGTATGCCTGTCATTGATTAGGTGGAAAGCCTCTTCTTTCAAACACTGGAGTACACTCCACCAGGGCCTGGTCAGCATCTTCAGTCCGTTTCTGAAAAATGTCTGAATCTAGGATCTAGAGCCACCTATGGACTTTACTTAAGTGTTATATTGGCACAGTGGCTAGGTTTTATGCCAAGTTTGGGAGTGTAGTCTAATCTCTGTTTAACATCTGTTTCTCCTCCTCCTCACCATCCAGAGTGCATGTTCCTTGCCGGTCACCAGCAATGGGATCTACACCAACAAATACTTAAAAAAGAAATGTACTTGCCTTACAATAACTTTTTTTTTCCAAGACGTTGTAGTCGCTTAGTGTGATTACATGGCAGGTCCTCCAGGTCTTCTTTTTTGTAGTCCTTGGCTAGCATTGCTTTGAATTGTAAAAGGAAATCGATGGAAGGTTGTGGCCTCATAGGAGTAAGAGGAAATACAAGAACAGTCCTCCTTAGTGCTGCAATCTGAATTATTATGAAGAAGCACAGTTACTGTAGTTACTGAATTTATTTTCATTATTTTTGATTATATGATTTGGACAAAGTATTTTATATCAATACCTAGTAATGTAACATCTTAGTAATATTGAGATGTTGGCCAAGCAGCTTATCAAGAAAGAACATCTATACTTATAAATATTTACAAAGAAGCATACTGGCTCACTATGAATGTCTAGACAAATCTGAAGGTGCAGAAAATAGTAGTGGCAGAGAATGAGGATGCAGTGAAAATCAGAAATAAGTATTAAAAGTTTTTCCACCTGAGTTATTCATAGAAGATAAATAGTCATCTTTAATTTTTTTTAAAAGAGAATTGAAAACTGAACACCAGACTTAGGTTGTAGTGAATGTGTTAATTTGCAAAATTATGCGAACTTCACAGATTTGAAGGTGGGGCTCTGTAAATCTAATGATGTGGAAACCAATTTTAAAAGTGTAAAATGATGTTCTAGTAGCTAGTAGAGTTCAGCTTGGGAAAGAACAACAACTTGCTGATATGTTTATAATGCAGGGAATCCTATTTTAAGTCCCTGTGACCAAAAGTATTTTACATTTTTAAAGTCTTAACCATGATTAATGAAAGTTTGTTTGCTTAAATAGGTAAATTGCACAGTTATGTAGTTGGAAGTTAAATATAGTTTTCTTATTTATATTAATTTAGAAATTTACTTTTAAGACAGGTTTGCTTTGCTTGCATTATGATTATCCTGAACACTGGTATTTGTCTCTTAGACACAGTATTAATGTGTCTGTCTTAAATTTGTTTTTGTAAGGATTGGACGGCTCAGGGGATGGAATTGTCTTGTTTGAATCCAGTCCGGGTAGATAGTGTCTGAAAGTTAAAATATGAGGGCTATTTCATTGCCTCCATGGACAAATCTGTATATTTTAAAAACCGTCATTATAACTGGCACTAATTGACACCATTTATCTTTGCAGAGAGACCAAAGAATGAATAGATATAGTGACTGAATTAGCCTCTTAGCTTGCATCAATATTTTTTGTAAACTAAAAGTTTGGATCCCAGACTATCTTTCTGATACTGCTAAGCACAAATTCACTCAAGAAAATTCTTATGATGCCTGAGAGTTAAATGTCAATTTTTCTTGAACTGAAAGGCTTAGAGAACTTCTTAACACATTAAGACCCTTCTTGTGGCAGTACCTTTTGAATAGTATCAAAGTTAAGAATAGTGCTCACTAAAGCATATGGCTCATGTTCTTTTTACAGTTATCATTGCTTTCTTTTTCTCACAAGTTAATCTTTGTCACCTTACTGTCTGTCAGGGACATATGATAAGATGTTTTTCATGAGGTGATGAAGTCAGAATTAGATCGTGACCTTATACTTTGAAACTCCATTTGCCTCTCTTTCTTAGTAATTCTAGTAGCATTCTTCTGCCTAGAAGAAATACACTAATGGGCTTCCCAGAACTTACTAAAGCAAGTGTGCAAAAATCCAGGGATTAGTATGTTAATGTCAGTTTCCATCTTCATTTGATGAAGCTGTCTTTGATCTGCATGAGGGGTGGGCAGAATACAGCCTGTTGGCTGCATCTGGCCTGCCAAGGGGTCTTGTTCAGCTTGTGGCAGGTCCCTTAGCTCACCTGGCCCAGACACAGAAGGCAGCCTGGGCCGTGGTGCATGCAGCCAGTCCCACCACCCTCACGTATGCAATGGGGTGGTGCGGCAACTAGACTCAGCTTCCCAGTAGTCCCCACAGTGGTGACTCACTCTGCCCAGCTGCTGCTGCTAGTCCACCTTGTATTTGCTGCCAGGGATGCTGGACAGAGTGGGCGTGTGGGTGGGTGGGCAGGCAGGGTCTCCATGGAGACTGGCCCAGGACCCCTGTGGGGCAGGACATGCTTGGGTGGGAGGATGGGATGGGGCCATAAGCAGGTGGGGAGCAGTGTCTGGGAGTAGGACAGCCAGCTGGGACCAGGATTGTGGGGCTGGGGCATGCCATGATCTGCTCCCTGCAAGTCACTGTTGGTGGAACCGGCACCCGCTGCAAGGACATGCAGGGATTGGATTGGGGCTCTGCCCCCAGGCCCCAGCCCCATTCTGTCACCACCCTGCAGTCCTGGTCCTGCCCACTTGTCCGACTCCTGGACACCACTCCCCACCTGCCCGTGGCCCCGCCCCATCCCATCCACCCAGCTGAACTCGCCCTACCTGTGGTGGTCCTAGGCCAGTCTCCATGGAGACCCCACCCACATGCTCCATCTGGTGCCTCTGGTGGTGGGTGTGGGGTGGACAACCCAGGGCTGGATAGGACCAATTGACCCTCCCCTTCCACCTGCCTGTGGTGGACTGGCTCAGTACCGCCACCTTCAGTTCACAGCAGCTCATGGAAACTCCTTAAATGGAGTTTAAGCTCCAGCCCAAATAATTGCCCACAGTGGTCTACATGATAGATCCATAATATGGAATCATCTTGCACTACTAATACATTCCATCAACAGTATTCCCATTTTGGAGGTGATTATTCCTTTGGATCCAAACCCTATACACAGTCAGAGTAGTCTAGCTATGCAATTAGATGTTGTTTTTAGTTATTAGAACCTACCCTTACATCTTTGTTTTATGGCATATATGCATGTGGTATATAGTGGGGAATGTACATGTACTTGATCCAGGCTCCTTCTGATCCTGCACCACCAAAATGGCACTAGTTTTCTTATGGTTGGTGTCTTCTATATCAGCAGTAAATAGGATAATGTTTGCCTTCAGTTGAATGGATTACTAATGTTGGTAACTTGATAGAGCCCTTTATTTAAATATTTTGTTCATTCAACAGGATTTGCATAAGCCACTTTCTAATGATGAGTTAAGGTGTTTATTTACTTAATCGAAGACTTAAACCTCAGCTTTTGTCGAGTTTAAACTTTCAGAAAAAGTGTGTGTTTTGTGTTCTCAAGCTTGTAAAGATAACACATCAGATGTGAACTGAATGGAAATAGATTTCACTGTTGCTGTACTGAATATGTTGCTTGGCAAAAATGGAACATTAGCTTTTGTCAGTTCCTTTGCAGTCGTGGGCACCTGAAAGACTAAGGAATTATGTTAACTTAAAATTGTTGCTGTGTGGGAAATATATATGTAGCAGCTGAGATGGGCAATTCAGTTTTACAGAGGAGTGAGGCTGAAAAAAAGGGGATTGGTGAAGGAATGCATTACCGGAGATTTTTTTTCTTCTCATTCAAATAACAGCCAGGAAGATGATGTGGTGGTGTTCTTTTAATTTCTTTTCAGTGGCTTACTGACCTGTGGTATTTCAAAAATATGAGACCTCACAGCCTGAGGTGATATAAAACATGGAATTCTTAAATAAGGTCGAACAATCTTCCAGTGATAGAAGAATAGTTGGATCTTCTTTTCAGCATTTGAAAAGTGGCTGGGCTTCCAGTGAGGGTATTATAACTAAATCTTGCTATTGTTAGCTTCTGCCATTGTCCTTTTTACTGCTTCTGGCTAATGCTTAGAGTTCTCCACAGATGCTAGATAGCAAACTTTCAATTTGGTGTGTTTGTTCTCTAACATAATTCAACTGGAAGGAGGGAAAAACTAAAATACCAATGGAATAACTTTTGGAAAACATAAATTCAGTACTTGATAAACATAAAATATGTGTCCTTTGTATCAGAATTTTTAGGATATTGATCTCATAAGCAGCTTTTAGCATAATTTTTGTAACAACAAGACACTTTAAAACAGATAACATTCCCCCCTCCCCAATGACTTCTGTACTTGCTAAGCTATAAAGTCAGGCTTATTCTTATATCTCTCTGGCTCTTGTGAATCTTCAAATTTTCTGCATGGTTTCAACGTGAGGGGTGGAGAATGTTCCCACCAATAGACTGAGGGTTAGCACACTTTTAGGAAAGACAAAGATGCAGGTTTCAACACCCTCAGGCCAAAGAATGAATTAAATCCAAATATCCCATTTCCTGGGTCAGTGTGCTTAACTACTGGCTCTCATAAAAAGTGGGAGCAACCACTCTCCTGGCATTCCATTTTAAAGGAAATGGATTCTTCTCCATTCTTTTCAGAATGGATATAGGCTACTCATAGAGGAGAATTTTGAGTTGTGGATCCTAACTAGATGGATGTGCCTATTTGCAAACCAAAATCAGTCGTCTAAACTGTGGAGGTGGCTAGGATTTCTAGAGCCCTATTTTCAGGTTTGCTGGCTTTTCATCCTGTTCATTGGGCAGGATTTTTTATCATGATTTTGGGGGATCTTGCTTATCCTATGTAATGTATAGTGAGTGTAGGTGCCTAATTTTGTAGGGAGTATAGATGTCAGTTCACAATTCTGCCACAGTGGCCTGGCACCTAAAAGTTGAACACTGCAGCATTTGACTTTTAGATGCCTAAGTCTTTTACATCATGGAGTGAGTAATTGCCTTGACCAGTTGTTCAATCCATACTGTAAATTAAAAGTCGTATTTTTTTTTTTCTTGTTAGAAGAAAGTTGTTATAGGCTGAAAGGAAAAATGACTTGAGGAAGGGTAGTTTGTGCCCAAAAGTTTTGTCTGACTTCTCTCCCAGATATGCAGTCAGTCCAATAGAAAATATCACAAAAAGATCTTCATCTCTTTAAAAATGAAGGAAGACAGTTATATTTATGCATAAGGAACCTTGAAATTTTCTCTTACAGGGATTTATTTGGCAAAAGTAAATCCATTTGGAAATTCGAAATGAAATAGTAGTTTAGATTTCTTCTTTTCCTGTGCTTTTTTTGTTGTTGCTGTACTGTGTGTACAACAACGTTGTTACACACTTTGACAAGATTCTGTATCTTTGTCCGCAGTAGGAAAAACAAAAAAAGTCTGACTTTCCAGCTTGTTGATATTTGATGTTGCCTGTAATACAAGAAGACTCTTCCAAGTAATTTAATCTTGCTCTGGTTTGGTATGCTAAAGTGTTGTGAACTTCTCTGCTGCAATGAATTATGCTTAAAGTAATCTTATATATCTTAGAATTTACCAAGCTATGTTTAAGACATTTAAGATGCTGACAACTTCAACAGCCTTCTTACGTTTTAAGTGCCCAACTGCCATATTTTTTCCATGCAGTAGGAATAAATAGAAACTCTTATTCTGTTTGTGTGAACTTGCTGCTACAGAAAGTAAAGATTTAGTTGAATGAAATATCTTCAAAAACAGTGGCTATTTTAGTAGGTTGTGTATTTTTTGATGCTCTCTTCAAATAGCCTGTCCATGAAATGCTACTGAATATCAGAGTTCAGTGAAAGGGTGTTATAAAATCTGTTGACTTACCAAATGCTATTTAAGGTACATATTGTTATTAATAAAACAGCTTTCTGGATAATTTATGCTCACTTTTCCAGCATGATATTAATAACCTTGAATGGTAATTAAGGCCGTGAAGTTCCTGTGATCATGCTGTGTGAATGAACATGAGCAATGACTGTCATAACAAAGGGTGGCAGGGGGTCACTGGAACCTAGAATCATTGCACTTTAGCTTTTTTTTGAAGACTTTTCCTCTCCAAATCATACCTTGATCCTAATGGATCATGTTTTTTTCTCTCTCTCTCTCTTCCATCCTCTCTCTGTGGAGTGATCATAGAGCCCAGGTCCCCCACACCCAATAGAGAAGACTAGAGGGTTGTACTTGGGTGACAGTAATAAAGGTTGGACAGCTGCATGTGTATATTTTTCCCCCCCAGCCTTCCCTTGCCCTGAGCAAAAATCGGGGAACCATGTGCTGTGCTTCTGGAGGAGCCACCGGGCTATACTGGGCTCTTCCTGGTGATGACTCAGAATCCCAGCCCCACTCCCCCCCCTACCCCCGCAGACTTTCCTGCTCAGTCCCCACTCCCCCCAAATTTTTTCCCCCTCTGCCTATGCATGTTGGTGACCACCCCCACAGCCTCTTTTGCTGACCCCAGGAGCATTGGAGGAGTGGAGGGAATGAGCTGGGTTGCTAGAATTTGGCTCCATCTGCATGTTCACGTACCAAGTGCGCTGCTGAGAGTGTAGCATGGGCTGACACTCTCTATGAGGCTGTCTGGGGCGGTGAAGGCAGGGTGGAGGAGGCAGCAATGGCAGCAGTCTGCAGAATTACGGGCACCACTTAGTTTTATAGTTTCATAGTTAGTAGGGTCAGAAGGTACCTGAGCAGATTATCAAGTCCAACGCCCTGCCGCAGGCAGGAAAGAATGCTGGGGTCAGATGACCCCAGCAAGGTGTTCATCCAGCCTCCTCTTAAAGACCTCCAGGGTAGGAGCGAGTACCACTTCCCTTGGAAGTTGGTTCCAGATCCTAGCCGCCCTGACTGAAGTAATGCCTCCTGATATCTAGCCTGAATCTGCTCTGTCAACTTATGGCCGTTGTTCCTTGTTACTCCCGGTAGTGCTTGGGGGAACAGGGACTCTCGCATTGCCTGCTGGTCTCCCTTGGTCAGTTTATAGACAGCCACTTGTGTCAATGTGAAAAGTATAGGGTGCTGATGGGGGAGGACAGCATTTATGTCTTCACATGGGGATCTGGCACACTTCTGTCACGCTTGTGCCACCCTTTGGGAATCACTGGCCTAAATCTTGAGTGCCTAACCCACCTCCCAAATAAGGCAGCCCAACCTTGAGCCAGCCTGTCTTCAGCTCAGATTCACTGCTTCTTATAGGCCTACTTTGAATATATCCCAAATCCCAAAAAGACTTCTTTAATACCTACTAATTTTAGATAGTTCCAAGCCTCTGAGCTATGGAAAACTAAGTCTGCAATTCAAAATCTTAACTTTTTTACTTTGTGTTAATCCGAGCTCCTATGATGTAGTAACTTAAACAGTTCTTCCATGCATATCAGTAGTTTCTTGTGTCTTAATCTTAAATGACTTCCTTGAGCTTGATCATTTTTACACAGGAGTCAAAGATAGCTGGCAGTAAAACTAGCTGTGGCACTTGTGGGTGTGCTTTCAGCTGCAGAAGCTGATGTGCCTTAACTGTACTAGCTCCATGGACCATCTAGGCTCAGAAAGGTCTTTAGACCTTTTTTGAAGTCTCTAGCAATAATGCAAAACTGGAAAATGGCAATTGCAGCTAAGTTGAGTGGAAAATAAGTTCTGCAGAGATTTTCTGCAAGGTTGTACTGATCAATGTATTTTTTTATTGTCTAAGTCAGTGTTTCTCAGCCTTTTTAGCTTTAAGGCACCCCTTGTTAGACTGAAGGCACCCCATGGAAAATGCCAGCTTTTAGTTTTTACTTATTTTTTGACTACAGAAAAACAATAAAGCAATTCTTCTGTTGCAAAGAGCTCAGAGACACCACAGCAGGTCAGATGGGTTTTAACACTCTGGATTCCTATTTGAAATCTCTAGGTTTATCTTGTGAATCACATTGTGCATACCTAACAGTTCTAACATCGTGTGGCCCTGTTGAAAGGCTCTCAAGGCACCCTAGGGTGTTGCGGCACCCTGGTTGAGAATTACTGGTCTAAGTTGATTAAAAGCCAAACAAAAGACAACAAACACAATTAGAAGTGTACTGGATTTTATTAATTACTTCATTAATAGACTTTCTATTACTTTGGCATCATCCATTGATTATAAACCCTGAGTTAGCATGGTTCTTAAGATTATAGTCTACAGGTTGATATTAAATGTATACTTAAAACTTGGATAATAGTACTTTTCATACTAATAAAGAAGCAAAAGAATTAAGTGAGCCACCTTCTTTACAAATGCTAACCTGTTCCTTTCCTTCTGGTTCTTTCATTCCCTTTACTATCAAAGTGTTGAACCTTCTGGCTTTCGTCCTATTTTGCTTCTACTCCTCTACCTTTATTTCTTCTTCTTAGCCTAAGCCTTTTGAAAAAGGAAAAATAAAGCACTTCACCATTCCTAGTGTGGGATGCAAGATAGAGAAACTGAAGCAGAGGGGGGTATTAAAAGGCATTTGAGTTTCCTATTTAAAGCAGGTCCTCTCATATGAGAGTGAAACTTAGGATGCCAGCTGCAGACCCTACCTTCAGCTTTGATGTTTTGAATGTCTAGACATAATTCTACCTCTATGAGCTCTAAGACTTTTGTCTCTTCTGTCTAAGAGTCCTGCCTGCATCTTCAGGACTCTCACATTCTTCCTGCTTGTACTGTACTTCAGCAGGGACATGCCCATTCCCCTTATTCATCTCTTAGACCAGTGGTCTCCAAAGTGGGGTGCGCGTACCCCAGGAGGTGCGCAAGAGGACCCATTGGGGTGCAAGAAGAAAATATTAGAACTTCTATTTATATTTATATAAATATACATATATTGGGGATGCAAATTCAAACATTTTTTACTGATAGGGGTGCGCGATCAAAAAAGTGTGGAGACCACTGTCTTAGACAATAATAAGTTTCATTTTCACAGATCTCTCTCAACTCCTCTATTTTCTAGTTCTTACACTGGTTTCTAGCATTTTGGTTGCTATACATTTGAATCTGCTGTGGATATTATTCTTCCATAGCACCTACTTTCCCCAAGCCCATAAGCATTATTATGGCTCATGGTTTGAGAAGACTGCCTCAATTCAGAGTCAGCTCGGGGCCTTTGGGCTCCAAACAAATAGAAGTTGAGCATCAGCATCTTCCAACTTTGAGCTATTCCTTTAATTCCTTTAAAGAGATGGGAAATATTAATTCTAAACTGATTTATCTGATGTAGTAATGGGTCTGTAGGTTCAGCTGAGAATGTATCCAAAACCAAATTCTTTTCCTGTTTTCTTGGTGAAGCTCTGCTTTTCACTCCAGTGTTGAGTGAAGCCCTTCTTCAGTGGAAGGACAATTCTCTTACTCAGTCACAGACACCTGGCTTTTGTGGTCATGAAGTTTAAATTCATGTGTTTTCCTATTGTAAGCACAGAACCTCCACAATTGCTGATTTATTTTTTTTTTTTTCCTCCATGATCTGGTATCTAAAAATCCCTAAGGTCTGAGTTTTCCGCTGGAACCCCTGAACCTAGCCCTCATCAGTACAGACCATACACCGATTAGAGCCACTTGCTTCTCTACCAATATCATATATGTCATCATCAGTTTACAGTAGCCCCTCTGCTGACTACATTGGACAGATGAGGTGATCCTGACATGAAAAGAATGAATGGCACCAATTTAATATCAGTTCCAGAAAGACACAAAAGCCTATGGCAGAACTCTTCAACCTCCCTGGACATTCAGTCATGAAACAAGAAATCATCCACAGCCTGGATTATGTCAAGTATGGTCTCTAAGCCAAGTGGGGTGGGAAATTATTTGGTCCTGAGGGCCACAGGCTGTTTTGGTGAGCTGTCTCGGGCCTCCACCCATGTGCAACAACTTGCCAAAACTCCCTATGTTGGATGGGGTCCCGGGCAGCGGTGTTCAGGAGTGGGACAGGCAGGTGAGGCCTGGATCACAAAGGCAAGATTGTGGGGCAGTAACAGGGTGGAGCCTGGTCATAACCACAGTCTACTACCTGCATGCCCCTCCTGTGGGCACAGTTTCTGTGGGCAGGGGCATGCAGACAGCAGATTGCAGCTCTGCCCTGGCCCTGGATGCAACTCCCCACTCACCCATGTACCCTGCCTGTGCAGCTCTTTATAGGTGCATCCAGGGCTGGGATCTTGAGGCTGTGACAGTGCTGGCCAGGGCAGAGCTGGAAACTGTCCCTGGACCTCAGTGGAGGTTGTAGTACCCATGAGGAGGAAAAGATAACAATGATCCCTGTGGTGCAGGATCAGGAAGCTGAGCAAAGGACAGCCATGTGTTACCAGTGAGCCTGCCAAGTGGGGGAACTTAGTCTACCTCCCCACTCATTGTCTGTCCCGTCCCCAGCCTGGGGTCCACAGCTGACAGGCGAGAGAGTAAGGTGGGTGGACGTGGTGGCAACTCCACGCCCCACCACGCCCTTGCAGCAGCTACAACTAGGCTGGTGCCAGGGGAGGCAGGCAGCACTGGGGCACTCCTGTCCCATGCCAGCCTGCAGCTTCCCCCAGGATGCCCGTGCATATATTTACAATTTTAAAGCCATTTGGAAGCCTACCAGTGCCTGAATCATTATAATAAAATAAATTTTTAATACCTATATCTTTTGCTTTTTGCTTTTGGGTTTTTTTATCATGGAAAATCAGAGCTCCCCTTGCCCCCTTCACTCACCAGGACATGGATCCAACTGTGGCTATACCCCCAGCTGCTTTGTGGCACTGAGCAGCTCTGATATACCAGTGCCCTGTCCCTGCCTATACCATTGTCCCTCACTCTCCACCCCAGCCGTGCTGGTACTTCTCGCTCCTGACACACAACCCCCTGGCCTTGCTGGTGCCCCTCACTCCTAACCTATAGCCCTCTACCCCTCCCAGCCCTGTTGGTGATCAGCCCGCAGTCCTAAAGCAGTAGAGCACAGGGCTGCAGCCCTGGCTGAACCAGCACCAGCCAGGAGCCACCTCCACAGCCCAGCAGACGGGACCTGGCATGGGAGGCCACAGCATGGCAGGGAGACTCTGTGCTGCCACCAGGAGTGCCACCATGGCCGCACGAGGTGAGGCAGCCCCTGCCCGCTGGGCAGCAGCAGGGAGGGGGAGGAGGGCACAACTCTGCACTGCTGCCAGAAGCCTTGTACTACTGTGGCTGCCAAGGTGAGGTGTGGCTGTGACATGGAGTTGTGCCCCTCTACTGCTGCCTAGCGGGCAGGGGCTGCCTCACCTTCTGCAGCCATGGTGGCACTCCTGGTGGCAGCACAGAGCCTCCCTGCCATGCTGCGGCCTCCCATGCCAGGTCCCGCCAGCTGGGCTGTGGAGGTGGCTCCTGCCTGGTGCTGGTTCAGCCAGGGCTGCAGCCCTGTGCCATACTGCATGTGCCCCTTCAGGCCCCTCCTATGCATCGCTTAGGCCCCCCCCCTTCCTCCCTCCACATAACCTATACCCCTCCATAAATGTACCTCCAGGGAACTGTGGGAGCTGCTCTCCATCATGCTGCCTGGCTAGCTTTCCGACCACATGCATATGTGTCACACACATATGTGGTGCCCCTTGCCTCTGATCATCTTCCTCTCAGTCCCTCCCTGCCTCTAGCCGCCCCCTGTAGGCTGGAACTCTGCCAGAGGAAGACCGTGGTTTCCCTGGTTTTTTTCCTTTTTTAAAAGGCAAAATCCATGTTTTCCAGCAGGAAAAAAGAAAACCTGGATCCCTGCTCATTACCTAGGCTAGCTTTTATAACCTCAGTGCATTAAACTCTCTATCTTTTCTAATCTCTTCAACCCATCTTTGAGTCTCAGCAGTGATTCCTCCCCATATCCTTTCCTTCTATTTTCCCTCTCCTTTGTATTATACCAACTTATTCCTTTCTAATTGATACCCATGCTCTCTG
This sequence comes from Gavialis gangeticus, assembly GCF_001723915.1. Taxonomy (NCBI): domain Eukaryota; kingdom Metazoa; phylum Chordata; order Crocodylia; family Gavialidae; genus Gavialis; species Gavialis gangeticus. The sequence continues at coordinate 27,850,583 of NW_017729026.1, forward strand.
CAAGTTCATTCATAGCATCTGGTGAAACCAGCTGTTTTGAACAAGTTAAAAGTTGATTATTTTACTTTATTCTCTTCCTGAAATTCTTGATCATCTCTCTGAGGATGTTGTATTATACTGCTATCTGTCCTTCAGCAGGTAGAAGTATAAGTAGAACCATTTCTTAGAGGAAAACATTTTTCCAGAAATTGTATGACCACTTGATTTTTAAGAACAGAAAATCTTTTGTCATTTTAACATGCTTTCTTAGTGGGACATCTTCACTTGCTGGATTCTGGTGCAAAATTTTCAATTCGTTCTTTGCAGAGCATCTGCATTTCTTGCTGACAGGGTTTAGGAAGGATCTTGAGGTCTTCATTTCATTCCTTGGCCATTTCTGCCACCTGCCCCCTTTTTGGGACATTAGGTTCTAAAGTTTTATTCTGTTGTTTTATAAAATTTTAGAAAAGCTTGACCGGACTTTTCTTAGGGCTCCCATAGGAGAATGATATACTTAGCTGCTGCCAAGTTCAAATGGAAAAATAAAGATTTAATTTACTACTTGTAATTGGGAGCTCTGATTTTCTTACCTAAAGTGATATCTTTAATCATATGAAACAGTAACTATTCTAGCTATGTTTTTCAATATTTAAAAAAATAAAATTTTAAATTTCATAAGGGATGTTTGTAAAGCATACTGTTTTCTGCTATGCTATTATATCAGTCGATCAATAGATATAGATATATCACAAAATAATTCACTTAAGCCAAGAGAGAGGACATTAAGAAGTGTGTTGGAGACCATTCTATTTAGAAGTTATAGGTAATGTAACAAGTTATAAAGTACCTTTTAAATTGGGGGGGTAGACATTTGTAGCAAATGGGAAAGGTGAGAGTTATTTTTGCTTGCATTACTTTACATGTTTATAATTCAATGTTAAAAACATTATTTAGGCCTCTAAGGGTTGTAATTAAAATTAAAATAATTTGTAGAGCACTAGAGGATATGAAAAGGTGGCTAAACTTGTTATTTAGGGTCCTGATCATGGGTAGGCAACGTTTTTTGGCCTGAGTGCCGAAAAAACCACAATGTCCACCTTGTAAGGTGCCAGAGTGCCGGCATGCCACAAAAACAAAACTAGGGTGGAGGGGGTACATGGCAGGATGCACTGCATATTTAATATAATTAATAATCGTTAATGTTGCCTTTTTTTTACAGTAAATACCAGGTTTTCTAAAAATTCAAAACCTGATGACAATAAATAAAACTTAATAAACTGCTTTGTACTTGTGAATTTTTTTTTCTTCTTAAGCATGTTATAATGAGGGGGAAGAGAGGGAGAGAGTACTGACCCCAGTGTGAGGCAGTGAAGAGGCTCGCGGGCTCCGAGGCTTCCCACCCCAGAGCAATCAAGCAAAGCTCCCTCACTCAAGCCCAGAACGCCGGGCAACAACTCACCTTTTTCAGGTGCGAGGAAGGAGGCGTGGCCCGGATGGCGGGGGCCAACATAAGGGAGACGCCGACACCAGGAGGAGGAGAGGCGGAACCGGAAGTGAGCCGAGAACCAAGGCTGCACCTACAGGTGGAGGGGTACCGCCCGGAGACGCTGCCGAACTTGGTGGGGTAAGGGTAAGCCCCAACAGGGCTGGGGAGCTGGGTCGACGGGCCCCAGCAAAGCCCCAGACTGTTGAACACTGCAGGGCACGGCTGGATCCGGCAGGAGCTGGGAGCCGTATATACGGTAGTATAGGGGCACTTTATGGAGATGAAGAGGCTGGCCAGTACTTTGAAGGACTAAGAGGCTTGTGGAAGCCCTGGAGAGGGCTGAAGAGCCCAGAGAGAGGGCTGTAGAGAAGAGTGCCGGTGCATACAGCAGTGAGGGTAATAACAAGGGGGCCGAGAGGGGCAAAGCATCCCCTTGCTCTAGAGAATCCCTGGCTGTGACATTTTGTGTTGACCGGACATTTTTTTGTGGACATTGAACGACATACGGATGGGGAACTTAACCTGATCAGCAGCCCTACCGGTGGTACGGGCGAGGGTGTAGGGGTGGCGGAGCCCTCATCGACGCAGGACCCTGAGAGTCCAGGAGTCTTACTTTTGGACTGATGCGTTTCGGATTAATATCACTGAACCAGAATAACATCAAAGTTGTGGCAGGCGGACCGGACGTGTGCAGACCTCAGGTGATTGACTCTAAGTGACAGGACACCCGTTCCGACGCGGGAGGAGGTGGGTACTGCGAAGTATGTGCCCCACCCCCCCACACCTGGTACTCTTTCCTGCCATGGTAGGGGGTCGGATTTGATGATCTGCTCAGGTCCCTTCCGACACTACTAACTATGAAACTATGAGGAGCAGGGAGCAGCAGGCACTGGGGCAGTCACTGCAGGCAGGCTGGCCTGGCTAGGCCCTTGGGAAGGCTGCAGCTGGAGGAGAGCTGGTGTCAAGCGGGGAGTGGGGGCTGCCCCAGGGCTCCACTACTCAGGCCACAGTGTGGGGCCCAGCAGTACTGGAGGCGGGACCCAGCCGGGCCGTGCAGCTCTGCAGGGATGGGCACAGCCACCCTGCCCACGAAGGGATGCTGCCTGTCTGGGGCAGGATGCCAGCCTCAGGTAGCTTCCTGCTTGGTCTCTGTGTGTGTCAAGTACATTGAGCGGGAGCTGCAGCCACCGCCTGTTCCCCAGGCTCTGGGAACAGCTGCCACAGCCGGTGCTCAGGACTAAGTCAGCTGGGAGCCTGCAGCACAGTGGCTCTGTGCAGTGCCTGCCCCAGCCCTGGTCCCTTGAGGGGAGCTGCGGGTGGGCAACGCCAGGACCCAGGCAGGCTGAGGCAGCCACAGTGGCTATTCCCAGGCTCCAGGGGCCTCCCGTGGCCAGGCCTCTGCACCGGGGATGGCTCTGCCCTGCCTGCACTGTGCCTAGTGTGCAGGGAGGCCAATCCCAGAGAGGAAAGCCCCTGAGCCCAGCGTCCTGCCCCAGTCGGGCAGCATCCCCATGTGCACAGGGTGGCTGTGGCCCATCCCTGAGGAGCTGTGCAGGCTGGGCCATGCCCTACCACGGGTGCCACTGGGCACCCCCACCTGCCTACCCACCACAGCTTGAGCCTGCAGAGCCCCAGGGCAGCCCCCACTTCCTGCCCAGCCCCCGCCTTCCTAAGGGCCCTACCGGGCTGGCTTGCCCACGGTGCCTCCACCCATGCCACCCAGACCCTGTCTCAACCACTTGGCCCTAGCACTCAGCACCTCAGTGCCGCCCCAGGTGGGACAGGGTGTCTGCCTGCCTGGGCAGCTCCCTCCAGGGGCCAGCCAGGCTGGAGGGCGCAGCCTGGGAGCAGGGGGTAAGGGCAGTAGAACACAGACAGCGTCCCTGCCTGCGTTCTTCTGATTCCGCCCCAGTGCCTGCCACGGGGCTGGAACTTGTGGCTGCACAGCCTGGAGCAGCAACTTAAAAACAAACCAAACAAAAACAACCATTTCTTTGTGTGCCTCCTGGCATGTCGGGAGAAATGTCTCTGTGTGCCACTAATGGCACGCGTGCTGGGGGTTGCTGACCTCTGGTCCAGATCCTTGTTTTTATGTAGTTTAAAATGTTAGAATAAAATTTCTCATATTTGACTTGTCAAAAATTAAGTCCCATTCCCATTGCAGTGAATTGCACACAATCTGTTTGGGTGAGATCTTTCTTCAGGAACTTAACAAATGCATTTTTTTGTGGAGACTTTGAAATGGTTTTTAAACATAACTCTGGATTTGTACTGCACCTAAATTCTGACTGCTCCTACTAAAGCTGAAGGGAGAATTGCCATTGCCTTCAGTGGAATAAAGCCCATAACCCTGAGGGACTGTGTGTATTTATTACTGAAGCTTATTTTTATTAAAATAAGGCTTGCAAGGTGGGCGAAAACCTGATGACATTCAACACGGAGAAATTCAAGGTGCTCCACCTACAGAGAAAAACCCCACATCATACTTATAGGCTTGGCGGTGCTACACTTACTAGTACCATGACCAAACGAGACTTGGGGGTCATGACTGACCACAAGATGAACATGAGCCACCAATGCAATGCCACAGCCAGCAAAAAAATAAAACTCTGGCTTGCATCTACTGATGCATCTCGAGCAAGACCCAAGAAGTCATCTTCCTGCTTTATTTGGCTTTGGTGAGGCCACAGCTGGAGTACTAGATTCAATTCTGGGCTCCACACTTTAGAAAGGATGTGGAGAAGCTTGAGAGAGTCCAGAGGAGAGCCAAATGCACAATTAGGGGTCAAGAGAACAGGCCTTATGAGGAGGGGCTGAGAGACATGGGACTCTTCAGCCTGGAGAAGCGAAGGTGTAGGGGGGACCTCGTGGCAACCTATAAGTATATAAGGGGTGTAGCATCAGGAACTGAGAGAAT
>NW_017729026.1:27855134-27861852 GCF_001723915.1 Gavialis gangeticus
GCATCGCCAGCAACGGCAGTGTTTGCCCCACACAGCTCAACCCTGGATCCGGTGCCCCTTGCTAGGCTGGGCCTCGCCCCTACCCAGTGCATCTCAGCTGTGACCTGATGAGGATGTGGCTAAGGGAAGTACTGGGATGTATGAAAGGGCACAGACTCAAGGGGGCAGCTTCAAGCCCCTACTCCAGGGTGAGGTCTGGTCAGTGGCCTTTGTCATCTGCTGGCTTCTCTAGAGCCCCTGCTGCACCTTGAAGCATTCCCGCAGCCATTTACCCAGATCCAGAGAAACCAAGAGCCAGGTCTGATGGTCACAAACTGCTGGAAGACCGTTTTAAATTAGACATAAGGAAAAACTTCTTTACCATCCAAGTCTCCAGAGTCTGGAATACTCTCCCCCCAGAAGTGCTGCAAGCACCTACTCTTGATACCTTTAAGAAATGCTTGGGTGCTTATCTTGCTGGGGTCATATGGCCCCAGGTGATGTCCTGCCTCTTGGGCAGGGCGCTGGACTTGATGAACTCATGAGGCCCCTTCCAGCCCTAATGTCTTTGAAATCTATGGAACAGGCCAACTTCTAGGAGGGAAAAAAATCTGTTATATCCAGATGAGTGCCATTGACCCTTTCCAGAATCATCTGAGCTTTTAATTTTTAAAGCTGTGCTGTAATCTGATTTTGAAATGCCTTTGAGCTCATAATTCTCAGAAGCTGTGGTAGTGAAAACTGATCATTCTGTTAGTTTTCCCTACTACTGTTCAGGATCTTGACAAGAATGATACTGACAAGAATCAAATGAGTTTCATTTAGCAAAATTATGAGCTGCTGTAGAGGCACAGGTAATGGGAGCTATTCATTAGAGTAGAAGGGAACTAAACAAGAAAATGAGGCAGGCAGGGCACATTACCAGAGGAGAGAACACAGTGCAAAAGTTCCAGGGTGGTATGATCCAGTGTTATGGCACACTTCAAGTTCTTCACTTGAATCTTCCTCTTGTTACAACCCAGCCTGTATATTTCAAATGATACATTGTGAAACTTCTCAATTCTTTTTAGAAGAGATGTACAAATGCTTCAACAAAATGCAGTTTATTAAACATTAATTTGCCCCAGTAGTGCAGGCTTTTTTCTTTTCTTTCTTTTGTTTTTCTTTTTTGGCTTTCTGAAAAGTTTTTTTTAGAAATTGGTCCCTGGTCACTTGGCACTTGAATCCTTTTTCTCTTGACTCATATAAAGCTCTTGGGGTCTTTCACAGGATAAGGATGAGAATTTGTAATAGTCCCTTGTGACTGCCCGCAGTGTTCTTTGGCTTTGCAGCAAGTGAGATGGGAAGCTTTGAGATCCAAGAGCTGCTCCTTTCCTTCCCCTTGTCTCTGGCTCCTTCAAGAATTTCAGGGGAAAGTGGATGCAACTGTTAAAGAAGAGACAAATAGTGAAACTATTGTCCTATTACAGGAGTGCTCCCCATGTGAGAGGCTGAAGCCAGGTACAGAACATGGCGTTTTTAAATGACCTATCTGGCTGTCTTTCATTTTTTGTTGGAACAGTATTATTCCCTCCCCCCGATGTACATTTTCCCATCCCCTTATTTCAGTGAAGGTATATATCTAATAAATACTGGGAAGAAGTGCAAATATTAGGATTTAGAAGTGTGTTCCAGGAAACTGCTGTTCCAGACAGTGTCCTAGGGCTGTATAGTAGGAAGGTATTCAGTGACCACTCTTTATCTTACTGCTGTCTCAGCTGAAGAAAGCTGGCTTCCAGCTTTGACCCATGGAGGTTGCACCTAGAGCTTTGTGAAATTCAGCTTGATGGCAGGAAACAAATCGTGTTCTTTCTCTTTCTTTAAAAGAAGGCACTCAAAACTCTTCATCACTCTTGGACTACCTACTTATTAATCTCAGGTTTTGCTGAAATCAGTATCAGACACAGTATCAGATCTAAAGAGAATTCTCCCTGGCAGCTTTTTAGTGTAGGTTGCCAAAGTATACTTGGAATGGAGGGGAGAAAAAGAGAGCAAAAGCAGGGAAGTGAACTAAGGTGATAGTGAGACAGGCAACTACAAGAAAGGAAGAACAGAGGAGAGGAAAGAAAACTGAGGTTAGATGTGAATCCAAACGATGTGGATCAGCTGTGTCACAGCATGTCCCAGCACAGCTGATCTGCCTCACTGGGCGAAATGCACATTGCTCATTGTCCCACCCGTTAATGCTGTGGGACAGTGGGTGACCTGTTCATTTGTGGCTTGAGAGGTCTGATCCTGCACATCCTGGAATTCCTGTGCAGGATCAGGTCCCTTAAGCCCTGAGAGTGCCTGTCTGGCTTTCCCCACTTACCCAGATGTGTCCCTAGAATCTCCACAGACCTGCCAGGGAAAGTCAGCGTTTCCTCACTTACCCAGACAGGTCCCTGGATATTGTGGGGTGGGTCTGATTGAGCAGGTTCTAGCATAGAGGTATGGGGCACAGGGGATTCTCTAGGTCCTGTACCTCTATGCCAAGACCCATGTGGGCTTTCCCTCTTATGGAGACATACCCCTGTACATACCAAGGTGGGTCTCTGTAAGTAGGGAAAGCTGGGCATGTGCTCCAGGGACTTGAGGGGCCTGATCCTACACAAGAATTCTTCAGGTGTACAGGATTGGGCCCCTTAACCCTCAGAGCACCTGCCAGAACACCACAGATCAAAGAGACATTTGTCACAAAGTGGTGCAGGTTATGATTACCTTTTTCTTGTGCCAGTGACTTTTCTTGTGTCTCTGATGTGGCATGACAAAGGGTAGGGAAGTCCATTTGCTCACTCTCTGGGCTGCCATAAATATTTTTATGGTAGCAGAAATGTGACATCAGGTGACATCTGTTGTTAACCTAGAGCAAGGGAGTAGGAGACTTCATAGATTTCATAGACATTAGGGTTGGAAGGGACCTTGCAAGATCATCATGTCTAGCCCCCTGCCCAAGGGGCAGGAAGTCAGTTGGGATCATATGACTCCAGCAAGATAAGCATCCAGAGTAGGTGCTTGCACCACTTCTGGAGGGAGTCTATTCCAGCCTCTGGAGACTCGGACGACAAAGGAGTTTTTCCTTATGTCCAGTTTAAAATGGTCTTCCAGCAGTTTGTGACCATTAGACCTAGTCTTCCCTTGCGGTGCCCTGGTGAACAGACATTCTCCCAGTTCCTGATGCCACACCCCTTATAGGCTGCCACCAAGTCTCCCCTGAGCCTTTGCTTGTCCAGGCTGAAGAGTCCCATGTCTCTCAGCCTTTCCTCATAAGGCCTGTTCTCTTGATGTGTAATTATGCACGTGGCTCTCCTTTGGACTCTCTCAAGCTTCTCCACATCTTCCCAAGCTTCTCCAAAGGGATTTGACATGGGAAGGAGCTCTTCAGCAGACGCAGAAGAAAGCTGTATTTATTTATGGAACAAACTGGGAGAGAGGCAGTTTTGAGAAGAAAAAAAAAACTGATATAGAAAGCAAAATAGCAAACATGTAAATAGCTAATGTATATAAGTACCTAAAAGAAAATGGAAGGAAATAGACAAAAATTAAAGAGGCGATATGGCAAGAGTGCTAGCAGCCTGAGGGGGTCAAGGTACAGGTCCATCTCAAATTGGGGCTGTGCTCCAAAAAAGGCTGGGGGTCTGTCCTGAATACCTTGATAAGGAATACATTACTGAGAATAGTGTGCAGTATTCACACTTTTCCTTAAAGTCTTGTCTAACAAAAACATGAAAGAGGAAGAGAACAGAAATAGATCATAATTCACTTCTCACATGAGCCCTATACACGTCTGACAAATGTGAAGATACTGAGTTCAAACTTTAGCTTCTCTAAAAGTCTGTTTTTTATTATTGCACAGAAACATCTAGACATTCAGATTACCTTGCTAACCATTTTGATTTGTTCCATAAAGTTAGGGGGATAGGGGAAACACAATGCATTCTTCACTTGCTGCTACTTGGAGGAAAACGTTATACCAAGTGCTTGGTTTGTGCAACCAGTCATCAGTGTGTGGGTGTGAGACTACATTACTTTGGTGCTTTCTGATATATTTGACAGAACAAGCTACCAATCTGTGCAAGCACTTGGTAACCTCTAATCGTGGGAATATTAGTCATTAAGCCTTAGCAATTCTAACCGCAGTTCAAGGCTAATCTCGTCTGCTACAAAATTTGTATCTTGTTGAGGCTCTGAACCTTATACATGGATGTGTCTTTTTCTGTTGCATGTAATTCTGAGAATACTGTTGGTCCTTTAAAAAATATATCAGACAGCAATTTTAAAACGGACTGCAGAGTTTTGGGTTTTTTTAGTCTTGATCAGTCCCAGTAAATGTTCCAGAGACAGTGTGTACAAAATATTGCTAAGAACAATTCTCTTAAAATCTGATATTGTATCACTGAAGTCAGTGAGTTTTACAGTTAGCTCCATTGTTATCAGAACCTTAAATAAATATGTGTTGGAGTAATGGATGTTTCTGTGGGACCATTACTCTTCGGAAAGAAAAGATTTCCAGATCTCCAGAAGAAAGATGTTCCCCTCCACCAGGACAATCCGTATACTTAAGTTATGTATTGAGAAGGGAAGCATTAATTTAGAAACTTGCCAACTCAGAGTGGTTCCAGGTGAAAATTGGGGAAATTGTCAGAATAACTATGCCTTTTGTTGCAGATTTGTTTCTAAAACAGCTTGTAGCAGATAGTTCAAAATGTTTATAGTTAAAGATACTGATTTTTCTAAAGGCATAGTTGTAAAATATCTATTTATTTCCCAGTCATACTCTTTTTCCTGAAAAAGAATTCCAGCAAACGTATTGCTCCAAACTGGACAAAAGTTCTTTCATAGGTTTCCTTAACTTCCTTTCAAAATTCTAAGTGCTACTTTCTAGATGGAGAAACTTTATTTTTATTTATGAGGTCCAGGGATTGAGGGAATTTGGTGTAAATAGGTTACAGATGTGAAGTTTTGTATGAAATGCGACCTCTTGTTGAGGCCAGTTTGTAGCTGTAAGGGTGGGTGGGGAAAAATTGTTCTGAAATGAAACACAGTTTACAGCCTGGCAGTCCAATAATACAGCTCCAGGTCAAGCAGTAATAATTTATCTCTAATAGGAAGGTGAACCCAGCATAATTTTTAAATGCAGTTTATTTTCTAGGAGAATGAAGTGCATAATTTTATCTTAAATAATTAAGTGTTGAAACATAATAAAGTTCTATTCTTGAGAATGCTCATACAACAAGTATACAGTATCCATCTTTGTTTTTATCAAGTGTAGACCACTCTGTGGTGTAGCCATTGCTTTCATGTTTCTGTTTCAGAGTCAAGCCATAACTTTCTTCACTCCCCATTTTATATTGGATGCCATTCCCTAGGGAAGAAGGGTCCTGAGATCCATTAATTACTTATTATATCTCTAGAAAATGTTCTGGGTTTATTCCTTTGGATCCATCTCAGTCAACTCTGTCTATGGAATTCCCTAGGAAGTGTGGGGTTGTTAACTCCTTTTTTTTTATCTTTTGTAGGCCAAAAATACTGGCCTAATCATCACAGAGTGGTGTTATAACTAGACCAGAGAAATTTGTCCTGCCAAATAGCACCCTTCCTCCACCCACACATGCATGCACACTTCCACTGAAAATTGTGATCCAGACAAGCCTCAGGAGATGCAATGAAGAATCAGAGTGAAAGCTTGACCTACTTCTAATGCCTTGCTGAAAACCCTCAACAGAAGGTTCTTAACTCCCCAACGTAGAAAAATCAGAAGAAAAAAGGATTAGAAGAGCAAGGTTATGAGGAGAATTTTTCAATACATTTCTCTCTCCACTCTCTTTCTCTCTCCTTTTCTCTTCAGAGGAACACTTTGCCTCTTCTAAACCAGCCATTAAAGAACTTGGGTATATGACTGAAATACACTTGCTTGGAATAATACAGCCATTATTCTTGTGTTTCACACTTGTCAGATCTCCAGAAAGAGCTTATATAATATGGAAAGGAATTATGGAAATCTCTAAAGGAAAATTTCTAGGGATTAGAATTTCTACAGGTCTATGTTGTGTTCTTCGTGAGATCTGGTAGCTGTAAGGCAGTACTGGATCTCAAATTACTGTGGTTTAAGTTATGTCATTCTTCTTGTTTAGTACAGCCTGAAAAGCAAACAGTTTTGTCCCCAGAGTTTTATGGTAGAGCAAACTCCCCTCCCTGTAGTTTTGATATGTCAGATTAAACACTTATATAACTAGTAATGGGCTAAGTCTTCAGAACTGTCTATATGAAGATAAACTCATCTTTTTCTCTAACTGAGAAGCACATGGGATGGGGGAGGATGTGCTGGAATGACCTGCTGTCTGTCTTCTGAACAACAAGAACATTCTCATGGGAGGATTTTCAGATGGAAACAAAAAGAAATTAACGGGTATGGCAACGTCTTTATCCTGTGGCTGCAGTTTTCTCCTAATATGAACATGGGACATAATCATACCCCTCTCAGAGGCCTTGACTTCCTGCCAGCCAACTAGATTTATTTGCCTTTTTCTGTCAGATTTAAAATACTTATTTTTGGGAATTTCAGAAAGCTTGCTGAGCATGTTCAGTATTTCCTCAACCCCAGCGAGATGCAATGTGATGCAGTTGAAGATGTTTTCTACCCCAAGTTCGATGGATATCACTATTCCAAATAGTCATAAGTGGTTCCACTAGATTTTTCAGTTCTATTGTCCTAGAAAGT
>NW_017729026.1:27866852-27883460 GCF_001723915.1 Gavialis gangeticus
CTGAGCATGTTCAGTATTTCCTCAACCCCAGCGAGATGCAATGTGATGCAGTTGAAGATGTTTTCTACCCCAAGTTCGATGGATATCACTATTCCAAATAGTCATAAGTGGTTCCACTAGATTTTTCAGTTCTATTGTCCTGCTAGAATATAAGAAATACATTTGAACTTGGCCTATTATTACAGCTATAGTATACTGTCTTAGACTGATTTATTGGAGCTAATCGGAACTTGAACTTGAGACATGGGTTATTTCTTTCAGAGAAAAAGAAAGCAACTGAGGATGTAGGCACACCATTTTACAAAATGTGTATCTTTTAAATAGTTACCTACCATAATAGGAGTTAGGAATTCTGTATTTCCTTTATATAGGTTGGCAATACTGCTGACCATTTCAAGATACAGGGTAAAAAATGTAAGGTTTTTTTTTTTACTTTTTAGGAGTGTAATGTCATCAACTTAAGAAAGATAGAGAATCAAGTTTTCTGCTGGCATAACTCCACCTAATGGAAGTATCCAAAAAAAGAATTTGGCCTGGAACATCTATGAACTTTGGTCCTAGTAGGCTTTAAAAATAGTCTATTACTTTACCCCTGGTTTTCACTTATTTGTAGATCTGCATTGCAAACATATTTTTTGTTTTTAGACTTCACCTTTTTAAATAAAGCATTTTGGTTTATCTTTAATGGATGGATGTCTGTAGATCTGCTATTCTTATTGGGTTTTTTACGGTAACTGGAAAGTGGCAAATATGATTTGGCTCTAAATTAAGGGAAAATTTCAGGTTTAACATTGTTGATTAGAGTAGCTCATTATACTGTACACTAGTGAGTGTCTGAATGCATCAAATTTAATTGCTGTTAAGTTACTGACTCCTATAGCATTATATAAAGTCCCATTTCATTGCTCTAAAATCTTTCTACAAAATGAGTTTGAATGTTACATTTCTCTTTGAGATTTGCAATATGGAGGTTATGAAATATTGCTTCTATGAAATAAAGAAACTTAGGTATTAAATCTAAATATATGATTTTAACTATTTTTGTTTTGATGGCAAAAATACACAATGAAAAAATCTCTTCCCAAGAAATAAAGTATTGGAAAAATGTGAATGTATTTGATTCACAAGAATCAAACTTGTAACAAAGAAGCTAAAATCACCTTTAAAAGTTTTGTATAGTTTCTTAATGGGAATTTTTCAGTTCACTGAATGGATCGCTTTTACCTTCTGCCCAAGGTGCCAGGAAATCAGTAAAGAGAAAAATTTGGATTAACATACTATAAATAGATGCTGGATAAACAGTAAAAAACAGTGTGTATTTCTCTCAGGGTTTACTACTGAGTGACTTGTGCTGTAGAAACAAAAACAAAAACTTCTTAACTACAACCTGAACTGCAGCTCTCAAATCTATGTATGGTTTTAAAGCAGTTACTAAGGTAATAGTGCTTGGATGGCTCTAAGGATTTTGGTAGCAGAGTACAGAAATAGCATCACTTACAACTAGGTCACTGGTTCAAACATCCTGCATCTCGATGGCAAGCAAATGATTGCCATTTCTTGTTTGTTTTGTGGCCTGTGTGAAATGAACTGGTAGCCTCAGTCCAGTTCCTAGAGGGAAGGTGTTTACATCATCATTGACAGTAAATGGCATTCTTGTTGACAATTCTATCAGAAGCCAAAGATTAAATGGCTTTGAATTACACTTTTGTCAAAATATACCCCTTTCTGCACCAGAGATGAAACATTAGCGATATGGCTTATGTCACTACGAGCTTTCCTACATCTGCTTTGTGGATAAAAGGAATACTTCTGTTTCCAGGTTACAAATCCTAGCATCTTTCCAAAATCCTACCTGCACTCTAAAGCTGAGCTGTCCAGCTGGTAGCCTGTGAGGGGTTAATTTGCAGTCCCAGGTCCCTACTCAGCTGCCATTCCCCACACATTTCTCTGACTGTAGGAGCAGCCAGGATCTCTGAGCTCTCTGTCCCTTCTCCTGGTTGCAGTGCATTGCAGTATGTTGCAACCCATAGTGCTAGGAGAGCCTGTGGCCCAGGGCTCCTCACAGTATAGTTGGGGAGCCCACAGCTAGGCAGCTGAGGATTAAGCCAGGGTGCCTGTGCACTCAGTGCAGTGAGGAGGCTGGGGAGTGGAGGGGCTAGGGGACCCCATATACAAGGTGCAACAGAAGGCGTTGACATCTGCACAGCTTGCAGCCTGGAGTGTCTGTGGCTTGCACTGATGCGGCTTGCTTGGTGTACAGCCCCCAACTTCTTCAAGCTGAACAACTCTCTTCTAAAGAAAGTAAGAAAAGGGAAGTCTGGAATTACAACAGTAATGCTACAATTGTAACACAGGTTTGCGTGAACCCCTGCCCTGTGTTTTCTTATTAAAGTGTGTTTCAGAGAAAATAAATTATTGCATTATTATTAGATCTCTATATTCAAAACCAATTTTTATGTGGACAAAACCACTCCAGAATAAAGCCTTTTCTTTAATCTGTCACTTTTTCAGTTAAATGTTTTTATGGCTAGAATGTAGATGCAGGAGGATCTTTTGAGTTAACTTTAGGAGTAAAGAGAGCCTACAGTTTTGACTGAATCTATTATTACTTTTGCTAATTAGAATTTTAAAAGAAGAAAAATGATTTATAAATATGAGAAGTTTCTGATCAGTCTTACCCACACGGATAGGGTGCAGGGTACAGTTAAAGGTATCTGTCCTGCTGTGACAAATGTGGATTAAAAATATATTAAATTTTCCTTCCAAAACTGTTGTGCACTGTTAATATTTAGAGATTGATATGGAGTACACAGAAAGTTGATGGTTCAGTCTATGATCAACAATGCAAACAGATGCTCAGGAGAGAAGCAGATCTTAAAATGTATGCTTATTTAATTGGTGTTGAAGGATGATGTCTTGTACCTGTACTCCTCATCTGAAATTGTAGCTTGCACACCTTTACATGGAGTTTCAGGAGGGAATTGTGGATTTCCAGCACTCCAGCCAGAGATTTCAGACAGACTCCCAAGGGGAGTGAGTTTTTTCTGTGCATATTATAGTGTCTGTCTGCATCACTCTAGTCCATCTTTATTCTGCCATGAGCCAGCTCATTTAGATGGGACTGGCCTCCCTGCACAGATTATGCTGATCTAAAGATGTTAACACTGAAAACGGACAGCTACAATTTGGGTCTGTAATGCTTCTTGGTTACTGCTACAGGATAAACAAAAGTATATTTGTTTACATATAATTGATATACCTACAGGTGCCCAATATCACCTCCCTGTCAAGCACTATGGCTGTGAGAGTGTCCTTTCTGCAACTGTATTTTTCAGTTGCAAGAACAATAAAAGGAATAATACAATCAAATATATACTATATTAAAGCATATTTGATTTGTTGCTTAGTAGTCAAAGCAAATTATGGAAATTGACATCTGACAGATTGAGCATTGCTGCAGTGAAGAGAGTTCAGTTATTTGTACCTTTTTAGTTAAGTAACACAATTACTGTTTTGTGCTGGTTCTTCCCTCACCCCTCTTCTCTTTGACCGAAATTCTTCTGAATAAAGCTAAGAGTGCCCTGCAAAAAATGGAAGCATGAGACTATTATAAATCCCTGCCTCTTGTAATCTCAACAGATGAGCACTTTAATTAGGTACACAGATGAGAGAAACTAACAAATCCCTAGCATGGTTGTTTAGGGAATTCCCTGGGTGCTGATTTAATTTACAAGTTATTACACCATATAGGTTTGAATGCATAAAAAAGACTGGTTTATTTAATTTTTATTTTGAAGATATAGGCAGTTGAATTTCCTTTCGTGCCATTGGAAGTCATATTTAATTTATTTTATCAATTGATTTTAATCTTGTATAGAGTATATTGTAGATGCAAATTTATACAAATTACAACAGCACGTTTAAACAAAAGCCCAAAGCATGTGCAATTCTTTCTACATTTCCTTCATTATTTCTAGTACTTGCCAGCTGTATCTGGTAAGAGCTATACCGGATTGAAATGGATTGATTTTTTTTTGGAGGGGAAGGGGCTGGGGGAGGAACAGAGATTTAAAAGTCTGTTTTATAAAGATATTTCTTATGTTCAGTGTTCTGAGTTTTAGGTAATTATAAAAATAAAATATATTAGAGCTGCCGTTGATAGGAAGATATTTAGCAAAACTGATGCCACTATGAACTTCTCTTTACATAAAATTAGAACTTCTTGGAGTGAGGAATCCTTTCAGTATGAAGTTTTTTATGCTTGCTCTGAGTTCAAGTGTAACTTTAAAAAGAAGGTTGGGAAATTTTGTTCATATCATTTTTTGTGTTTGGACACAAAGAGAGTTTATGCTGCATTTTTTCAGGTGACTTCAACACTTTGATTCTAAGTATGGCTAAACCAGCTGGAGAATGAAATTTGAAATTTTACATGTATATACCTATGTAATGAGAAATAGGGTCTTTCATAATGGAAGGAGGAAAGGGGAATTAAGTTTTGAGAGAAAAAAACACTTATGAGCGTAATCAGGCATTTGCTGAAACATTTAACAAAGGCTAATGATGTATTGTTCCCTTTGTGACACATCATATGTGGTAGAGAGCATCTCTGAATTATCCACTTCCTTTGTCTGTAGAGAGCTTTCTCTGCATCTCAGTCTGTGATTTCATTTGCAGTCTTTGTATTTACTCATCTCCTCCCCTGGCTCCTTGAACTTGTTGTTTAAAAACCTTTCCTGCTTTAAAGTCATTTATTTCTTCCATCGCTTTAAAGTACCTTTTGTGGATTAAATGAGTAATCCTGTCATGTGTGGGTAGCATCACTTTGAGAGGATGGATTTTAATGTGTGTAATTTCTACAAACAGAAATTGAATTGCTTGAACAGAACATTTTCTTATCCAACTTACAGTAGAAAGCCACTATTTAATTTTAGAAATAAGATTTAGAAATGTGAATACTTCTAACACCAAGCCTAGTAAGCAGTTAGAATGAACACAGCTACACCTGAATATTTGGTTGAATTTACTTGCCTTTATGCGCCACCCCATAATATTCCTGCAGACTAGGTAGTTTTCTACAGAATTCTGAGTTTCTGTAGCACCTTGTGTCTAAAGCTATCTACACACTTCGGATGTTAATGAAATAAACCTAGTAAAACACATGAAGTAAAAGAAGTATTATTCCCATTTTACAAATTAGAAAGCTACGGCATAAAGCAGTTATATGGGTTATCAAAAGATAATGCAGTGTCTGAGGCTCAGTTTGTGAACCTAGGTGTTCTGACCTGTGTCACTCTAAGCGCAACATTATTTTGATCAGTCAGTTTTTGATCCCAACTCCCTGTTTTGGCCAGTTGTGTGGTTCTAGGCCATGAAATAGTGCTGATCTGAACATCTTGTTTAGCTCAGAGGATGTTCTCATAATAGTATTCAAGACTGAAAAACTGGTTGTTTGAATTCAGAGGGCTCCTGGTAGGATCAGATTCCATTAACAGAATCCCAAACACAGAAACAGTTTCCTGCTGTCTAGTTGGATATGCCATCATCTTTGAAGTTGTGTCTGTGAAAACAACGTTCTGTGAGCTTTTTTCTTTTCATCTCATAAAGCTTCCGTTAACCTGGCTAAAGGGGTGAAGTCTGCCTGAAAACAATGGAACAACAGAAACAGTCTCTTGTACATTGTTGCAGGATATTAGAACCAAACGATGTTAAGATTAGCTCTTTCAATTTGAAAGGTCTTCTGCCTCTCCCAAGCCTACTTTTAAGCTAGGACATTGCCTTTGCCTTTGTTGTTTATCTTGAATTATCAGGGGAATACTCAAGTAGGAATAAGTTTGCTTGTTCCAAATGGCCAGAAGAATCCACTGTGCCTGTCTGTTACCTATTGTGCTTGGAACAGTATTTACTACTTTGAATGAAAAATAGTTCAGCAAGGAAGATGACACGTGAGATGTTCTAAAAATAGGTTTGGTGTTGTGCCTTGGGGTTAGTATATAGAACTTGGATTGGAGAGTTGTGGTTTTGCTTCTGGCACCTACTGATCTTTTGGAGCCTAAACTTGTCAGGGGTTCAGCTCTTATAATTTGCGTTGTTGAATTGAAAATGTTCATCAAGATTGAGCCGTTAATCGCTATTCTTCTATTTCCCTGTGTACAAATTTGAATCCTGTTTATCTCCTTCAGGTGTAGTGCAGTGGCTTGCAACATTTTTAGACTCAAGGCACTCTTGCATAACTTTTTAATGAATTGAGCAACACCCCATTTCATAATCTAATTTATTATAGTACTTGCATCCTTAAGAAGAGCCAGGCATGGGGGCAGGGGAATGACCAGGCAGGGATAATCTTGAGTTTTTCTCCTTATTGCCTCACATATGCCCCCACAGGGGACACCCCAGGGTGCTTTGCTGACCTGATTGAGAATGACTGGCATAGTGCATTTTATTGCACTAAGTGAGAATTGGTATTCTTGAATGAGAAGTGTAAGTGTAAAAGTATACAGTTTTAAGATAAGTCATCAAGGAGACAGCTGGATAGTATCATGAAGAATTGCAAAGTTGTGGCTTGTAGCAGGTATCTAGGGCTGTGGCTTTTTCTTGGGTACTTTTGCTTTCAGATTAAAACGTGTTTTCCTGGCAGCTTATTAATACCTAAAAACACTTGGTTCCAAATGCATGGTTTGTGGAGGAACTGTTTGTGACATGGCTTTGTTTGTGCCCAAACATTTTGTGGATTCAAGTAACTGATTTTTCTAGTGTATATGCTAGAGTTTACTTGAAATTATTCAAGGTAAATACTCCTTGTGTCTTTCTTCTGCGCAACTTCACCATTGTGTTTTTCAAAGCAAATGTAATTGACTGAAGCTGCTCTATATAATAGCAAAGCATTTGTTGGAAGCCATATGGATAGTATTTTGATTAACTTAAGTTCTACAATTGTTTGGCGCACACTAAATTAATAGTAGACAATGAGCATTGTGTTAGCTCTTATAATGTCATGAAGAAGTGTCTTGGTGTTGCAGTTCATTGTATACTCCAGTATAAGAAATCTGTGAAAACAGTGATTATGCAAGCAGGTAATCTCATATGTTTTGGTAGATTTGTTTTCTACTGCTTAATCATTTATGTAGCTAACTGTTGATATTGTGCTACAAGTAAATAATTTTATCTAGCTGTCTTCATAAATGAATAGTTTTTCATCGGTATTCACACTTACTGCTCTTTTACTAAAGATTGCTTTGACTTAAAGTTTTACATAGATAATACATAACTATTCTTTAATCCAGCATGTCAGACTAATGCTCTCCTAGTGAAATCTCTATTGACTGATTAGTTTAAACTAATTTTCAGTTCAAAATGTATGTGAACTGAAGCGGACCTGTGCATTTGTTCTCCAAAAGAGGTGCACCGATACATTGGTCCATATTGTATCAGCACTGATCAAAGGAAAATTGACATTATTGGCAATCGCCTTCTTTTGGCTGATGTGACAGATAATGTTGCCGATAAATGTTGCACATAGCCACAGCAAGCATGTGGCCAACTCAGAAGCTTGGAGAGCAGTGTCTGGCTGGTAAGTCTGTTGTGGGGGGGCAGATCAAGGCCCCTGCAGTGAGAGGAGTGGGGCTGGGGCAGGGGTAGGCGCTGCCCAGCCAGGGCGCAGGACACAGCTGCAAGAGACTCATCTGGGGGGGTGGTTCCTGCGACTACGCACACCCCTGCGGGAGCCATGGGGGGCATATGATCTGTGCACAGGGCGAGGGTGGGCTGGGGGTGGCGCCCGGGCTCTTCCCGACAGGGGGTTGGGCTGGGACTGTGCTTGGGGTGGGTAGTGGCGGTGCTGGGGTGGGGGGTACTATGGAGTCAGCCTACAACCACCATGAGTGCAGCCCTGGCTTAACCCCTCTGCCGGGATGAGCCTAGTGCTGTCCCCAGCCCACAGCAGCAGCCCACCCTTGCCCTGTGCACAGATCTGGGGGGCCCCCATGCTCATTCCCTCCCCCTGCCCCTTCCCCCCAACAGACTTACCAGCCAGACACAGCTCTCTAAGCTGCCGGGCTGCATATTGGCAGTCAGATCAGTATTGGCTGATATGGCTCAGTAATAATAGGCCATTGGTATCAGCCCAAAAGATCTTTGTCAGTACACCCCTATCCAAAGTAGTTATTTTGAAAGGGGAGTTCTTATTCCATCTTGCTAATGGTTCTGAGGCTATTGTAGCTGCAGAATAGTAGATGTACATGTATTCATCACTGTTCAAGTATCTTGAGTAACAAAATTTGTAAACTTATAATTTGTCACATCAATAACGATTTTCAGCTTTTTGTCTTGAATCCTCTGCTTGTACTTATGCAGAGGCTAAAGGAACCTGCCGTAAAATAAATGGAGTGGAAAAAAAAGAAGCAACCTCAGTCTTTGGAAGATTAATAGTCTTGTAAATTTTCACATTTTTCACTTTTAAGACGTGAAATAAATTTTAAATTCAGCAGTTACAATATTCTTCATTTCTGCAAAGCTGACTGCTTAGTGATTTTTATTTTTGTGAATTTTTTTTTAAATTATTAATATATTCCACCCTGTAACAGGGAGCTGGGGGCTCCTGGTACTTTAAGATGGGGAAAAAACCTAGTAACAGACAGCGCTCTGGTAGCTTAACAACAGCTAGGTGCAAACGAATAGCCTGCCAGAGGCCAGAAGCTGAAAGGGACTATTGCCATGCTAGTTGCATGGCAATAGTACAATAGGACGGAGCCCTGCCAGAGCAACAGAGGCTTGGTTATGGTAGCTTGGGTACCAGCAACAAGCTACCCATTAGAATGAGAGAGAAGCAGCTATGCCAGGGCTAGCAAGTCACCTGATGGAATGGGCAGGGCTTGAACAGCATATAAACCTAATCCTGAACCTAAGCCAAGCCAGGCATCTGGCTCTGGAAGCCACAGAGGGAGGAGCTCTGGCAAGAGAAGGCTGTAGCTGCAGCACAAACTGAAACCCTGAGGCAACTGGGAACTGAAAAGTAAGGCACTGAAGTCTGGCAAGGAGCTGGGACTCAGGGTGAAAAATGATTTTGTTATGCAGCTGAGGTTCTACAGCTTGAGTTATAGCCAGGGTGCTTAGGGTTTTGGTGCAGTTAAACCAGTGAACCAGAACAGGACTAAAGGGGAGGTTTAGAGGTCCCAGTGGTGCCTAAGGAGCATGTGGCTATTCTGAGCCCTGCCAGAGGTCAAGGGCTTGATTGCAGTATGCAAGAGAAAAAGGGAAACATGGCTAGTAGGCCTACAGCCAAAGAAGGGTGTAGACTGGGGCAGGGGCCCACAGTCCAAGAGGGGTGGGAACTATAGATGGCTAATCAGTCCACAGCCTAAGAGGGGCAGAGAGAGGACCAGCAAGCCTGTAGCCTTAGAGGGGCAGAGACCAGAACATTAAGGCCTGAGGAGGCCAGATTAATATTTGAGGCTAAGTGCCCACTGAAGTAATTAATTGGTACCACCTGTGTGGCATGGGCATGGCTGTAGTTGGAAGCCACACAATTAGCACTTAAGGCAGGGGCAGACAATTACTTTGGGCAGAGGGCTGCTTACTGAGTTTTGGCAATTTTCTACCTTTTGTAGGGGCCCTGTGGGCCGGATAGAATGGCCTGGCAGGCTGCATCTGGCCCCCGGGTTGCATTTTGCCCACCCCTAACTTAAGGCAGTTAGTGCACTGGGGGGCATGGCCAGGCCAGGAGGGCCATACTTGGTGCTGGAAGACAGGACATCAGGGTTCAGGAGGAACCCACAAAGTGAGAGCAGATAAGGGCTCGCTTTGGGACCCTAGGGCAGCCTCCTTTTTCACTGATCTACCAGATGTATCAAGTCTTGGCAGGCAAGGGAAGAAGGAGGAGAGCTGGGAGCCAGAGTGGAGGCAGGAACTGTGCAGCCACAAGGGGGTGTCATGACTGCCCCTGGGGCCCAATCCCGTTACACACCCCTAGCCTGATATTATCTTGTTAAAAAGAAAATGTTGTTTAAAAAGTAATATGCCATTCAAAGGTAAAGAACTAAGCATTTTTAAAACAGTAATCCTTCCCCCCACTGCTTTGGAGCAGGGGTTTTCAACCTTTTTTTAATAAGTGTACCCTTGGTTGGATTGGGCGGTGGGTGGCGCATGACAGGATGCTGAGCAATGGCAGCACAGGGTAGTGAGTTCCGTGTGCAAGCTTCTCTCCTCCCCCTCCCCCCCCGCATCCAGCTGGCCTGTGCAACCCACAGAGATTTACCACTGCCCTCACCCCCTCTCCCCCAGGTCTGCTCCTGGGAGGCGGTGGCACGGGGTGGTGGGGCTCCACGCTGACTGCCCACATGTACCCCCTAGGGCTTTCCCAAGTACCCCCTGCTGTCCTGTCCTGACAACCCCTGCTTTAGAGCAATTTTAAAATTGATGTTTGTGGAAGTAAAGTTGGGGCCATTGTAAAGAGTAGCTACTTGTCCACTTTAGCTACTTGTCTTTGTCTTCAAGGTGTATAAATAGGGCAGGACTGTCAGAAACAACTGTAAAAGACTCTTGTTGCCACTCTGTCAAAGCCTCAAAAATCTCCTAACATCATTTGAAGCAACCAGCTGTGAACTTTTCTTTTCTTGGATTTACTGCTTCACTGTCTTTAACAACTTTGTGATATTTCTCCATATCCTTCCAATCCTACTTCTCTTCACCTTGAATCTCTGCATATCATGTCTTGCATCCTTTGTTGCCCTTTCTGCTCTGTCCTTTTCTGCTTTTTCTTTGTACTGTATCATCATCTTCCTTGTAATGCTTCTACCTCTGCCAGACTCGAGGAACATATCTTAAACTTTACATATTTATGTGCATTTATATTAAGCATAGATGTATACACCAGCACACCTTTAAATGGAACCAGTATAAGTAAGTACCACATAATCTTTATTTATATATATTTTTTCTTCTTTCATTTATTTTGTCTTCGCTTGACGTATTGAATGTGTGTT
Source organism: Gavialis gangeticus (assembly GCF_001723915.1). Lineage (NCBI taxonomy): Eukaryota > Metazoa > Chordata > Crocodylia > Gavialidae > Gavialis > Gavialis gangeticus. Next base: position 27,877,829 of record NW_017729026.1, read on the forward strand.
TTATATTGTAAGTAATTTGACACAAGGACCAGGCCTTTTATTTGTCTGTAAAGCACCTACATCTGACACGTACAAGGTTGAAAATGGGGAAAATTTATGGCAAAAGTTTACAGTAGAGGAAGGGTGAAAGGAGAATGTAACATTTCTTAATGGATGGAAAAACAAGAGACTATAAGGGATTATTTTGTTTTAAATTATATTTTTTGCATGAAAACCTGAAAGCAATTGCAACCTTTAAAAAATCACTGGTTCTAAGATGTATTAAGGTAGTTGAACTATGTAATACAGTGTAGGGAAAAGCTTGGAGAACTATTACTGCGTACCATTGGTATATAAACATGTAATTTTACAAACAGAATCTTTTTTTCATGTTAGATAAAAGCTATTGGTATTTTCTTGCATAGACTGTTTCAGCTAATGCTAACGTAAGTGTGCCAGTGCAAGAATAAAAATCTTGTTTTTAATAATTGTTGAAAGAGATATGAAGGTCTCAATATCTTGAATCAATCTTCAAATGAAAAATCTGTTGAGCTATTAGAATTAATGTGTAAAACAAATGACATAAAATAAAGCAGGAGAGAAGAGGTGAAGGCAGGGTACTTTTGAATGTTCAGATGGACTTGAGACATGACAGAAGTGAGCTCTGGTAGGTAAGGTCACCTTGCTGAAAACACCTTGCCTGTATTTCCCTTACCTCTCCCCAGGGAATGATTAGTTGAAGAACCTCACCTGCTCTTAGCTGCCCACATCTCTGAGGTATCCAGGACCCAAAACATTTAGGGATTTTAGAACGTAAAGCCTAAAAACTGCCCCTGGGAGCAAATTGTAGAGATAGCAAGAAGAGCACAAGATATACTGCAAGTACTGCACAAGGTTCTCAAGATGTATATGTAGAATGTTCCATCACAAGCTCACTCTTGCTGTTTATTTAGCTTTTCTAATTTTTTTTTGGCTTGATGTCTACTATACATGCAGTTGGATTAACCACTAGGGCTAGGGACAGACATTACATGCAAACAAGTTTAAGTGATGAAAAACTGGTTTAAACCTGTAACAGAAGATAAGTTCAGTACACACAAACCAGTTTCAAAATGGCTGAAACTGGTTTAAGATAAACCTGGTTGAATGTAATATCAGACTTAAGTGATTTGGGTCAAACTGGTTTATGCAATTGTTGTCCCAGACCCCTTCCTGGTTTACGTTAAACCAAAGTCCCCCGGCATTCCAGATGCTTTATGGCCCTGGGCTGGGCTGTCTGCTCCACAGAACAGGACTGGCCCCACCCCTCTGCTCCCTAGCCAGAGTTCTGGCAGAGACAGCAGGCACAGCAGGATCTGCCTGGCTTCCCTGTACCCCATCCCACCTTGCTGCTCAAGCAGGGATCCCCCCCTCCTTCCCTCCCATCTTCCACAGCCTGGACACCAGCATCACAGACCCTGGGCATGTGGTATACTAGCTAATACTGACAGGTGTCTGCATGTGTTACGGTTGCCAACCCTCCCAGATTGGTCAGGAGCCTACTGGAATTGTGATCAATCTCTCGGTGACTGTTGAAAGCAATCCGGGAGATTGATATTGTTGAATGGATTGAACAGTACAATTAATGACTAAAGGTACACTGATACATTGGTCCCATATCAGGTCAGTATAAAGTAAATTGTCAGCATCAGCAACCAGCTATTTTTTGGCTGATGTGGCTGATAATGTTGCGGATCAATGCCCCGTGCATGCGCGCAGCTGTAGCACAGCACTCAGGCAGCCAGGAGCACAGCCCAGCAGCATGGAGACCAGCCGGGTCTGGCTGGTAAGTCTGTTGTGAGGAAAGGGGTGTGAGGGGAGGCAGATAATGCAGCACCTACCCCTGCCCCAGACCCCAGTGGTGAGGGAGGGAGTGGGGCTGGGCCTGGGGCAGGGGCAGGCACTGCACAGCTGGGGAGGTGCATGGGACAGAGCTGCAAATGCCTCATCCAGGGGGTATGGGGAGGGGGAAACAGCTCTCACTGCTACACGCACCCTGTGCATGGGAGGCATGTACCCCAGATCTGCATGCAGGGCAAGGGTGGGCTGCTGCTGTGGGCTTGTCCCTTCCCTAGTCTGCTGTGTGTCACACACAGGCTTTTCCCAGTGGGGGGGTTGGGATGGGGCTGCACTCGGGGTGGTGGTGGTGCTGGGAGGGGGGTTCTGGTGAATTTTGGAGTGGCTCCAGCCCCCCCCCCCATAATCCCCCTCCCAGTGCTGCACCGTGTCCTGAGCCCAGCCCAGTTGCTGGGAAGAGCTCAGTGCCACCCCAGCCCCAGGCTGCAGTAGCAACCCGCCCTCACCCTGCACATAGATTTGGGGGTACATGCCCCTCCCAGGGTGTGAGTAGCAGTGGGAGCCGCCCCCCCAGCACCCCTTGGATGAGTCACTCATGGCTCCATCCTGCACTCCCCCCCTGAATGTGCAGCACCTGCCCCAGACCCTCTCCCTCCCTCACTGTGGGAGCCTCAATCTGCCCCTCCCATGCCTCTCCTCTTCACCCACAACAGACTTACCAGCCAGATGCTGCTCTCCAAGTTGCCCAGCTGCATACTGGCAATCAGATCAGTATCGGCCACTATAGCTAGTCAAAAATTGGCTATTGGTATTGGCCCAACAAATCTTTATCTGTGCACCCCTATTAATGACATCACATCATGCTGAGGAAAAAAATATCTTCCGGAGTAGCTTCAGTCAGAGTTGGTAACCCTAGTGTGTGTGCGTCTCCAATTTCACTGGGACAGGCATATAGAACAATGTCTATTTAGGGCTTTTTGGAGCTAATCGGCAGGTCAGCTAGTAATGTCCCTCCATTCCTTCCTTGGAAAAAGATGTTCAAGAAGAGCTTGAACAAATGAGAGAGACTTGTTTTGCCAATGGGCTGATAAACGCTTTGTTATCAGCTCCCTGCTGGCTCCCTCGCCTGTCAGGTTTGCAGGTGGTATGAAGACGCAGGAAGAGGGAGATTGAAAAGCTCATTAGCATCAACAGATGCATACATTGCACACCCCTCCTTTGCCTCAGTGCTAGCCCAGGGCTGGGGTCTGGCAACACTCCCGCCCCTTGAGCAGTGAGCAGGGAATAGCCTGGGACTGTGCAGGCCAGGGTGGGGGTTTAAACCGCTTCCTAATCAGAGTGTCCTCCTGGGGCCTGGCTACACCTCCTTTCAACTCAGCATTGTGGAAGAGAAGGGAGGGCTATTCTAGTGCCCCCTGGCTTCTAGCCTGAGCCACTGCATTCCACAGGGAATGTCTGTACAGTTGCAAACTGATTCAATCTGGGCAGGTTAGACTAAGCTGCAAAGATTGAAACAATTCAGGCTCAGGCTTTTTGAATGTTTATTCCTAGCCTAGAACACTGAGGGCCAACCCTTTTGGCAGGCATGCCATGAATTAACCCAGTACCTTTCCTGACTTCCTGTCCTATCCCTTTCCATTACTTGATCTGCTGCTTTTCTTTCTTACTTGATTTGCTTCCTGCCCTATGGTCCTTTCCTGATCTGCTTTCTGCCCCATCTGCTGATGTGCTGCTTGTCCTTTCCCCAATCTGCCATGTGTCACACACAGGCTGCTCATTCCTCTTTTGGCACCTGTGCTACAGATTGACCACCTATGCTTTAAACCCTCTGTTATGGTCAGAAAGCAAATGCAGCTATGGTAGATGCCACCTATCAGAAAGAATCCTAGTTTTTGCACCTGGGGTAACTGAAAAGGAGGAAAATTAGTAGACAGTACATCTCAAAAAATGACAATGAAAGACTGTTCATTCTATTCATAACAGTAGTGCAGTGTATGCAATGACAGTGTACAACAGGGGCAGGCAATTATTTTGGGCAGAGGGCTGCTTACTGAGTTTTGGCAAGCCGTCATGGTCCACATGACAGGCAGCTCAGGGCAGATAAGTATTTATTTTCTAAATTTTTTAAGGGCCTCGTGGGCTGGATAGAATGGCCTGGCAGCCCGCATCTGGCCCCCGGGACACATTTTTCTCCACCCCTGGTGTACAATCTACCTCCTGTATACTGTTTTTTTAATCTCTCTCATGTAACTTGAAGGGACTTCTTGTAGGGGTATGGGTAAATGGTCTCTTTGCTGATTTAATTCTTGGTTCTTCTCCATGAGACTGATACCACCAACTCCCATTGGATAAGATGTTGATTAGATAATGGGAAGTACTAATGCGTTACCAAACCAACCAGTGCCTTTTTAAGTCATTGATTACATGGAACTTAATCCCTCCTCCTTTGCTCCAATCTCCTGTTATATGATGGGATAGTCCTATGAAAGTTATTTTACGGCTTGTTGTCATCTTCTGACACAGCAGATTGTTTCAAACTGTCTCTTGAAAGTTATAATTTCAAGTTGACTGTTATGTGCAATAATTGCCATAATTTCACTATCCTATATGGTTTATACACATAGATGCAACAGAAGTCTAGATGTACTTGACAGCCATGAAATAAAAGATTTTTTTTTAAATTAATAGTGACATTTTTTGATTTTTGCAGGCAACTCATAGTTGTAATTTCAGAACAACTATTATGAAAATGATACATAAAAACTCAGTTCATCAAGAGTGTCTGTGTTTCAAATACACAAACAGCAGCTAACTGTTAACTAGCAATGTTAGCAGGTGATTTTCTAAAAATAGTACATAGCTCTACCTGCCCATTGTCTGGATGTTATGCCTTGACAAGCAGGAAGGTAGAGGCTGATAAAACACATTTTAAACTGTCAGGGGTTCAATAGAGTACTGTCATATTGCTTAATTACAAGATTTACATTTTGTCTACCACTTGCAAAGAGTTTACTAGTCACCAAATGATTTTTTTTATCACCACATTTCTTTTCTTTGACTCTTCTCCAAGTGCTTTGAAAACAATATTCTGGACAAATGCTTAGAGAGGGAAGGTACTTAAATTCTATTTAATATAATTATATACCAATTTGTACTGTGAAGAATATTTCTCAACCTGCAGTTGCTAAACTAGTTTAAGGACTTGCAAGACATAGAAGATAATCCATTTAGGTGGAGAAAGCTGCAGGTCCATGCATGAATACATGCACATGCATACACACAGCAAATATGTTATGCTGCTTCCTGAAAAAGGAGCAGGTATGGTATCTTTTGAAAAACCACCCACTTCCCCCAGTGCTCTAACATAGCTGGCTGCTGCAGAAACTCAAACAACAGATGACAAATTCAGTCTTCTCTGTTCCCTTGGCATTTAGCTCAGCATGAGGTAGTGCATTCTCCTCACTCAGCAACGTGTAGCCTTTTGGTGAGTGGAAGAAGGGATAGAAGTATAAACTGTCAGAAAAGTTTAAATGCAGGGGAGAGGCTTTATCAAGCAAAAAAAAAAAGTAAAATCGAAACAAATATACACAAAGAAAAAGATAATTAAAAAAGGACACAAGGAAATTAACAAAGAAAAATAGTATTGTATTATGACAACATATGTGGAGATGTAAGTTTCAAGGGGAAATTATAGCAGAATAAGAATTTCCTAAGTCCTGCTTTTGTCCCTCTCCTTCCTAGATTGCTGCTTGTGTCTAAATTATATATCATTTTTGTCTCTGCCACCTCTCTTAACTGGTGCTTTTAAACACAGTCT
>NW_017729026.1:27888460-27890289 GCF_001723915.1 Gavialis gangeticus
GACACAAAGAAATTAACAAAGAAAAATAGTATTGTATTATGACAACATATGTGGAGATGTAAGTTTCAAGGGGAAATTATAGCAGAATAAGAATTTCCTAAGTCCTGCTTTTGTCCCTCTCCTTCCTAGATTGCTGCTTGTGTCTAAATTATATATCATTTTTGTCTCTGCCACCTCTCTTAACTGGTGCTTTAAACACAGTCTTCTCTGCTTTTGATGACAAGTAGAATCGATCATGTATAAGTACCTAAAAGAACCATAAAGACTGAAAAAATTGATTGGGGTGATAATTAAGGCTGTGTGAAATTTCACTGGCTATTTTGTTTCAACACTGTTTTGAATTGTTTTGAGCTCAAAACAGAGAAATTGAAATGAAGGGCTTCGAAACAGTCTTGAAATGAAATGAGGGCAGTCAAAATGTTTTGAAACTTTCAAAAGGTTTCAAGTTTTGAAGCTCAAGCTGGGCTTGCCTGCAGGAAAACAAAGTAAGGAGAGGGAGGGGGAAGAGGGAGGAATATTGACTCTTATATTGACTGTGTAGCTGGCCAGTGACTGTGATCCTTCCCTGAGGTCTCTTCCAATTCCAGTGCTCTGGGGGAGGGATGGAAAAACAGCATAAAAGGCAGCATTGTTTAAGCTGGCCTGCTTTCTGCCTTGGAGTCTTTCAGCAGCTCAGGAGCGTTAGACAGCAAAGGCATTGATTTGAATGATTTCCTACTTGCTAGCTAGCCTAGCAAGTGGGATGCCACAATACCTTTCCCTTTCTTCTAGACCCTTCTATTTTATTACTATATTCATTGATTTATTCTTTTCAATTTTATAATTATATTGGATATTACACTACAGAATTTATATAGGAAGGGAGATGCATTTATATTTTATTTCTATACATTTATACCTCGTGGCATATACTACATGCCTTATAGAATTTATATTGGAGCGCAGATACATTTATGTATTTGTATTAAAACAAGACGCTATGAAACGCACCATGAAGCATGGTGGAAAGGCAGCTGGCAAGGATTGAGGGAGGGGCACAAGAGGGAGTAGAGGGTAACTTCTTCCCCCCACTACCTTTCAAACTGAGACACAAGCCTCTTTCCTACATCTAGCAGGGATAAGACTTCCAGAAGCAACAGAGAGGGGAGCAGTTCCACTGCCTGTGTCTGAGTCTGAATCCCATCTAAGAGCACCAACCCTAAACCCTCCCACCACCACCATGGCAACAAGCAGCAGCACCAGCACCCACATGATAGTCCTTCACCCCATTTCACTTCCCATGCTGAGTTTTCCAGTGCCAGAGGAAAAGCTGGAGCTGGATCTGAGTGCCCTAGCAAGGGACGTTCTGGGGAAGGAGGGGGAATCCTCTGAGTCTGTGCTCCACACCCCTCAAGTTTCCCTTAGAGCCAGGTCTCTTTCCCCAGAAGGCACGTCAGAGGAGGCTGAGGTAGAGGTTGCAGAGGCAAGAGGCTCAGCTGAGTCCGCTCCTGCTGTTGCTGTGCCTCGGGCTGTGCCTGTGCCATACCCCAGAAGCAAGCAGGTAGTGTGATCTGGTATCGTTTTGAGCTGGCAGATGATCCCATGTACGCTATCTGCCTGCACTGCCAAGCCAAAACCAGCCAAGGCAAGGGAACAAAACACATCAGCACCACAGGACACTGATGCATCTCCATAGGTACCACCCCCTTACCCTTGCTCCTCCTCAGCCTGGCACCAGTGGGAGCATGCCCAAAGGGAAGTCCCCCTCTTGCTCCAAAGCCCCCATCCTCCCAAAGCAGAGGCAGGCCATCCTGGAATAATGGGGGAAAGTTGGACAGAAAGGGGGTGCG
>NW_017729026.1:27895289-27897708 GCF_001723915.1 Gavialis gangeticus
GACACTGATGCATCTCCATAGGTACCACCCCCTTACCCTTGCTCCTCCTCAGCCTGGCACCAGTGGGAGCATGCCCAAAGGGAAGTCCCCCTCTTGCTCCAAAGCCCCCATCCTCCCAAAGCAGAGGCAGGCCATCCTGGAATAATGGGGGAAAGTTGGACAGAAAGGGGGTGTGTTGCAAGGGCGAGCGAGATCACCCAGAACACTGGGGATATGCTTGCTCTGGATGGACAACCCTTCTCCTTAGTTGAGCAGCCAGGTTTCAGGCAGCTTATGATGCTCGTGGCCCCATCCTACCAAGTGCCAGCATGCACCACCTTCAACAGGACAGTGGTGCCCTCCCTGTATGAGGCATGCAGGGAGTACTTGAGGGAGGAGCTATGTGAGGCAGGTCCGCAGGTGGCCTTACACTTCACCTCAGACATCTGGAACAGCTGGGGTGGAAATCATGCCTACTTCTCCCTCACAGGGCACTGGTGCGACCAAGCAGTTGGTGGGCTCTCCTTCAAGCCAAGGTGATGGATGAGTCCCACACAGCAACCAAGATCATGGGGGCCAGGAACCACTTGGTGCAGGGGTGGCTCATTAGGCAAGGCAAGCTCACCCACAGGTTTGTGGTCACTGACAATGGGGCCGATATAGTCAAGGAGGTCTCTGATGCCAACTTTGTTGGCATCTGCTGTGTGGCACACAAGTTCCACCTCATTGTCAAGGATGCCTTGAAGGGGGACAGGGCTGCCAGTGACGGCACCAGCAACACCAACAAGCTCATATCCAACTGCAGGGAGGGGGTCGGCTACTTCCACCAGAGCATCAAGGGGGGCAAGATGCTGTGGGACAAACAATCAAAGCTGAACATCCCACAGCACAAAATCATGCAGGATGTGGAGACTCAGTGGCCCTCCACATACCTGATGCTTGAGAGGCTGGCAAGAGGAGCAACAGGAAGCCATCCATGAGATGGCCTTGCTCAGGGAGGTTGGGATCAGCAGCCCCCTTAACAGAGCTGAGTGGGATACCATCTCCCAGATCTTGCTGGTCCTCAAGCCCTTCCTTGAGGCCACTGAGATACTCAGTGCTGGCGATGCCCTCCTTAGCCAGGTGGTCCCCATAGTGAGGGAACTTCAGAGCCAAATGGAGAGCTTCCAGCGGATCAATGTTCCTGGCTGTGGCAAGCCACTGTCACCAGACATCCAAGCACTGGTGAGGCGGCTGAAGGAGGACCTCAGGAAATAGCTTGATAGCTTGTGGTCCAGTACGGTCCGCATGCTGGCCACCATGTATGACCCGAGGGTGAAGGGCAGCATATGCAGCAGCCAAAGCCTAAATCAGTGGACGGAGGTGCTGGTGAAGAGTCAAGGAGGCAGAATGGCAGAGGCAGGGGGATATGGAAGAGGGATGTCCGCTGTCCCATGCTAGCATGCCATCCACCAGCCAGTCTCCTCCTCCACCACAGGTACTGCCAATGTGGGCCAAAGGCATGGCTTACATAGTGGGGTTCTAAGGCACCAGACCCCACCATCAGGCAGGTAACACTCAGGCCTTGGTGGCTGCCTATCTCGCCGAGGATGTGGAACCACTGCTGTTCGACCTCTTGGCCTGCTAGGCAAGCCGCAGCCAGATGTGGCCGGATCTCGCCACAGTTGCCCGGGAGCACCTGTCCTGTTCACCGACCAGTATTCTGAGCGAAAGGGTGTTCAGCATTGCTGGGGATGTAGTGACACCCCGCTATACCTGGTTGGATCCTGGTTTGGTGGAGCAGCTGGTGTTCCTTAAGGTGAAACTCCTGCTGCTGGGGTTCCTCAAGCTCCAGGTGCAGATGGAGTGAATGCCACCCTCCTCACTCTGTCCACACCTGTTCCCTTTTTTTGTTTTTTCAAAGCTATTTAATGCCCCACTCTCAGAGCTGGAGGGGGCACTCATTGCATCACCAGCCAGCAGTGGAAGAACATGCTGAGCTCCCATGCCAGGATGAACTTGGAGGTATGGCCTGGGGCTATGAGGAAGGAGAAGGCCTGGGTCCTGGGCATGACCACTAAAACTGCACTCTGCGAGGTCTGGTGGGACGGCTGGCAGCACACCAGCCCCAGGAAATGCCAGGACTGAGGATCCCCCTGGTGAAAGGCAGGTAGGAGGCGCCATAACCTCTAGCTCCCACATGAACGCACACAGTCCTGGCTGGGGAATGCCCAGACCCGACATGTCTTTGACAGGCCTGGGGCTTGCTCATTATAGTGGAGTTGTGAGGCTTCAGTTGATCTCAGCTTAGCTGCCTGGGATGCCAGCTTTCAGGTTAAAAAACACTTCATCCATGAGTTTTTGTACCTACTACCAGGAGGCTGCTGAAGTGAAGTTCATAGGCCCGGCTGTGAAAATTGGGGGTGTGTGTGGTGTGTATATGTGCATGTGGTGTGTGTAT
>NW_017729026.1:27902927-27903698 GCF_001723915.1 Gavialis gangeticus
CGGGAGTTTGTGAGGGGGTGTGGCTGTGTGGGGGGGGCATAGGGTATCTTGGGGGGTTGTGTGGAATTTGTGGGGTGTGGGTGTCTGACTCTGGAACACACTGACCTCTCCTACAGTTAATGCTTTTGGGGGTGTATCTGTGTGTGTCTCTGTGAGGGGTGTGAGGAACCCCCCCACACTCCTTCTATGGTGCTGCAGCAGGTAGTGGTGCTGGTGCCTGGCTCTGGCCAGCGTTGAATGTTGCAGCGAGGAGTGCAGCCCTCGCCAGGCCGTTAGTTTCCCTGGCACTCTCCACACTTGCCGGGCACGGGAGGGAAGCCCCAGGTGCTAGAACTGGCTGTCTTCTCTTCCCCGCCTGCTTCAGTGCCTGGGGCTTCCTTCCTGCCCCGCCTCATGTTAGCGGGGCCAGCCCTTCCTCCCACCAGGGTGGGAGCAAGGCACAATAGGATATATTGGGGGCAAGTGTAGGCCCCTTGCTTTCACCCTCACGGCAGAAGGGCTGGGCCAGGCACAATTTTTGAGGGGGTCACCACAGGCCAGATGAAAGTGCCTGGTGGGCCGGATGCAGCCTATGGACCACATTTTGCCCACCCCTGTCTTAGTGGCACGGTACTCCAAGACATGCAAAAATTGAATTTTTTTAATTAAAAAAAAAAAATATCCTCTTGATTCTGTATTTGTTTTTTATTCTATTTCCAAAAAAATGCAAATCAGTGTTGTAAAAGAATGTAACCCCCACAAAAGTTGTATCTCATACCTGCTAGAAACACC
>NW_017729026.1:27903781-27905147 GCF_001723915.1 Gavialis gangeticus
CCCCCCCCCCGAGATTAGAAAGGTGTTGAAATTGAGGTATACCATTTTTGCCATTCAGGGTTTCAAGTCGGAAGAAAACAATCTAAATACTTTATGTAGACTTTTCAGAATGGATTTTAAAAAAAGAGGTGGAATTAAAAATGAAGCATATTGCTCGGAGGAAAAAGAAATAACTATTGTAGTAGAAACTGCATTTGCTGGAGTGCAGTTTAATAAACTATAATGTAATGTGTATTTTCAAGCCAAGCTATGATTTAGGTCAAGCTCCATCTTCATATGTACAAGGGACCAGTAAAATGGTCACAGCATTCATTGATCTGTGGAAATCTTAATTATGAGAATACATTTTCCTGACCTAATTGTTCCCATGGTAGTTCTTTCAATCAATAGCTAATAACTTTTTGATCACTAACCATTTAAAGATTCTGTCTGGAATTTAATTTAAGCAGATTTAAAGTTGAGTTATTTACTAATATAATATCTAAAATTGGCATTATGGCGTTAGGGAAAATAAATTATTAAATTTCATTAAAGAGAGAGTGGCTAAGAAGGTATGTAGAATTGCACAAAAAGTTTAAGAGGATTTGAAAATAAAAATGAAGTCTGGTAAAGAGAAGACATTATGGTATCTACAGAGAAAAGCAGAAGCTATATCAACATGCTTATATTGAGAATGGGAAATGAAACATGCCATAATGCACATTTCTTTCTCATGTTTTTAGTAAGCTGTGCAATGCTGTTGGTCTTACAGTCAGAAAATTAAAAATAATTTCAGAGGAAAATGGTGCACCGGTACTACCCACACTGACTGACTATGCCCAGCTGCCCACACGCCTTCCGTAGTCTGTTTATATCACCAAAACAAAACCCATGCTGGTTAATACATTGCATTATATGCACAAAAATATAGTCAGTGACTGTTTTGACTATTGCATTGATGCAGAACCTTCATCAGTTTTTAACTGTTTAACTTCTGGATCCCAGTCCCTTAAGCTATTTTTAAGGTTCTTTTGTACATAGGTGGTGCCCCACAGGGGTAAGTCTGTGCAGAGTAGCTGGCAGAGTTGGGGCATTACAATGTAAACTTTTGGACCAGAGGCTGTGCCTTCTCTTAAAGCAGGGATTAAGCCCATGTGTCACTGGCTGATCCAAGCGCTGGCCTGGCCCCAGTCCTGCATGCTGGACTCAGGGATGCTTGGACTGCATACCGCACAGGGGCTTGGGCTGAGGTATGCATTGCATGTGGTGTCCTGCTGGATTGTCCCTATATGCTGCTTTGGGGCTGCTGGAGCCAGCACAGGTCCAATGGGGTGCTGCATGCAGCATGTGCCCTTTGCCCAGCCTTCTGCGCTGCCTGCACAGCGCA
>NW_017729026.1:27910147-27918525 GCF_001723915.1 Gavialis gangeticus
AGTCCTGCATGCTGGACTCAGGGATGCTTGGACTGCATACCGCACAGGGGCTTGGGCTGAGGTATGCATTGCATGTGGTGTCCTGCTGGATTGTCCCTATATGCTGCTTTGGGGCTGCTGGAGCCAGCACAGGTCCAATGGGGTGCTGCATGCAGCATGTGCCCTTTGCCCAGCCTTCTGCGCTGCCTGCACAGCACATGGCCAGTCTAGCTCTGTATACCAGGCCAGTGTGGCATGTGTGCTGCCCACGGCACACAGGGTGGATGCAGTGCCGCATGTAACACATGGGGTCTGGGGTGCATATGGTGCCTTGGATGGACCCCCTGTGCTGTCTGCGTTGCGAGGTCCAGTCCATGGGCAGCACAATCCCTGCACTGGCCCTGTATGTCTTGTGTACGGTGAACCCTGGGGCCAGCATGTGTACTGTATAGCACATGGGCTGGATCCAGTGCTGCATACACTTAACAGGGGGTTGGTCCTGGTCTGGCCCACATACTGACCCAGTGATCCTCATCCAACCTACAGAAGAACCAAATGAGTTTGACATCCCTGCCCTAAAACTCTCTCTCTTCAACATCAGAGTTGGGGACAAAGATTTTTTTTTTCTTATTTTGTGGTTGGAACCTCCCAGGGAACATCACTTTTATTAATTTTTAAGGGATGTGTATATTGATCAACTGCTGACTTTTGATACACCTTTGCTAGGAAAAGCTTAGGGGAAACCATTCAAAATAACATTGCAAATTTGATCTCCAAACCATGTGCAATTTGGTAAACACCTCATGTTTTATATATTGAATTTTAAAATGTCTGAGATGCAATTTTTCTTTTACTTGCTTTAGCTTTTGCTGTAATAGATTTACTGAATAAATTATTAACTTTTTAGAAGGTGGTGGTTTGGTGGATTTGTGCAACAGCAGTAAGTGCCTGAATTCTTTAATTTTAATATGTTTTTTCTTATGTGAAGATTACTTTTTAATACTATATATCCACCCACATCTATTATTGTAGTTGTCAATTTTAAGGTAGTGATTGTTATCAATGGTTTTATATCTGAATCTTTTTATTCTTCAGGCATTTTTTAAATATTCCTTTCTACTTTTGTTTTTTACTATTCCTTGTTTGCATTTTTGTAAGATTATGATGAAACCACTTTGCATCATTTTACTGTCTGCCTAATGTGATTATAATTGACCTCTTATTAAAAAAAAATGCATCCCATTACACTTGGGGCTCTGTGTATAGATCTGTGTCTTGCACAATTGTGTCATTATTGTTTGTATGTAATTTCTTTACATAGCAGAATGGGTATGTAGGCTGCAAAGCATTCCCCAGGCCCAACTTTCAAAATATGTAGCCATATAGTATGGTGATTTGAACTAAACGTACGTTAGTGACAAAAGCAAAAAAGAATGATGCTACAAGCTGACCTGGAAGTTTTATACCCTTTACCTTATTAAGGGAAGAAATTACTAGGACAAGGAAATGTTAATGACTCACTAGCTCCTACCTCCCATCCAGCCTTTCTATTTTTAGAGCAAGTAGCTGAAACGCAAAAGGTGTATTTACTTTTGCCTTCACTTTTCAGCCATCGTTAATGCTTTCTTTTAAAACTGCTAGTCAGCATTCCTCTCTTCTGCAGATCTGGATTGGTTTTATTATCTAATAGTAATAGTAATTTAACCAGGTAGCTTCATTAAGTGAAAGAATTAAGTGCCCTTTAGTAATGAGATATTCTGTGATCTATACGGCAACAGAAAAATTTTTGGGGGGAGCCATCCCAATAGTTGTACAACTTCCTTCTCTATCTACAGAGAAAGAGAATGGATTTGTGCTGCCCCTGAATCTGTTTTGCAAACCTTTCCTGAGAATCTGTATGCCAAAACGGGGCTGTTCAACTGTTGGCCTACGGCCTGGGTGCGGCTGCTTCTCTGCTGGATTAGGGATAGAAATTATACGTAAACCAGTATGAGTGATTGGAAACTGATTCAAATTTGTAACTTAGCAGAAGTTCAGTGCATATAAACCACTTTCAAAATGGCTGAAGCCGATTTTTAAGATTAAACCCAGATGGATGTAGTATCAAACTTAACTGATTTATGTGGAATTAGTTTATTGAACTTCTGTCCCAGATCCCCTCCAGATTCAAGTTAACTTATAGTCCCCCAGCATCCCAGGATGCTCTGGTACCTCACCCATAAATCCCTCCTGCAGGGTGGAGAGGCTAGCCTTGGCCCAGGCTCCCTGATCCAGCCAAGCAGGGAGGCATGCTCTAGTACCCCAAGGCTTCTGGCTTGGGCCACTGCAGGGATGTGGCTTCATTTCCAGAATCAAAGCTGGATATCTGTTCACTTGCTTACTGGTTCAGTCCATGCAGTTTAGACTAACCTGTGAAAATTGAATCAATTCATCCTTGGGCTTTTTGACTGTCTGTACTTAACCCTGCTGTGAAGCAGGGGATGGCCTGGGGGGTCCATGGAACCAGTGCGACCTGTGGCAGATGGCACATATATCCTACACAGTAGTGGGAGATCCTAGTAGAGTGCCCCCACAGTTGGCTTCCAGCTGTGAGAAAGTTGAATAGCCTTGTTCTAGAAAAAGCAAGTTGTGAAGCTTAGGTTGAATAACCATTATTGTCAGTAATTCACTGGTCATTCTTGCTATTAAACCAAGCACTTTGGTTCAATGCTTCTGTGCAGCCTGCTTTAAGTGTGCACAGCAGGTAAAGCTGTGAGAAGGATGTGAATAGAGTTCTAAATTTGCCTGAAGCTGAGGATGGTTCAGGTTCAATGCCAACTGTAACTGTCTTCCCCTGGTCACAGGACTGACTTGATAATGTCTTCATAGTCTGATGTCCTTAGTTCTGCAAAGTGGCTGTCTCCTTCAGCCCTGTCCTGTGGTAGAAAGAGCAGCTGAATTAGTTCTCTTTTCCCTGCCTCCTCTTTTGGGATTGGTGATTTTAGAGTGGCATACGGTATGGAATAGCCATTTCCGCAGCATTCTTCAGGGGGCACCAAGTAAGGGGTGCTTTTCTGCCCCTCAAACCTCTGTTACTTTATATATGGGATCAGGTTAGTTCAGGAGCCAAATATCCATGCTTTCATTTATCTGGCAAATACAAAACCATGTCTGGGGTAACTGGATTAAACATTTATTCTAAAATGCTTCTAATGTATGTGGAGAAACTGCCTTTATAAAGCATTAGTGGTTGAAAAGAACTTTCCATTTTTTATTATAGAAGATGAAGCCTAATCTACTTTCACAAGAAATGCCACTGCTGCTGCATAGGGGTGCACTAATAGAGATTTTTTGGGGCTGATACCGATGGAGCCATGTCGGTCAGTACTGATCCAATTCCAATATGCAGCCAGGCAGCTGCAGGCTGGGGCCGGGGTGGTGCCAGGCTCTTCCCAGTAGGGACTGGGCTGGGCTGCCCTCGGCGTGGGCAGTGATGGTGCTGGGAGTAGGGCTCTGGGGGAGGCTGCAACCCCACCAAAATTCTCCGTAGCCTTCCTCCCATTGCAGCCACCGCTGCCACTTACCCCAAATGCAGCCCAGCCCAGCCCCCCACCAAAAAGAGTTCAGCATTGCCCTGGCCGCAGCCCGCCCTTGCCTTGTGCACAGATCCAGGGGGCACACGCCCCCATGCCCTCCTGGAGTCTGAGTTGTGTGTAGCAGCTGGAGCTGTCGCCTCCCCCACATCCCCCGGATGAGCTGTGGCTCTGTCCCATGCCCCATCCCAGCTGTGCAGCACCTGCCTCAGCCCCACTCCCTCCCTCACTGTGGGGGCCTCGATCTGTTCCCCCCGCACGCCCCTTCCTTCCCCCCAGAACAGACTTACCAGTCAGATGCTTCTCTCCACCCTGCCAGGCTGCGCTCCTAGTTGTGTGTATGCTGCGGCTACGCACGTGCGCGGGGCATTTATCAGCCACATCAGGCGAAAACAAGCCAATTTCTGATGCTGTCAATTTTTTCTATATTGGTGCCAAACCAATATGAGTCTCATGTATCGGTGCACCTCTACTGCTGCACAGTCACAAAGCAAAGATGTTATCTCCTTCTCTTTATATATATTTTAAATCTCTTACTAATGCCAAGAATTGATATTATCAGAAGAAAGCACTAGATTTACCAGGTTCAGGAATTTTAACTACCTGATATTAAAATATTTGCTATGGTTGCCAACTGGTCTGTGCCAGCATTCCCACCTGCTGAGTTCTACTGGGAAAAGTGTAATAGTGAAAGATGCATCATCAGATATGTTAAAGCAAAGAAACATTGTGAAATAAAATATTGTTTGCAAATGCTAGAATGATCTGTTATTGACAGTGTGATTAGAATATTTGCTTTGGTTTTGGCTAACTTACAAAAAAACCCAAAAAACAGAAATTTCTGAGTAGCTGCTGTTTTATAGATTTTTTTAAAATATTGAGTAAGTGTCTCATTTTCCAGACAAATACTTCATTAAGATTGCTAATATAAATACGAAGGAAAACAAATATCAAATGCTGAAATTAAAATTAAACCCCCAACTATCTAGGGCAGTATTTTCAAAAACATTTAATATTCTTTTTCATTGAAGTGACCTCACTAGGAGCAATTAGGTCAATACCAAACATTTTTTCCAATCTTGGAGCTGGTCACGTAAGTATAGACACAACTGCCTAATCTTCATTTATGTGCATAAAGATATTAAAAGGCCTTTTAAATAAATTAGGCAGATGACTCATCACATATATCCTACTTCGATGGAAAACTTTCAGATAATGTCATCACATTTTGCTGTTCTAGCTGAAGGTTTTGACTGAGAATGTTAAAGCCTGAGTTTATCGAGAACTAACAACACAGAATACTGAAGCAAACATAAGGATTGGTGGTATTAAACTGAATAGCTGCACCTACCTGTGAAGTGTCCTTGTTAAAAACATACTAATAGCTTTACATGTATTGTAGTTTATAAAAGTCTGTGTGTGAACATGTCCTTCACCTTTACACAGGGATCAAATTGGACTGAGCAGTAGTATTGAGCATTGTACGCTATGATTCTGAGTAGGACTGTTTTAAAAAAAAAAAAAAAAAAAGAAAGAAATAATGTTTCTCTGTTGAACTTTCAGATGAACATGTTCCATTAGAAACTGTTCACAGGAAAATTTTGAAACAAGAAAACTTTTTGAAATTCTAGATTTTTTTTATTTTTGGAGGTCAGAGTGAAGTTAACTTTTCTTACTCTTTCTTTTGTCACTTAATATAGCAGTGTATGACTGGGAGGTGCGAGGACAGATGAAGTCCATCTTCTGCTCTAAGGCAGGATCGAGTCTAGACCATCCCTGACAGATGCTTGGAAACCCCAATGAAGGGGTTTCCACAATCCCCACCTAAGTAGCTTGTTCTACTTCTTAAGTAAAGCTTATAGTTTGACAGCTTTTTTCCTAATATAAGTCTTAGGTACAAATTAAGCTGATTATTTGTCCTACTTTCAATAGACAGAACAATTGATCATCTTTGTGTTGCATTTTTACATATTTGAAGAGGTTTGTCATAGAGCCCTTGTCTTCTCTTTTCTAGACTAAACAAATCCAATACTTTTATCCTTTCCATTAATATACTAGTAGGATAAAACACCCCCCAGTACTGTACTGCTGTATAGTATTTTTATCTATTTACCCCTCTCCAATAGTTTACCTATTCCGTCCTCCCTCTCCAATTTTCACTTTCTGACTTTTCCCCTCCTCTTTTCTTACTTGTTGCTCTCACCCATCCACAGAACTTCCCTCATTTTGTCCTCTTCTCTGTTTCTTCACTGCTACTCCCTTAACAGCAACATGCATGCTGGAGCCTAGGGTAGGGACTGATTAATGCAAAATACTATACTACATGCTATTGGGAAGAGCAGAGAAGCAGCCATGGGTAAGCAGCAGAGGGAGCACAGGGTTAGCTAGGTGACTATAAGAGTTCCTGACCACTCTCTCTCCCTCAGATTTAGCCCAGTTCAGGAGCACAGAAGTTTTCCCCGTTCCCACTACTCTTCTTTCGGCCAGCAGCTGCTGCTCTACTCATTTTTCTGTGACTCAAAAGGAACTTGTCAGAGACATGGTGTGATAGAAAGAGTAACAGCTGTAACCCTAAAGCTTTCTTTTTTTCTATTTTTCATCATTAGTGGTCATTTTGCATGTAGACCAGGAGTGTTCAGAACTTGTTCAATGGATTGGGAATTACTCAAAGTGCTCTGTTAAAATGGAACTCAGTGTTGTATAAATTGGGGTGTACTAACAGTTAATCAAGTAAATTGAACTGATAATAGACCAAAAACCAACCTAAAAAAGCTGTGTGAAACTAAAGTGGAAACTATATCTAAACAGTATTTCCATCCAATGCAGTGGGGCTCTAGATGGAGCCAGATTTGGCCTGTCAAGTCCATGTGAAACGCACATCATTGGCATGTGCTCTCCTGCTCACGATCTGGCCAGAGCCATCACTTCCTTCTTTTCCCCTGATGCTGAATTGAATGAGGGGGTGTGGGAGGAGGAGTAAAAAGTGATAGCATTCCCTTTCCTCCTCCCTGCCCCCTTCCCAATAGCTCTGGAGCTGCCACAGCCGCCTTCCCCATTTTCTGGCCCTTAGCCTATGTCTGATCTTAAGGTTTGGCCCACTTGGAAAAAAATGTTGCTCTAGGCACTAGGTTCTATTATAGCTTCACTATCAGCAACAATACATCCATCCATGCTGTACATTCTGAAGAGACAAAGCATTTCTGGTCTGTGCATGGGAATCTTCTTTTCCCTGAAGCAATTAACTCTCGTCCCATTAAAAAAAAAAAAAAGAAAAAAGAAAGAAAGGCTCTTGTGTCTATTCTAAATTCCTTGTAGGGCTAAAATGATCACCATTTTAAATAAATAAAATAGAAGAATCTTGTAGGTGGTTAGTTGCATGTTTTAAAGATGGCTGTGGAGCAAAGATAATTTAAAAAAACTAGCTAGTTGATTGCAATAATTCACAAGTTAAACTGCTGAAGCCAGATGAGACAAAAAAGTAAGTTGTGGATCAAAGTGTAAAGGTAAAACCACCTGTAGACACAGCATAGGAGATGTACTGGACTTAGATGAAAAACTATTGGCAGAACCTCTTGAATTTGTTAGCACATTGGTGGGTAAATTGTGGCCCATGGCCCACCAAATGATTCTGTCTGGCCCGCAGCTGCTCCTCTGAAGGAGAACTGTATCTGGCCTGCAGCTGCCCTGGCTTTTGGCACCTCTCACCTTTCTCCCTTCCCCATGATCCCCTCCCTGGCCCATCCCACCCTGCTCCACCTCCTGAGTCCCCAGTGTACACTCTGAAGCACGGAGCACTGAGCTGGAGGCCAGGCTTCTAAGGCTGTTTGTTCACAGCTCCAACCTTGCCGCCATTCGCAGACCAGGCAGCCCAGCCCCTGGAGAGAATCAAAGCTCAAGTATGGTTCTCCTCGTTTTGTTCCTGTGTGCTGCTGTGGGCTGCACCATGTGGGCACTGCTGAAGCAGCTGGTGTGCTTCCTGGCTGACCCCAAGTGCCCAGCATTTGGCTGGGTCGGGTAAGAGGTGCTCCAGTTGCACCCATGTGGCCCAAAGTGGCTCACAGGAACACTGTACCAGTCCAGCCAGGCTTGGCTGCATGCTGGGGACTCGAGGTGGGGAGGGGGTGCAGGGAACACAGCATGCCATCAGTCCAGCCAGACCCAGAAAACTTGCAGCTCCTAACCTCCTTCTCCCTGTACTCCTGCTCTTGCCTGAGTCCCTAGCCCATAGCTGGGCCAGTGTTGCACTGTGTTCCCATGCACTGCTTTGGGCCACATGGGTACTGCTGGCGTGGCTTCCGGCTGTGCTGGGGACTTGCTGGGAGGGTGGGGAGGTCTTGTTTGTGCCTGTGTGTGTATCTGTGTGCCTGTGTACACATGCAACAAATCTTGTTAAGCAGCCCAAATAATTTCCCATCCCTGTGTTAATGGCCTGGACCTAATCACTGTAGTTCAAGAGAACCTGGGAACAGTTTGTGCAAGTTTAATTAGCTCTGAGTATTTCTTATTTCCCCTTAAAAGAACAGTAATTTAAAAACTAACAGTAATGCCACCAAAAAGTCGCAAAAATAAATGTAAGTCAGGGAATGTCAAATTTGAAGGTTTTCCTTGGAATGCTGCTTTAGGTTGGATACATTCTCATGTGCAGTGTTGTCAATTCTGCTTTTCATTGCTAAATATAAACGAATCTATTATAAATTATTAACGAATTCCATGAGCTGTGTATGACATTGTCATGTTAATAAGAAATAACTGTCTTATTTGTTTGGTAAAATTAGGCATAAAAGAATAAGTACATGTTTAAAAAAACCCTTAAACATTGCGATAGTA
>NW_017729026.1:27923525-27926009 GCF_001723915.1 Gavialis gangeticus
GGCATAAAAGAATAAGTACATGTTTAAAAAAACCCTTAAACATTGCAATAGTAGTATATAAAATGAAAATTAGCAAAGAGTAAATGACAGTGTAAAAATAACAGAATTAAGGAGTGTTGAAAATGTTGCGCGCTGAATGCACGAGTTGTATAGAACATGCTGTTAATGGTAATGTAACAATATGCAAATGTGTACTTTGTCCAGCTGTTCTATTGCAATGCAGAAAATAATAAAACAGAACAAAGTATGGAACACATCACTGTGAATGGTAAAGAAAAGCTCTGCTCTAGGAAACAGTTGTGTATCTAAAGAGCATCTTTTCTCCTTTTATGAAGAAATAAGTTATTTCAAATACAAGAAATGGCTTCTCTTTTAAAGATACCATGCACTCAGGTTTCCCTCCGCTGGGTCTCATCTTCCTAGGGTGATAGAGGTCAGAGATCACTTGTCTCAAATGTTTGGCCCTTGCAGCACTCAGGGATTGGCATGAGAGTCTCACATGCCTTTATTCTCTTTAAAACATACTCAATCAGTTTCTTACCAACTATGGTGAGACTCTCCTGCAGGAACTACGTATCAAGATACCTGCTCCAGCTCCTTTTAGAATACTACCTTTATGTTACAAAAATTCTGACGAGTAATATTCATTTTAGAAGACATATCTGGAAAATGGAAGGATTTGAAATTCCTGGAGGTAAAAGCAATGTTTTTAATCTATTCCCTGTTTTTAAGTAGATGTATCCCAGAAAATGTTACCAGGCCGGCATACATGAACAAATGTGGATTAACTCACTAAGTAATGATAGATATTTTTTGCTTCTGAAATCATAAATCGTATTGATCTGTCAGCATCATATGTTGCAGTTGATTATGGTTTTCACTGTTCTTGTTATCTCGCTGTCTAGATGGAAATGCTTCCTAAGAAAGAAGCATTGGTCAAATGTTGGTGGACATGGTTGCTAAATTAATGCACAAAACTTTGATATCTATCAGTTCACATTTTGTGAAGAAATAGTTTCAATTATCTGGACTGTCTGAAGATGTAATAAAAAAGAAAGTTCTAAAATATGCATAAGAGATTTTTTTTTTGTTCGTAAATTTAAATGGTATGCAGATTTATTAATCTTACAGTTAGAGATATTCTTTGTGGAGAAAAATTCAGTAAGTGGGTATTAGTGCTAGGAAGCTCAGACTGACAAAATTTTAAGCTGTTCGAGATTCTACAGAGAGCAACAACATTCTATTGTGACATACTAATCAGCTTGAAAGAAAAACTCAGGTAGAATTTACTTTTCCCACCTGTTTGTCAGTCTCTTTTCTAGAACTTATCTCTCTCTTTTTTTTCTTCTTGAGACTAGACTGAAATATCTGTTCTGTGCCTGGAATGTGACAGTGTCTCTGAAGAACAAATACAGTATTATAGCTGTCAGTAGGATTGCTTGACACTTTCCACTAGAACATCCTGCTTTAACTCGCTTATTATAACTTTGCCAAATTTTAGTTGCTTGGACTGAAAATTATATTGGGTCTTCCACAAGCTTAACTTGTTTGAAAATGTCAGTCAAAATGGATCAGCCCTTTCCAGAAATGAGGCTAGGGCAAATTCATTCTTCCGCCCCTATTACAAATTCTAGAAAACTTTTCTTTGAAAAGTTCTGTTGGTTCCAGCCTTTTTTGGCGGTGGGGCGACTTTTATATATCAAGATCTGTCTTTTGCTATCTCTATGTAGATCTGCCCAAATTTGGTCAATTTCAAATATTTTGGAACAAAAATACATTTTTCACATGCTCAGGGAACTAAATACTGCAGCTTAACAACTAGGTTCAGGAAAGTTTCCATCTGGAATGAATATGAGAATGAGCAGGATTGTCTCTTCCATTGCATTTCTCGGTTGTGTGGGCTATGCTGAGTCTTGAGTCTAGGCATTGCAAATGAGACACAGAGGTCGCATCTGCATGTGCACCTAACTGTGAAGTAAATTAACTAGCTGCAGAGTAAAGCATCACCCTCTACATGTGCAATGCTATTAGGCCACAGTAAAGTAATTAATAAGTACGAGGACAATACTGTTTTACAGTGGGGTAATAAACTGCGATTAAATGCATGTGTAGATGCTGACCACACGTATAAATTGCACCCAGTCAGCCCAACTAGCTCCGGGCCAGACTGCCTGGCACCTAGCCACACTGCTCTGCACTTGCAACACCCTTGTGCCCCAGCCAGCCTCTGTGCCACCTGACACTGCTGCCTGGAGCTGACCCCGCCATGCCTTCTGCCCTAGCTCAAATTGCTTCTGTCCTGGGCACACATGTAGATGCTGTGCCCAGGAGTAGTTTACTCCAGCTCAAACTGCTCCAGAGTTTTATTGCTTTGAATTAATTGTGTGTGTAGATGCACCCAGAAAGTATCTCTTGTGTGTTCTGTTGGGCACAGACAACGGAGAGGAGGAAACTGCATGGTATGAATACAAAAGGGACAGTATC
>NW_017729026.1:27931009-27940461 GCF_001723915.1 Gavialis gangeticus
TATTTTACTCCAGCTCAAACTGCTCCAGTGTTTTATTGCTTTGAATTAATTGTGTGTGTAGATGCACCCAGAAAGTATCTCTTGTGTGTTCTGTTGGGCACAGACAACGGAGAGGAGGAAACTGCATGGTATGAATACAAAAGGGACAGTATCCAGACTTGGAGAGGGCAGAGGAATATTTACACTGGGGCAAGGAGCCAGTGATATGTACCATGTTTAATTGTATACCAAATTCACCACTCCCCAAAAACAGTCTTCCAAAACTGGAGTGTATATTTTAAGCAGGGAAACTGATTTTTCTGCCCAAAATAGAAGCAGAAAGATGCTGAAAAATTACTCCTGCTTCTTATCCTTTTTTTCCCTTCTCTTTCCTCCAGCAGCAGAGAGGAGCCAAGTCCAGAAAGGTGACATCCGGGGCGGGGAAATGCGAGGGGGATTTGCAGTGGCATGGTTGCACCCCTCCTTTAATTCCTGCTACACTTAAGAGTTTAAAACCAACAGCCGAGCAGCAGTTGAGGGTGCCAGTTGACTTCATTGCTCAAAATATTTACCTGATTCTTGCTAATTGCTCTTCACTCCACAGCTATTAGTGCCTCTTTCCTTTTAATTGTTTTGATGTTCCACTAATTAAGCTATCCTTTCTTCTGCAACGTTGCTGTCTGTTAGCCATTTCTGGTCTCTCATATCCGATTCCACAATCCTGCAGAGTCTTTATAGTTCTTTTCAAAACCATGGATCTTCCCATGTATTCCAGTCTTCAACAACAACTACGGTTTCAGCTTTGGGAAAAGCAGCCAAGAACTGCTAATAATTCAGCTGGAAAAGGGTTCAAACTATAGCTTTCAACTGATCAGGAAAGGGAGGGTGAGTGACCTTAAAATTAGGCTCTGTACCCACTCTGTGGGGCCATAACTCTGGAAACAGTCTTTTCCTTCATTCTGCCATCCCAAAAACAAGGTGCATATCTTAATTGAAACCATGTGATGTGCAAGAACATATGGTATATATGGGAGAGGTCTGGTGAGGAGGGAGAGTGGAAAATGCAAGTTTGAGTGTCAAGATGATTGGAATTGCCTGGGCCTAGAGACTGGGACTGGACATCACATGAAGGGCAGAAAAAGCTGGGATAATTTGAGTAAAGAGAGTGGATAGAGATCTGGAGAATAAAACGCAGAGCTAATGAATATGGAAGGAATCCTGTGAATAAATGGGACTGGCTGAGCAAGTAGAAAGAGGAGAGAGAGATCCCATGGGGCTCCATGATGTGAGGGAGGGTTGTCCATATTCTGAGTGGCTGGGAGGTGCAAGGCCCCTGCTACATGTTGTGAGGGCTGCGTGCCCCCTTCCTCCCCTCTCCCCCAGCTACATGTTGCAAGGGCCACAAAGCACGGCCCCACACCACACCACACCAACATTCTACATGGTGCATCAACCCCTCTCCTCTACCAGTGTTGCACGCTAGATGTTTCTCACTTTGCTGTGCTGTGCCATGCTGCACTATACCACTCAAGGGCTTCCAGCCACAGGGTCCCTCATCCTTGTGGGCCACCCTGACCACGGAGGCAGGGGCAGCAGTAGAAGCTGGAGGAGGGAATGGGAGGCCAGAGACTGATAGAAACAGAAGCAGTGTTGGGGGAGGTGAGGTGCCAAGACTTGAGAGCCCAGGGGCCACCTCTTAACCCCTCAGGGCTACATGTGACCCACAGGCTGCCAATTGTTCAGCCCTGGTGTGAGAGGATAATTGTGTCTGTTTGTACAAAGGGTCTGAAACAAGGAAAAGCCAGTGTTGCCGGAAGAGAAGATTGAATGAGCAATTGGGAGGAGAGAATTGAAATTGTCTATAAGCAGGGGATCTGGGAGGAGTCTGAGGATTGGATACTGGGAGTTTAGTCAAGAAAAAAATGACTATGACTAGGGCAAGAAGATAGTGGTGGGGAAGAAATGGGGGTGGACAGAGACAGGCTGGAAGAGTCGGGCAAGAAAAGGTTGAGCTTTGTGGGAAACAGGGAGAAAAGTATTTCCACTAGAGCACGCTTCCCTCTAGAAACCAGAATGGAATCTGATATTCCAGAGTCTGCTCTTTCCCTTGCTGTCGGCAAACATGTGGGACATCCTGGGATGCCCACTGACAAAATGTTTGTCTCGCTGCTATTTAGTGCTAGTCCATATTTTCATTCTTTATGTGGTAATGTTCCAAGTTACTCCATTAGGTCAAATATTTGTGGCCTTTCCAGTGGATATAAAGGTTCCAACCCTGCTGATGAGCAATGTAGGTGTTAATATTCTAGAATTTCTGTTTTATTTTTCTAGTTTGCTTTTTGAAACTTAAAAATCACGTGCAAAAAACTATGTTAAAGGATCATAAATAAGATAGTAACCCCAAGCACTCAGGAGTAGGAAATGCTCAAGAACAAAAATTGCGGTGAAAACATAATCAGTCCCTTTGTGCAATACAATATGGTGCACACCTTATTTAAATTATATACTGTTTTGTTTTCCATGCAACCCCTTCCTTATTTAGTGCAAAGAGTGGGTAGCAGTCACTGACTGAACAATTATTTAGTATTTTCTTTTATCATTATTGTTCGGCACATAGCTTCAAAGCTTTATTTTCGGCACACTGTTCAAAGGTTGCTCTAAAAAACAAAATGATTAATCTCCTCAAGGGCTTCCTATGGTGAACATCTGTATAATATCTCAGTGTTTCGCAGTGCTTTCATGGAAATAATATCTTAATATCCTCTTATTTATAAGTTGAGGCGCAAGAGAAACCTGCGGAAAAGCATCCACTGGATATGAAGCATCCAATTTGAGATGTGTAGGATCTGACTTGGACTCTGGTTGTGCCTATAAGGAAGAAAGCTTGCAAAGAACAATTTTTCCAATTATTTAGTTAATCTAATAAAAGATATCACATCTACTCAAAAAACCTTGTCTGCCTATGTCCTTAGACCAACACAGCTACAACCAACAACTCTCTTAAGTTCTTGGCACTTTTGTAACTCAGACCTCAAGAGTCTCATGTCAGGCACTAGAAAATGAGGAACACTAAAAGACTCAAGTGATTTTATTCTGGTCCTCCCTTATTTTGGAGAGGGTCTTAATTTTTGCAGACTTAATTATGCTCTTGAAATAGTCATGTGTGCAATGGTCTAATTTTTACAATAGTGGCTGGAAGGCTGATGTTTGCAATTCAGTTGGGTGTCTATGGACAGTTTGATAGGGAGATGATGATATGATTTTTCTCAACAAGTTGGGTATGCCATGCTTGATCTTGCAGTCACTGAAGCCAACAGCAAAACTTTTAATAATTTCAGTTGCATGTGTTCAGATCTTTAGCTAGGGTATGGCTAAAAACCATCAGAGATAACAGAAGTAGGACAAGACTAATAGTACGCAGGTAACCACATTAGTTTTTACTGTTACCTTTTTTCTCTTGTATTTGTCACACGCTTGTCTTGTTTTAAATTGGGTAAGTCTTATCAATCATTGTCAGTGAGACTTAGGCACCTAAATGATTAAGATTATATTTTTTTTAATTTGACCAAATCCTCTCCGGGGAAGGAACTTCCTTTTGCTCTCTCTCACGCGTGCTCTTGCTGTCTCTCGTGCACTGGCTCTGCATATGTTTGAATGTAAGAGTACTGAGAGGATTTATACTGAAATGACATGGCTCTGTCCTTCTACACTTATCATAGATTAGTACACAATGACTTGTAGCAGATTTGTTGTACTGTGACTGGGGATTTTTCTGGGATACACAGGAATCTTTTGACCCACACAGTAGGCTACTTTTTTAAGACAGGGATGTGGAAACTTAATTTATAATTAAATGCTGCCAGTTAAAGAGTAACCATCCTGATTTCTGTGGGCAAGCTTATGAAGCTTGCAGTTTTGATAATGAAAACGTTACAGTTGAGCACAGTGGGATTTTTCACAATTTTTGTGTTTGGGAATGAAATCAGCCCACATATCTGTACAACAGAGTTCTTTCAGATTTCTTTATCTCTACACTGTTTGGAGGTGTTACAATAAGAGTATAAATGTAGCAAACAAGACCCTAAAACATAGCAATCTCTTGCCTAAAAGTTTCCCTAGCTTCCTAATTACCTTGTTGTACATATACCAGTGTATTTCTATATCTGAGAGTCTCCTAGAATATGTGGGAATAGATGCTTCCCTCCTGCTTTTTTGCAGTGCCCTGAAATAATGTGTTTTAATACAGAAAGGCCACAGAATATTTTATGTAATATGAGCACAGGGCAGTTGCAGCATGTGATAGTTTACCACTGCTTCATTAAGAGGATCATTTTAAATATAATAACAACTACATTTATTGTTTATCTTCCATTTGTTCTAGTGCCAACTTTAAAAAACTTTTTGTGGCTTTTATTGTCCGTGTGTGTGTGTGTGTGTGTGTGTTGCTTTTCTTGTGGGACTTGACAAATTATTCTTTTTAACTCTGCCACCGTATAGGCAGTCAGGAGTCTCCTGTTGTGATGCTTTCAGGTTAGGAATTATGTTGCTTTCCCTATGAGAGATTTGAGACACTGCATTAATTTTCCTTTTTCAATGTACTCACTGGTTTCAAGTCTATTAATTTGTCTTAACCAAACAAACAAAAGCTTTTGAATTGGCAGAATCTGAAGAACTCTGTACAAACAGGATCTTCCCTAGAGAAGTTCACTTAGAAAGGGACTGGCAAGTTAGTAGGCCTTCAGTTTTCCTCACCCTCTCCCCTTGCTTCTGCATTAGACAGTGATCAGGAATCTCTTTCGTACCTGAATCTTCATGATTGAAAAGGGTTTACCTTACAGAATATAACCAACATTTTATTAGAGCTTAAGGTGCTGTTACAGTAGTCATGAAATAGCAATTGAGTGATAGAGTTGTTCATTAGAATGTCAGAGTGAGATCTATGGGACTTATTGCCGTGACAGTAGTGCCAGACTATGTTAGTATTCTGAATTGAAAACAAGTGAATTTCAACTTAATGGGATATTGCACAGGGTATAATCATATGTGACAATAGTGTCTCCACCTTTTAGATTACAGAAGTGGATAATTTGCATCATGGGATGGAAGGCTTACACCGAGCAAATTGCTTTATATAGTTGTTTTAAAAAGTAATATATTGGAGGGCTTCTTGCTCTGTTCTGAGAACTTATAATTGAATGTTGTACACTACAGTGTTAAAATACTTTGTACTAAGAGTAGAATCTTGACTATAGAGAATCTCCTCAACTTCAGAGCTTTCAAGATAAGAAGTTAGAAAACACTGTGATCATAAAAACAAAAAGATTCTAATTTTACTTATCTCTTTGTCTTTCTTACCAAATAAGTTTTGCATTCAGATTGGGTATGTTTGCCAATACTCTTCCTGGAGTTAGGAAATAAAGTAAGTGATATAATGAAGAGTCAACTGCAAAATGGTTTGCAGATACTTTTTGAGTAAAAGGTTTTAATAAAAAAAAATACTTGTGAAAGATGCAGCATTGACAGCCACGGAAAATGAATTTTTGATCATGTGTAAAATACATGCAGTAGTAATATGGTAAATTTCCTACTGAATCTTGTCAGAATGGCTCGCCCTTACCCCAGAGGAATGACAGAGTAATTTACTTTGAACCAAATCCTCAGCTATTGTGAATCAGCAGTAATTCCACTGAGTTCAGTAAAGCTGTATTGATTTACACCAGCTGGTCATTCCCCCCCCCCAATCATTCTGTTATGTGGCTTGTCTGCTGAGAGAGCCAACATCGGTTTTTATTTGGTTTTATTTGGTAGCAACCATTCCACTAAAAACTATATTGATACCAGAAACACAGTTTACATATTTTTAGATAGTAATTATGTTCAGTCACTTTCATTCCATTTCAATTGATAACCTCTAGATGTATCTATTTATACATCTCAAATCATCCAGGAACCTGGATTTAGTGGATACTTTGATTTCAAATAATGGCACTAATACTCAGATGCTATCATAATGGAGTTACCTGGACCTAGGTGCATTTGAGAACTAAAAAAAAACCTGCTGGATAAAAATCAAGTAACTGAAAGTTTAATATTTTGACATATAACATCTGTCCCTGTGTAGGAGAGAAATGGAGAGCTGTCAATTAATTATCAGTTTGGCACTTACTTGGAATCGGTGCAAGTCCCAGAATGACTGACATTTCTGCACAGAAGATAGATGAGTGATCCTGAGATTGGGTGAAAAGATTTTTCAGCAGAAAACCAAGATACATTGATTGCTAAGAGCTAGATGATTCTCTAAGGCAGGCTACTTTTGCGGGGGGAGAGCAGGAATTCTTTAATCAGGTTGAGCAAAGTTTGCCTTGTAGATCTAATCAGAGGTTCTAGTTTTACAAACTATAGGTACCCTATGCTTCTGCATATTCTGTAGGTCTCTCTTTTTGCTTCCTAGTTGAGAAGAGTTTGGAGAGAGAACAATTCTGATAGTTATTCATGGGGTATTCCTGTATTATACTGGATCCAATATCTTCATTATTGTTTCAGTGTGACTGAAAAAATGGTTGAAAGGGGAAAGCAGATTATTTAAAAAGTTATATTTCCTATCTTTAATTCATTGTGGAGAAAGCAGAAGCCTAAAAGCATCGGGGAACTGATGGACAGGAAACCATGGCCTCTTGGAGGCAGGATTCATGTTACATATACACTATATCTAGCAGCTGGGGCAATTATGGTCCCCAAGTCTATGGCTCTACGAGAGAGTAGTCTCTGGAAACAACTGTAAAATTGTGGCTATTAGAAACCTCTCTCTAACAAAGTATGGCAGTAATTGAAAAAGTGAATTTGAGTGAAATTATCTACTTTAGAAACAGGTTTTTTCTTGCTATTAAGGCTTCTGGGTTTTTTATGCTTTGTCGGGGCTGTGGCATGTTATGCTGACAGCAATTTATGCTAGAAATAAAAAACCCCTTCCTTGCCCTTAAGTTCTCTGCCATTGGAAAGTATTGTGCAATCAGTTGGTTGTTAATCTACATTGCAATGATAAAATATACAGCTTATCTCTAATAGCCTGACAGGATGCTTCATGTCAATCAATTAGTAGTAATAATTTTGAAGCACAGCAGTAGTAGAGAAGAGTTGTCTTCCTGACAGGGAATGACATGGCTCAGTAAGCGGTAACAGTCTTAGGAAGCCATTATTCAGTGAGACTGGCAAACCAGGACTATCATTTTTGGTTCTTTTCAGTTAGGCCCATTGAATAATTTTATGGGAAACATATCGTTGCTTTTTTGGGAAACCTTGTGTAAGGTTGTTTTATTACTCCATCATCCGCTGACTACTTGCAATATGATTTTCAATAGTGTTAGCAAAATCATAACCATGCAGGTGCTCTTTGGACTTGTCATAATTCCACAACAAAGCAAAAGGATATTTTCTTCCTTATTTGGTTTTTTATTCCTTTCAGTTCTTGCTCCCAGTTTACTAATATTTGGAAGAAACTTGGATCAGTATTTGGTTGGGCTGTTGGTACTGAAAACTCTCATTTCATAATAGTTTTAATATGCAAATCATCTCCTTTTTTGTTTCCCTGACTCATGAAGTTAGTGTGGATTATCATAACACTGATAAAACCAAGCCCAAGCATAAATGAGATGTCATGTAGGAATTCCACCCTGAATTAGACTGTTGGCTCATCCTTATCTCTACTGGACTCTGTCTCCAGCAGTGACCAATGCCATCTGTTTAAAAGGAAGGTAAAAAAGTTACAGAATAACATGCCAATGGGGAGTGTTTCTTCCTGATCCCATTAGTTTATGGTATGGTTTACCTGAAGGATAAATGTTTACATCCCTTCCAGAATTCCTGGATCTTTGTTGAGTATTTTTGCTTTGGTATTGTTTAATCCTTGCTATTATAACAAATCAGAACCTGTAGATTATTAGTTAAATTTTATGGCCTGTATAATACAGGTGGTTATTTTAGATGATTGCTTTGATTCCTTCCGGCCTTGAAGTTTAAGAATGTATTGATTCTGAGATCATTTTTTTCCATATAAGTGTGCAGTCCTTTTTTTGAATAGGCCTAAGCCTTAAGGTCATAGGTTGTGAGACCTTAGATAAGAGTTGTAGCTTTTTGTGCGTGAAATGCAGAAAGGCAGTACTGGTATTGTGCCAAAACAAGTTAAATTTAATTCTGGGAAATCATACTTTTGGTTGTCATGGATCCTTTTTACTGGATCCTTGCTTGTTTGAGGACAATCGCAGGAGCACAAGCATGCCATCCACCATTACTAGCAATATGGCATGTCTTCTGACCATTGCTTTTTCACTGTATCTGTCATTATGCATCTCAATTGCCGTTTTATTTTCCAGTACTAATAGATTTCTGGAAATTTGCAGAAGCCTTTCCTGTTTTAATGATGTTTGGTGGCTGCTAGAACTTTTATTCACTGCAGTTGATAGCTTTATTTTCTTTGCAGGTTGTACCAGCTAAAGCTATTAGTTTTTTCAACAGAAGCTTTTACTTTTGACTCTTTGATCTTTTGTTTATGCTTTGGTTTCAGGTCTTAGAGGAGGACAAGTCAGTTGGTCCTTTAAAACTCTATTAAAGTATACTCTGTGTGTAGACTTTGGTTTCTTGTTGAATCAAGAAAAAAATTAGAAACTGTCAGTGGCTTTATAAATTCTAGTAACACAGATGCTGATAATTTCAGTAATACAAAGTTCTTTCCGATTATCCCTTTGACCATAACCAGCTACTGTGGAGGAACAGTGTTTTGATTTTTTTTCTAACTTTAATCACAGAAATAAAATAAAGAAAATCACTTTTCCTGCGGCCATAAATGCAGTGCGAGCAGCCCAGCTCTGATCACTGCACAGAAGGTACAACCAACCCAGCTGCTTTCCACTGCATAAGCAGTGCAGCCTCTCTCCTTGTCACATACATGTGCAGCATGGGCAAACTAGCTCAAATGTCCCCGTATTGAGCATGCAACACTTTCCTGCTCTCTGGTCCTGCCTTCTTCCCAGGAGCAGGGCCAGAAAGCAGAAGCCTGAGGAGGGAAGAAGTTCCCAGCTGCTGCTGCAGCAACAGGACAGATGAAGGGAGCAGCAGCTATGCAGGAGCCCAAGGCCACATTTTAACCTCTTCCAGAATAGATGCACCCTCAGGCTGCCAGTGGACAACCCTGACGTACATAATGATCCTGTGGGCCATGGATATTGTCCCCTGGGACAGTAACTCTTTATCTAGTCTAATGAAAGTGGACTGACAGAAATACTGAGTTATAATTTGGATGCAGTGCATGTCTTGGAAATGCCTCTCCTTAGACTTTTTTTTTTTTTTTAATAAATCTTAGGCCTCTGGCAGACTTCAGATGCCAGGGGCAAATCATGTCTTAAGTGGTAGCTTGGCTACATGTTCAAGCAATGTGTAATAATTTTGTAGCTAAGTTCTATCACACCTTAAATTGAGCA
>NW_017729026.1:27945461-27948614 GCF_001723915.1 Gavialis gangeticus
TTTTTTTTTTTTTTTTATAAATCTTAGGCCTCTGGCAGACTTCAGATGCCAGGGGCAAATCATGTCTTAAGTGGTAGCTTGGCTACATGTTCAAGCAATGTGTAATAATTTTGTAGCTAAGTTCTATCACACCTTAAATTGAGCATCTGGCAGGTGTACTCCAAGCCTCAGAAGTGCACTGGAACCCTTCAAACCTCCAGTGTACTCCTGAACCTGGGAATGCCAGTCAGTTGATTGGTGCTCCTAGCTGTGGGAGTGTACTGAAGACCTTCGCTCTGGTGTATTCCTGTGACTGGGGTGTGCCAGTCAGCTGATCACAGCTCCCCCTGCACTCGCAGGATAGTGTGGCATGGCAGAAGGTGTGATTGTTAGGACTGAGAATCGGATCTGATGGTGCCTTTAAAGTAGTTGTCTCTAACCTTTTTAAGTAGATCACCTTTGGCATTTAAAAGCAACCCAAGATCTACTGTGTGCTGCTTCTGCTGCTGTCGCCACTCCCTCCCCCCCATCCAGCAGGTAAGTCTGTGGGGAGGGAAGCAGGGGGAAGATCGAGGCAGAGGGAGAAAAAATTATTTGGGGGCACACCTCCTCAGCAGGTAAGTCCCACCCAGCTGGGACCCCACTCCACTTACCCCTGCTCCCGCCTCTGCAGCACTGTCGCTCACTGTGGGGGCCCCTTCCCTCCCCCACGGACTGACCTGCTGGGCTGGAGTGCATGTGTGCATGCACGTGGGCACTCAGCCCCCCGCCCCAGCCTTGGATCAATTCCAAAAGGCTCTGAGATCTACTGGTAGATCGAGATCCACTGGTTGGTGACCGCTCCTTTAAAGGAACATCTATCAAGGGCCTTAGTTCCAGAGGAGTACATAGCTGGAAATTGGCTTCACATTCCACGAGGACAAACACCCCACAGTTTTGTCTACTTTTTAAAATATTGTAAGAATAGTGTCCTTGTCATATTTTGATGTTTTCTAGCAAAAGTGATAAAATATAAAATGTTAATGCTACTTCTAACGTTCCTGGTGAATAGCACTTTGAGGCTTCACTCATTTGTGACTGTTTGCATGGGTATGGGATATGTGTTGGTCAAAAGATATGATAGAATCAGGCTTTTAATAATTAGTCAGTTAAGACTTTGAACCTGAACTGAGTACTACCTCTGCTTCAAAAGAAAGTCAAGTTTATTTCATCTGCAATATTTTGAACTTCCCTGATATTGAAATTTCTCAAATGCATTTTTAGACACAGACTAAACAGTGGTTAGACTTACTGTTAGTATTAAAAGCAAATAAATCAAGAGATTATATATCTCACAGGCACTTAGTCTTATGGAATTGTTAAGGTATGCATTATACCTGGCAAATGATTTTTTTTAACAACATGTGGTAGTGGGTTTTTTACCTAGTAAGTATACATTCAAGGCTATAGAGGACAATACAAAGTTAGAAATTATATATTATAAATTTAAGAAATAATAATAAACAATCCTTTACAAAATAAAGCAACACAATATAGTTTACATGAATTAATTGAAAGAATGGCATCTTTTTAGTTAAGGTTAAAATCACTGTATGAATAATAATGCCTTGTTGCTTACTTTTTAGTTGGCTTATTCTTGAATACATATTCAAATAATTAACTTCTTTGGCTTTTATATAAAGAAATGCCCATCCTGATTAACATATATAAAATGAAGCTGTAGTGAAAATTACTTACTGCAAGCTACAGACCTGGCTCTGAAAACCTCATTCCTCTAAAAGTCTTATTAACTTCAATATGACTGTGTAAAGGAGAATTTGCAGATCTGAACCTAAAGCCAGCGTGTGAATTTCAGGGGTGGGGAGAGGGGTGAGCTGAGTCCCCCTGTAAGATTTGAAAATCATAACCCTGGGGGGGGGGAGGGCTCCAATCAGATTGCTCCTTCCAATGAACTGGTTAAATTTTTTTTGCAGACCCTCCCTAAATGTCAAAGTGTAATTTGAACCTGCCTAAAGACTTAACCTGAGGGGAAGGTAGAAAAATTAGGAGCCTGGGCAGAAAACAACAAAATGATATTTGACTTGTAATTTATATGGTCATTTGGGTTAGGGGACCTACAAATGTGTAAATTGAATGATGAGCAATCTGCATAAGACTACAGTTTAGCAAGGTATTTAAGCTCATGCCTAACTTTAAACATTCTCCCATTTAAAGTTCATGCATGCTTAAGAACCTTGGGGAATCAATGTCTAAAATACTGTACCCAAAGAACTTCGTCTGCCTAAATGGTGAAAGGCACTTAGATATGATAGTGATCAGCAAATTAGACGTCAGTTTGGAGTCTATAATAAATTTAGATCTTCGCATGCCATAAAGCAAATAAGTAAAGATTACTTCTTGTTCAGCGGATACATGCTAGACTGGATATTATGGGTGCTGACAGACATGGGGAAAAAAACACGACCCAGTGCTTTACTGGAAGAGGAAGCACAGTAGTTTGCCTTGGCTCTGCAGAGTCTGTATAGATTGGGTGCTTCAGTGGGACTTTTGGCACTTTTATCTAATAGCTGATTTAGTCAGCCCTTAGATAAAAGTGCCAAAAAGCCTCACTGAAGCACAGGATCTGTACAGACATTTGTTAAGTAATGCCTCTTGTGGGCATGTGCTGTGCTGTGTGCTGGGGCATGCTGAGCTGAAAGTAAAGTGCTGTTTTGTGGTGGGGGGGTTTCACATTTGTAAGCAGCCAATTAGGATTCTAATGCACCTGAGCCAGGAATATTGACCAATGTATAATATTTATAAATTAAAGGAAGTTCAGAACAAGAAAAATTATCAGAGATGTGGAACTGGTTTATGAGGCAACATCAAAAAAACACAATATCTACTTGGGGTGTGCAAAGAGGGCCGTATTCGATTCCAATTTAGCCCAGTTTGGGGGGCAGTATTCAGTTCACTCATTCGGATCACTGTCCCAATTCAATACAGCCAAATCCGAATCCGAATTGAATCTTCAGATTCGAAGAATTGCCGATTTGGCCATGGACACAGCTTTAAATGTTTTTTCTACATACCTTAATGTACCAGATGTGGCTTGTGAATGCTGAGATGGTGGGGCGAATGAAGCGTCCCACAAGAGTGTGGGGGGCCCCCTGAATGCTTGGTGGCGGACCCCCC
>NW_017729026.1:27953614-27956586 GCF_001723915.1 Gavialis gangeticus
AGTATTCAGTTCACTCATTCGGATCACTGTCCCAATTCAATACAGCCAAATCCGAATCCGAATTGAATCTTCATATTCGAAGAATTGCCGATTTGGCCATGGACACAGCTTTAAATGTTTTTTCTACATACCTTAATGTACCAGATGTGGCTTGTGAATGCTGAGATGGTGGGGCGAATGAAGCGTCCCACAAGAGTGTGGGGGGCCCCCTGAATGCTTGGTGGCGGACCCCCCATCCCTCTCAGGCTTGGCGATCAGGTGAGGAGGGACCCCAGGTGCCCCCCCAGACCCAGGAGACACCAGTCACTGAGGCAGGGGGCTCCCCCCAGTGCTCTGTGGCTTATCTGGAAGTGGACCAGAAGTACTTATGGTCCACTTCCAGGTCCACCGCCAAGTGCACAGGGACTTTCTATCCACCCCGCCATCTCAGCGTTCACTAGCCGTGCCTGGTACCTTGAGGTGTGTAGAAAAAACATATAAAGCTGTGTCTATGGCCAAATTGTCGACTCTCTCCAAATCGAATTGGAGGCTTCCTATTCAATTCAGAGAGATTAATGAGTCTCCTGATTCGATTCAGATTCTGAGATTTGGCCACTGAATCGGACTGAATCTCCTCCAAATCAAATCAGTGACTGAAGCTTTGCACTGCCCTAATATCTACCATTTGGTTAAGCGACTGATAAGACAGGAGTATAACAAGTTAACAAATATTTGAACGTTGTAAACAGCATTAAGGGCTTTGAAACATGGGAGTACAGAAGAATTAGATCAAGAGAGAAAGAGAGAATTTAGGCTACGTAACTAGTGAGATGGAAAGTACTGGAAACCCCATCACTTTAGACATGGACAAGTATCATTTTGCCAGGGCAGGTGCAAGCATGAATCTTTTCCCCTTCCCCCAGTCAGAATGGCCAGCTGCCAGATATCTGAACCTTGTTCAGCTACTTTAAGCTCAGACAGTGAGGAGCCATAGAATCTGCAGCAAAAGAGTGCTGTGGAGGGTATGGGCAGCATGGCACAGCTATGTGACACGGATTCCCCTGTGCCAGATCGCAACTCAGCAGACTAAAGTGGACATCTTTGTGAGTTGCATCTGGCCTGCAGACCAGAGGTTGATGACCATTCACTTAAGACACTGAAACTCTACAAAACACTAGGAAATATACTGGCAAGCATAATACTACACTGGTAGAGAAATAGAAAATGAGGGATAATATTGGGAGGTCACTTTCCTCCCTAATTTCTGTGGGTCCTCCAGTCTCCACTTAGGGCAATTTTCTGTTGCCTTTACTGGAAAAGTTTACCTAGGTAATGACCAGAGATCCTGGTTTTTCTCTGAGTAAAAATAATAATAATAATAATCCTCAGTTTTTGTTTTAAAAAAAGTAACCCTAAATCCACATTTTTCTATGATTAAAATGAAACACCACTATCACTGCTAATATGTAGTATTACTTTTTTTAAACCAAAAATTGGCAATATTTTTTTTATCAGAGAAAACTAAAATCCTTGGTAATGACTGAAGGATTAGCTGATTATTCTCTTACCTTTAACAATGGCAATCCCTAATGTTTCTGAACTCTGGATTATGTAATAGCCTTTCTACTTGACCGTTACAACTTTTCTGTCAATTTTGGTAACTTTTTCCTAGCAGAACATTATTTAAGCAGACACTTTAAGTAATGATAAAATGTGAATCACCACTAAGCAGAAAGACTTTAGTAGACAAAGCAGCTTGCTATTTGTGCATATTGGCAGTCTTGTGCAACAAACCCACCTTCTGAGGAATTCTGTTGCTGGCAAGGAAAGAAACCCATATACAGTATAAAGAAACTCAGCTAGTAATAATGAGGCAATCATTACTGTGCATCTGATTCCATACTCAACATATCCTAACTCCTGATTCAAACTGAACAAAGTTAGCAACAAGTATTTAAAATCCTTAAAATATCCTTTAGCTAAAATCCGTTAAATGTCTAGCAGATTTGGAGTTTGTTTTGGTATCTTAATATAAAATTGATTTTGGAGAGTATAAAGTCCATTATTTAGAACTATGATTTGGTTTAATATTGCAAGGGCAATTAATCACCTTTTCCTGAAATGTCTTCTTAACCACCTACTTCAATCCCAAAACAGTCCCCCTCCCCCAAAACATTAATATTATTATTCAGCCACAAAAAGTTTTGATATAGTAATTTTGTAGACTTGTCTATGTAGTCAAATCAACCTCATGCAATAGTTGTAATGATTAAAACAATCATACGTCATTTGTGAGTCAATACACAGCAACTGCATAATTAGCTCTATATTGTCAGGTTTCCTAGTCACAGAACTTTGTACACTGGCCTCAGTACTATTGTAGCTGTCTGAGATTATTTATTATTTCATTAGCATCCAATTTCCTTCTTCGATTCAACAGTACGGTCGGTGCAGTAAGCAACGCAGACTGCGTGTCTTATTTCCCCTCCCATTTCTTCCCCTACCCCAACCATAGCTACTCATTTCTGGTATGTCATATTTAATATTTAGGTATTGTAGCTCAGTACTAGAGGAATAATTATTCCTTAATCATTCTGCCTTTAGGGGGTCTCCTTTCACATTTCTGAGGAAAAAGGAAAGCTTTGGTCACTGGGGGTGAGTGCTTCTGTGTTTTCTTTGTAAAGATAGCTCTGTTGTTAAGGCAGGACACTGTGTGTTGAATTCTAATTCCTTTGTGCAAGGGCCAGCCTGTTTCAAAGCAATCCAGTGACTAGAGGTGTTCGGATGATTAATAGCGCTCCAGCCTTGTGATTGACTAGGTTGACTGTGCTTTTTATGTGTGTGTAGAATTCTAAAAGTTGATGCACCACAGCTGAGTAACTGTGAAGTTTAATGCCATAGCAGAGGTGGAACTGCATATCTTCTCTCCCCCAAGCAGGTTTTCTCTGGGGTTACATTTTGTAGGCACTGTGAAGTTCAGGTACCTTTTCTCG
>NW_017729026.1:27961586-27966202 GCF_001723915.1 Gavialis gangeticus
CCCCAAGCAGGTTTTCTCTGGGGTTACATTTTGTAGGCACTGTGAAGTTCAGGTACCTTTTCTTGTAATCTTTATTGTTTACTGCAGCACAGTGTTACCCCTTTGAGAGCAGGTTGTTGTGTGTGTATGATGTAAATATTCCATTTTAAATGTATGATGAAGTGTTTTAGAGTCAAGCTGTAAAATTGACATGTGCGTTTGAAAAGGAATCCTCTCTTAAAATGGTAAAGAAATATATAGATGCTATTTAACTGCAGTATTTTTAATTCATAAAAATGCAAACTTTGAGAGGCAAATCATACAGTTTCCTTTGATATATTATACATTTGATAAAGATTCAGAAGGCATACTTTATTTCTGAGGTTGGGGATTTTGGATTTAAATTAACACTGGATTAGTTATCTGTCTCTGTCAAGATTACAAAGAGCTTTTGTTGTGATCCATCATAGGGCTTTTGTGTTATATACTGTATGCAGAAGCCGTTAACAGGAAGAATAGATCAATGCTGTGAGAAAAAAAGTCATCAGATAAAAACTGAGCCTTAAAAAAGCAATTTCAGATTGCATAGTAAGTTTTTTATACAGTACATTAATATATAGTTTAGTCTTCTAGGAGTGGAGAAGAACTTGCAGTCAAAAATGATATAAACATTTTGGCGTTACCTAAATAAAACCCAAAATACTTTCAGAATTTTTAAATAAAAAAATGTGTGCACATCTTACTGCAAGAAAAAAATGAGCATAGAATACAGGGTACTCTGAAGAATAGTTACTGTTGCTAACAGAAAACTAATTCTCCACTTTTGAAATGTGTAGGACGCAATCCATACATCAGGTATCCAGGTATCCACAATCCATACATGGCTTTTAACAAACTAGACACCAAATAAATCTGCATATTTGTTAACAATAGGTCGTTTGGTGGTACCTGGTGCTAATTGTGTTTTTGTTGTTGTGTTATAATTATTTTTTGTATTTGTTATTCATCTCTGAAATTACAATTCTGTGTTGCAAATGAAATGAAAACAGATGCAGACCAGAACTTGAATAAAGTAAAATAATTATTACTTAACAGATTGACACCTTTACTAATTATCTAAGATACAGAAAAATAGAGACAAAAACCAAAAAAAGTGGATTAGTTTTAAAACTCAATTATTTTTAGATTTGCAGAGAAGAGAGTAATTTGTGAGCTATCCTTTGAGCAGATTATTCCTACCTGAATTGAACGTCAGAAATAAGTAACTTTTCCCACTAAACAAAACTGTGGAGGTTTGCAATTTTGATGTGTTATTTATCTTATCTGAAGCATATTGCATATATTCTTTTCAGTAGTGCTCAGTACAAATTCTGAATAGATCTGTACAGAGAGGAACAGCTCAAGTAGCACTTGAAGGTCTATCTGTCTACTGCATAAGCACAAATCCAGTGGCCTGGAACTCAAGTAAGCTCTATACAAGGCTTAGAGGGGTACCAGTTTCTAGGCAAACTCATATGCTTGAGTAAAGCAGGATTCAAAGTATAAATTTCTTGATAACACCAGTTGAAGTTGTGAGAGGTTAAAGCAGTGATTCTCAACCAGGGCACCACAACACCTTGAGGTGCCTTGAGATCCTTTCAAGAATGCTACAGGGTCCCACACAATGTCAACATTCTTAGATCCTGTTTGAATAGAATAATACAGCGTGAGCCTCTCTAAAGTATAAATATTTTGTAATTTACTTTGCTGTAAAAGCTTGCCTTCTCTTCTGAAATTTCATTGGCACTGTTGTTAGTTTAGCTGCACTGGCAGACACATGTTCAAGTAGTTAAGCATGTGTTAAGTGCCCCCTTCATGTTGCAAAGTTGTTAGCTTTCAAAAGGGGGTTATCTCCTAACATGTACTAACCTGAATACATCACAACATTCCAATGATTTGCAACTGTTGCAAGTGAATCTGGATACCATCCTGTCATACAGGTTTCCCTTGCCAACCACGCTTTTGACTAACCATGGTTAATGTTCTGTATGCCATTTTGCTTACCACGGTTCTGTGACTAAGAAACTAGGTTTTCTTTCATTACTCGTAGGTGGAGGGAGGAAAAAAAATTAGTGGGGACTGAGCGCACGCATGCATACACACT
This sequence comes from Gavialis gangeticus, assembly GCF_001723915.1. NCBI lineage: Eukaryota > Metazoa > Chordata > Crocodylia > Gavialidae > Gavialis > Gavialis gangeticus. Next base: position 27,963,709 of record NW_017729026.1, read on the forward strand.
TCCCCCCAGATGGGAGAGTCTGCAGGGGAAGGGTGGGAGAAGGGGAAAGGGCCGGAGCAGGAGGGCTGCAGCAGTGAGGTGCAGATGCAGGCTAAGCCCAGCTGCAGCTTGCCCATGCCCCATGCAAAAATCAGGGCCCCACGTGTTCCCCCCCACTCCTTGGCTCCCTGGTACTGTGCCACCTCTGGAGGAGCAGCTAGGCTCCAATTGTCCCATGACATGGTCCAGCTGGGGCCCTGTTCACAGTGAATCGTGCCCTGCCTAGGCCAGGCCATGGGGCCCCAGGCCATGGGGCAGTCAGAGGCAGTGCGACACTGGGGAGCCAAGGAGGCGGGGGGGGGGCATGTGGGCCCCCAATCTTTGCATGGGGCATGGGCAAGCTGCAACTGGGTTCAGCCTCTGCTCCCTGTGTCCGTGCCTCACTGCCAGAGCTGCCCTACCAGCAGTGGCAGGGAACAGCAAGCCCACTTGCCACTGTGCCCTGCTGCCCTGGTTCCCTCCCCTGTGACCCAGCACGGCAGGGAGCAGAGAAGATGAGTGAGGATCTCCTCGCCTGCCGCTGCTTGCCCTGTGCTACCTCCTGTGCATGGGGCTGAACTGAGGGCAGTGGATCTCCCCCAGACGAGCCACCCATGGCCTTGTCCTGCTCCCTGCTGGGGTCCCAAGCCCCAAGCACTGCCTGGCTGGGCAGCAGCCCCAGCCCTGCCCAGCTCCCTCCCTACAGGGGCCTCAACCTCCTCTCCCCCACATACTGGCTCATCCAGGGGTGCAGGTGGCTGGTTCCTGCCGCTGCCAAGTGCAGATGGTCCCACAACTCAACCCAGCCAGGGCACCATTCAAGCCCCTAACCCATTTTCCCCATAAGCCTGTGGTTTTTCCAACTGTGGTTTTGCCAATGACGGGAACTTCCAGGAACCTAATCCCTGCGGTTAGTGAAGGAAACCTGTATAGCTTTGTGACTTATCTCTGCTGTTGCTTTTACCAGTGGAGTTGCCTCTGACTGATAACCAGGGATCAGGGTTTCCATTTCCCACGAGAAAACAGAGAAAACTATGGATTTTCCTCTTATTGGAGGAAAGCACAAATTTCTCATTTTACCTGGGAAGCCTGTGGATTTTGCAGTTTTGCAAAGGGTTCTCTGGAGGCTTGCAGAGTTCTAGCATGCTGGGGGGAGTGGGAGGAGGGCAGTCGCAGGAGGCACCACGTGCATGTTTATGCACATGGCCGCCAGGTAACCTGGAGAACAGATCCTGTGGGTAAGTGGGCTGCCCCAAGGGAGATTGAGGTCCCCATAGGGAGGGAGGGAGTTGGGCAGGGTTGAGGTGGGCAGTGCTTGGGGCCCAGGGCTGCAGTGCATGGCCACAGAACTGCAGTGGGGAGAGGAACAGGGCTGCAGGTGGCTCATTGGGAGGGGCCAGCTCCCCACCACTGCATGCACTCCCAGGGGCTAGAGGACTTGTGCCCCCTAGATCTCTGCAGGGGTGGGTTGCCTGCTGTGGGATCAGGCTCCCCACCCTGCTGCCCTCCATCAGGGCCTCCACAGCCTGGTAGGTGAGACCGACTGCTGCAGGGCACAGCGGGTTCACGCAGGGATCTCCTCGTGGATGTGAGCTCCACTCTGCCCCAACGACACGTCCGCCTTGCATGCCGTAGGAGCAGGGCTGGCAGAATAGGGGTTGTGTTCCTTGCTGCTGCCATGTGCACAGGGGATGCATTGCCAGGGCAGTGCAGAGCTCACAGCAGGAAGGAGATCATCATGCGGCCCAGCTGTGCCCTGCAGCACTGCGTCGCACCCACTGGGCTGTGGAGACCCTGATGGAGGGCAGCAGGGTAGAGAGCCCAAGCCCACTGGAGGCAACCCACCCCCAGCCCAGCACACAAATCAGGCGAACATGGGTCCCCCCCCCCACCCCCTGGAAGTGTATGCAATGACGGGAAGCCAGTCCCTCCTTCCACCACCCTCCCGGATGAGCTACCTGCAATCCCATCCAACTCCCTGCTGGGGTCCTGTGGTCATGCATTGTGGTCCTGGGCTCCATGCCCTGCACACCGCCCAGCTGGCAGCAGACCCTGCTCAGCAGGGCTGCAAAAGCCATGGGGGAGGGCAGCAGGGCATGGAGCCTGAGCCTGCAGCAGGCAGCCTACCTTTACCCCGACCCACACACAAATCTGGGGGGGCTTAGGTCCCTCCTACCTACCATGAGTACACGGAGTGGTGGGGAGTTGACCCTGCTCCCAAAGGAGGCAGGCAGCAGGGTGGGAGTGGGGGGTGGAGCCGGGCTCCATGTTCTGCTCTGCTGCAGCAGTCACTGCCTTCTGCCAGGGTTAAGGGGCTTAAGACCTAGGTCTCTGGCCCCATAGGCCTGGCAGCTGAGGGTGGCAGGGGCCTGTGGGTGGGGAATGAGGGACGTGAGCAGGGCTGGTGGGGGGAGTGAGGGGCACAAGCAGGGCCAGGGGGGTGTGAGGGGACTTTCATTTTAATCATTCATGGGGG
>NW_017729026.1:27966295-27978576 GCF_001723915.1 Gavialis gangeticus
TTCAAAGAAGGGAGGAAGGAGGACTCAGAAAACTATAGGCCAGTCAGTCTTACCTCGATCCTGGGTAAGCTTTTTGAGAGAACTATCCTGGCACATGTCCGTGAGGGGACTTTCATTTTAATCATTCATGGGGGGGGGAGTTATCAGAGAATTTGCTTCTTTTTTTTAATCAGAGAAAGCCAGGATCCCTGCTGCTAACCATAAGTTTAATGCAGACCAAACCATTACTACTGCAAAAAATGTAATTTTATCCTATTTTCTGTTGCCCACAATTTTCAATAACTCTTCTTTTTAAATTAAAACGTTCCCCAAATGATTACAACTAAAACGTTTCTGTGAAAATTGTCTTTTCAACAGTGTAGGTTATTTTAAATTGAAACAAACCCTTATTTCCTATAGTTTTCTAGTGTAAGAAATGTTGCTGCTTTTTTCAGTCCACGTGACTCAATAAAATTTGGCAAAGAAATAATTTCATTACGATCTGTATTTATGAGCAAAGCCACAATACTGCAAAAACACAAGTGTAAAATTAAATGTTCTGGGGCTTTCTTGGAGGCCCAATTTGGAAAGAATTTAATTATATTTAATACAAATTGTGAATTCACTGGAATCAATATTTCTTAAAGCTTCAGTAGATCCTAAATTCTGTCTCCATTGTGACATCACATCAACATTGTCAGCCAGACTTTGTGTCATATATATGATGCATCTTTTTAACAAGAAAAAAAAATCAGGAATGGAAAACACAAAATATTCACAACATCCTGCTGTAGAAAACATTATTTATATTTTCTAATATATAACTGTTTTTGCATTTATTAAAATTCATACCACCTTTGGGGAAGAGAAATGAGCCAGTGAGATCTTTCTGTTATAAAATTGTCTAGAAATCGAAGAAATTGGAAAATCATCATTTTAATATATTTTTGCTACAGGGTCCATAATCCCAATTATTTCTATTACTTTTCCAATGGATTTCTAAAACCACTGGATTTACGTAGTAGTTGGTGGTATATGCCTGTCACTAATGAGTTGAAGAGTTCCCTCCTTCCTCTAATGCCATTTCTTTTCATACCCAGGCCCCAGTCCTGCAATGAGAAGTGCACAAATTCCCTTGCACAATTCTCATTTCTGGATTGGAATCTAGAGTATAAAAGCCTCTTCCTTTTTGTTTCTGTGGTAACTAACACAACAGTGCCTGAGTGTTTCTGAAGGACAAGTAAAAACATAGCCTGACAGTAAAGAGAACCACCTTGACTTGACTTCATACTGTTTATTATTACAATTCTGATTTTAGACATCTGATTTGCAGTCCTTTTCAGTTGTTTCAAATCTATGGTATTGTTGTTAATAGACCATTGGTCTGAAAAAAATGTAAATGCATATTTTATAATTTATCTCCACATATAATTGTAATAGAACTAATGTACTCATGCAAGATTTGCATAAGTCCTGATTTGAATAAATGTAAATATGTATCGCAATTTTTTGCAGTTATGTTAAACAGTGTTCTGATGATAAAGGGCCAGAATCCTGTGAGTCCTACCTTATTATACAGATGGCCCTACTGATTTCAACAAAAGTGTAGTAGCTAACGTGATCTGCTACTAGCTAGTAGCTAGTTAGTATGAGCAAAGGTATGTGAATATGGCCTCAATTCTGATGCTGTAACTTCAGTATTACATAATACAGCTTTCATTGCTGTGTTTCCTGCAAGGTTCTGAATGCTACATTGGTGCTTATATAAAGGTATATTTTGAAATGCAACTTAATCTCTGAATTTTATTCATTTTTATGTCCTGAACTTGACTCCTTATTCTTTCTTCCAAGCCAACCGAATGGCTTTTTCTGCTAGTTCTTCTTACTGTTTTCATAGATGAGATTTGGGATTCATATGTAAGCAACTTTCAGGCTTTCCCAAAGTCTGCATGCACTACATTCTGGTAGCACATTACTGTCTAGGCAAACACATATGTTGCCGGGATTTGGTTTTGGGTTTTTTTTTTTTTTAAACTGTATTAAATTGATTGTCTCCAACTTTGAAACATACTAATAGCAGGGAGAGAAACAGTAGTTATATTTGGGGATATTTTAAAATGTAGGTAAAAATGTGGCAATATACAGGCACAAAAAACCACTAAAGAAATTGTAAGGGTCTCATTTAAACTCATTAAAGCGAGGACATTTAGTACTGAATTTTAGTGTATTGCATAGGACATACAGATACATGACCTTCATTAAAATTAAGGAAATGCTGTCAAGGTTAGTAGTCCCAAACTTAATCGAAAGTAACTTATGTACAAGTCTTTCTGAACCTGAAATTTGTTTAGCCTTCTGGAAGCAAGACTGAAACAGATTATATTCCAGTTAATTTTCTAGGCAGCATATGTGGAGCATCAGGTGTTTTCTTACAATTTATATATAAATTGTGCTATTATTCCTATCAACCTATCTGACTGTACTTGATGGGAAATTCTGACCTATTACCTCACTAATTGGTGTTTACATTTTTCACAGGATTGCAGTAATCTAACATTTCTTTGTACCCCTTGCAGTTTTGAAACATTCCTACAGGATTGTTCTGCAAAGGAAAATGATCCCTCTGCCTCTGGTGCTCCCTACAGTATTCCTTCAGCATTAACAGCAGGATGAAATTGGCACAATCTTTGTCACTTTAACAGTGCTGGTCCTGCTGGGAATGTGTTATGTGTATTCAGGAGTAGAAGTGCCACAGGCAAATTCCTCTACTGTTGTGGTGGACACCTTAAAAAAGGTGACATTTTATAAGGAAAATGTCCCCAGAAGCCTTCAGCAGCTGAAGAAGTTTGGCTATATAGGCATGTAACATAGATTAAATAACTGTCTTACTTTGCAGGAAAGTTTATTCAAATTCCATGAAAACTGTACTTTGTAATGATAGTGGAGAAAATAAAGCATTATAGTATTCAGTTATATCTTGACTGAACGATTTAAAATAAAAACAGAGCAAATACCACTTACTATCAGCAGAATTGTACAGTCAATTAACATTTTTATAGTTTCCTTTATGTTCAGGAACACTGAATATTGTGCAAAATTCTTTTTTCTGTGTAGATTTTTACTTTACATTATTTAGAAGTTTGCAGTGTTTCTCCAGGCTGGTTTTGACCTCTGTTTAGAAAGAAATGGATTTTTCCCTCCTTGCATTTTGATAAAATAGCAGACCATGACTTTCTGTTGTTTACACAACAGTATCATTGATGAAACAATCAAGGGGGTGCTTAACTCCGGAATTAATTTGTAATTGCTTCTTTAAACACTGTTCACATATTGGTTGTTTTGAGGTATTTTTATTTTTCATTGTGAAACCAAAGCAAGAAGTCCATGAATACAGAGTTAAGGTTCTTCATCAAGTGCATGTTCTGGCATGTATTCCACAATGGAGTTCAAATACATCTGAGTCTGTAGAAGTTCTACAAACATTCAGTCTGTGCACGTACTGCAAAGGAAGACCTGGGGGTTAGAGTAGACCATAAGCTGAATATGAGCCAACAGAGTATGCCTTTGTTGCGGGGGGAAAAAAAAAGCCAGTAGCATACTGGATTATATTAACAGGGGGTTCTCTTCCCAATCAAGGGAAGTGATTCTTCCTTTCTCTTCAGTCTTGGAGAGGCCTCACTTGGAGTACTTTGTCTACTTTTGGGGCCACACTTCAAGAAACAAGTGGCCAGATAAGAAAAAATCCAACAGATGGTAATAAAAATTACTGGAGTGCTGGGAAACCTGATTTACGACCAGGGACCCTGGTTTTCTATGGTCAAAAATTGCAAATTCTCTGATTTTACCTCCCCTCCCCACCCCTCCCTATATTTTTCCATGATTAAAATGAAACACCACTAATAGGTATCAGTTGAACACAGTGTTTTATTGATACATTTACAATTTTAAAGCAATTTGGAAGCCTAATAATCACTATGATAAAATAAATATAAATACCTATAAATTTTGGCGTTTGATTTGGGGTTTTTTATCTGGAAAATCAGAGATGCCCTGCCCCCTTTGCCACATCTGTTCTTCCCCGCCCCCCAGCACTGCTTTGTGGTGCTGAGCAGCCTTGATATGCTGGTCCCCTGCCCATGACATTGCTCCTCACTCCCAAACCACAGCCCCCATGCCTGCTCCTCACTCTCCACTCACAGCCCCTTGTGCCCTGCTGGTGCCCCTCACTTCCCATCCCCAGCCCTGCCAGAGGGGACCACCAGCTGCCAGGGCTATGGGGCCAGGGACCTGGGTCTGTAGCCCTTTGGCTCCTGCAGCAGCTCCTGCCCCTGGTTGCCACCCTTCAGAGGCAGCAGCTGCTGCAGCAGAGCATAGAGCCTGGCTCCTCAACCCCCACAGGCAGCACATCTGGAATGGAGCCCAGCAGGTGGGGGTGGGGTGGCGTACGGGCTGCCTGCTGTGAGCTTGGGCTCCCCCTGCCAGGGCCTCCAGGGTCCAGCAGGCAGGACCTGGTGTGGCAGGGCAGGGAAGCTAAGTGCCACTGCTGCAAGCCCTGCACCACCATAGTGAAGCACCCCCTGCCCACCCAGCAGCAGCAAAGAGCACAACTCCACACCGCCAGCCCTGCTGTTGCTGGACAAGCAGGGGGTGCCTCGCCATGGTAGTGCAGGGCTTGCAGTGGTGGCACAGGCCTCCCTGCCCTGCCCTGATCTGCCCAGCCACACCAGGTCCCTCGCATTGGAAAGCAGAGGCCCTGGGGGGCGAGGAAGGGGCAGGGGAGCTGGCAACGGGCAGCCTACCCCCACCCCACACACAAATCTAGGGGGCATAAGCCTCCCATGCCCATTTCTGGGAGTGCATGCAGCGATGGGGAGCCAGCCCTCATTGCCATCTCCTGGACAAGCTACCTGCGGCCCCATCCTGCTTCCTGCCCAGGTCCTACAGCCGCACATTCTGGCCCCAAGCCCCACAAACTACTGTGGCCGGGCAGCAGCCCCAGCCCTACTCAACTCCATCTATCCCTCTCCCTATGGGGGGCCTCAGTTCTCTTCCTGTCCCCCCCCGCCCAACTTATCTACAGGGATCTGCTCTTTGCTGCCTGGCAACCATGTGTATGTGCCCATATGCACATGGTACCCCCTGCCTAATCATGCACCTCCTGCTCCCCACAGCCCCTTGCAGGCTGAAACTCTGCCAACCTGCAAGGAGAAACCCAGTTTCCCATGTTTTTCTCCTTAGAAAGAGGACATTCAGGTTTTACCACATTTTTCTGTGATGAAAACATGGGATCCCTGCTTATAACAAAAGGTTGAAATAATTAGGATTGTTTATTCTGGAGAAGAGAAGATGGGGTGGGGAGGGGGGAGGGGATTTGATAACTTGTCTTCAAATTCCTGAAGGGCAATTAGAGAAGATGGAGATGAGCTTTTCTCTGTGGCTGTAGGGGGATAGGACTAGCCTTAAACTGCAGTAGAGGAAATTGAGGTTGGAGATTAGAAAGAGCTTTTGGACTAAGAGGGTGGTCAGCCATTAGAATGGACTACCTAGAGAAGTTGTGAAATCTCAATCCCTGGAAATTTTCAAGAGCAGGTTAGATGGACATTTGGGTGGACTGGTTTAATCAAAGACAATCCTGCCTTGAACAGAGGGCTGTTTTTTAGATGGCTATGTGGGGTCCCTTCCAATCCTACTTTCTGAGTAGCCATGTCCACTCCTTAGGTTCTCATTTTATTTGTATGTGTATATGCTGTCAGTTCTTTAGCTATTAATGAGATTTCAATAGATTTGGGATAATTTGGGTGGAATGATCTCCTTTCTTGTTCTTTTTGCTTCTTTCTGCTTTTGTCTTTTAATTATTCCTTTTAACAGCAGGGAGAGTATTATGCCTGGAAATCACCAGATTTTAAGTATGTCATCTGTCAGTGCTGCTTTCTCTTAAACAATGACCACGGGAGTTGTCTTTATTGCCTAGGGGGAGGCTCATGGCCCTGCAGAATGTAATAGCTGTCAGTTGTTTTCCTGAAGTGTAAAAGAACACTTGAAGAAGTTGCTTAGTTATACAAGAACTGGGGTTTTGTGATGTATTGTCCCTCTGTATATTCCCACCATGTGTCCTCATTGCCCTTTTCTTGGATTCTTATGGGATCTAGGGGATCCATGGCAGATAAAAACTAGGTTATTGTACACTGCACTTTACACTCTTGATATGTCATGCAAAGACAAATAGGGTGTATATGAAGATCAAAGAAACACTGCTGGGAAAATAAATCCAGTGTCAGGTGCATGGAGTACCTGTGTATGCCACACGGGTATACACACAAGGACAACTGGAAGAACTTCAGTTACTGTAGAGGTTTGATCCCAGATTCTTTTTTACAAAATCTCATTGTTACATTCTCCATACATTATCTCTTCTTCCAAAGAAAAAATGTTTAATCAAGTTAGTGATGTATCAGATCCATTTTTTTTTTTTTTTTTTGGAAAAATGGCTTAATTTACACCTTTCAAGTGTGTTGGATTCAATTGATTTCAAGTAGAATTTGTATAGGTTATGCTGGGTTGATAACAACAATATAGTTTCTGTAGAAACAATGAATTTCATGGAGTATGGAAAATTTCCACAAATCTTCATGGGTATAAGGAATGCTGTAGGGTTGGCTTGCTTTGGAAACTCCTTACGAATAGGATCTCTCGGTCTTGGAAGTTACAAACCTTTTAGTCCCCACCTGGAGGGATTTCAGCAGGATTTCTTTGATACTATTACACAACAAAGGAGGGTTTTCCATCTTTTTCAGAAAAAAACATGAATAGTAAGAAAATGTTAGTGATATCACTGACATAGAGTAAAGTTCATGAGGTTGAACAAGAAATTATTTTTATTTGAAAAATAGATTAATACATCCAAGTTTTCCGGCCAAATAAATCCCTTCCTCACCAAAATGCGAAGGCAAATTTTGCTCATTAGTTATAATATTTAGACTGTATGGTATGATTTGTACCAAAATAATTACAAACAGGTATAATGTTTTCTGTCATTTCTCCTCAGGTGGGCTGGCCTGCTGATACATCTCAGAATGCCATTAGTGAAAAGAAATATAGACCCACGGCACTTGTGTCACACAGCACTGCCCAGAGGCATCAAGAATGAACTGGAATGTGTCACTAATATCTCCTTGGCAAATATAATTAGACAACTAAGTAGCCTAAGTAAGTACATAATATTTCTTTGTAATGCACTTCAAATGTTACCTGCTTACAGATTTTATAAGTGAAACAGAACAACTTTTTTAACTTGGCTCTATAGAAAGAGACAGAGATTTTCTGTTAACTGTGAATTATACAAAATACTCTAAGCCAACATTTCTCAAAGTGAAGTTTGCAGCCCAAAATGGGGTTACAAAGCATGCTCTAGTTTTGTATTTATTTTAGATAAGCATGTGGGGTCGATGTTGCTTTGTTCCTGAAATAGTCCTACTCGAAATAAGTTTGAAAACTGGTGCTCTAAACATTTGTTTTCTTTGAATTTTGGAAATTAATTTACCACTCCTGAAGGTGCTAGATTGATAGTTTTGGAGACTCAACTTCCACAGAACAGCAGGGTGGGTTGACTTAAATCAAGGCAATTTAAATCACCAAGAGAGAACCTTGATTTAAGTCATTGATTTAAATCAAGTTTCCCGCTGATACTTCTTCATATATTTCTTAAACAACGGTGCAAATCTGATCACTAAAACATGTTAATTTACAACTCAATACAGCATTTTACAACATCTGTCCTTAAACTTTTTTTTCAAATTTTATTAATTCTAACAGACAAGTCATCACAACACTAAACGTACACTGACCTTAAAACTTCTACAACTAGATCTCATCTTCCCCACTCCCACTGTCATTTTTATTCATAGACTGAAACAGAAATATGAGTTTTCCTGCTTTTTCAACTCCCAGTTGATTTCTTGGCTTTAAGTGAATCAAACCAAATGATGAAAATATTCTCTCTCTGCCTGCAGAGGAAGCTACTGCTGTAAAAAGTTGGCTTAGCAACTGAAGGAACTCTGTTTCAAGGTGCCTGGCTAACGATTTCCACCAATTCAGGGGAGTGACTTTGTTCAAAACATCATCAGTAAACATGTACTGTTTAAATGTTTCCCCTCCAGCCCTGAAATGTATTATGACTAGCATAACTGAGGAGTGATTTTTTGAGATGCCCATGCCATGGTAGCAGCATCTTTTTCAGAAGTTAGGCATCTACCCTTATATCTGGGGTTGAGAATGTTCGCAAGAAAATGAGGTGGAGTTAGTGCTTGATCCATTCGCTGCTTTATTGCCTGCAGTTTAACTTTCTGGTTAGGTATTTCTTTCTTCAATGTCTCTTGAAGTGCCTTCCAAATTTCAACAGCATCAGCAATGCAGCAACAATCTCTGAAGTTTAAGGCTATGAATATAGGCTTCAGTATACTGAGCATACTCTCTACATTCCTCTTTAATCCAATGTTAGATAGTTTGAATGAGATGCTTCCATCTATTTTATCACAGTTTTCTTCACAATTTTTTATGAGAATAGGCCAGTTCTTAATACATTGTTCAAAACAGTCGACTACAGAATTACATCAAACGTCTTGAGAGAGAATTAGTTTGGATCCTCCTGCTGTCTTCAGTGAAGCTGAAGCAAAGTGGTTGTTAGGGAAGTATTTTGCGACTTCAACATTTTCTTTTATGGAGAAGTACTTAAGTCTTTGGCTAAAAGATGCATTAAGTGGGCACTACAGCCATATGTTATTAAGGAGCATCTTTCCATTTCTTCTTCTAAGTATCTCTTCATCTTTGCCATGTTTGCAGCATTGTTTGTGACAAAACTGCACATATGACAGTTTAATTTTTGTTCACAGTTTTATTACAGCTTTCACTGCCACTTCTTTAAAATATTCTGCTGTGTGGGCATTTCCCAGTGTATCTATTGTTTTGGAAAGAGATGCAACCCCATCTTCTGCTGTCACACAAGCACCTATTAGTGGATCATTGTGTACATTGCTCCACCCGTCAAGACTTAAATTGGCAAATTTCCCCTCAGTATTTCTCACATGCTGTTCAAGTTCCTTCTCATACACTGTATCTAGCAACCTTCCACCAATGTCTGCTCTACCAGGTGGAGTGTAGCCTGGTTGTAAGGACTCAACCATGTCAATGAAGTGTTTATTGTTAACAATGCGAAAAGGAGAAGTTGTTGCATAAATGAATTGAGCAGTCTTTTCATCTATGGTGTCTTGTTGGTATTTGTGGGTCCTTACTACAAACCCATCCATGGTGGTTTTACTGGATGATTTAAATCTTTTACTTGCTACTGAAACTTTGTTGTCTGAAATACGTTTATTTGCAGCACTGCTGCTAAAAGTGCCAATGGATGACTGAAGTTGTTGCAGATAGACAGTCAAAGTCTCTCTTATGCTTAAACAGGATCCTGAAACAAAAATTATTTTTTAATAGTCATTCTTTTCAGTTCTTCTCACTCTATTATTCAGTTAATCATTTACATTTTTTTCAGCAAGGATGCAGATCCAATTCCAAATTACCAAAAAAGCTAAGACTGACTGCATTTAGAGTGCACCTAATTTTGGAGTAAGCCCCATTGAACTCACTGGCACTTCTGTTTTTTAAGAAAATAAGTATAGGATGGGGTTCCCTTGGGAAAGCTGAGCCATGCTTAAGTAAAATAGGGAATAGACTTATGACATCACCATTATGGTTTGGGGCCATGATGCCCCAAAATAAGGGGCATGTATTATGTAATATAAAATAAGAAACTGACACCCAGTGGCAACTGGCAACTCTAGATTTCTCTTACTGCAGCTTTCTGTACTGTAAACTTGGGTGATAGATTCTAAACCTAATTAACTAATTAAACAAGCCATAAGGATTAGCTAAGCTAAACTTTTTTTCTAGCAACATCCAATATAGCAAACACCTTGGGAGTTTACTTATTAAATCACACTTATAATAAAAGGCATAGAGAGAGTCTTGAAGAATGATGCATTGCAAAGTGAATTATTTAATTTACTAGCCAGTTGATCCACATTGTTCTTCAGGCATATCCACGTCTTTATCCACATCATTTTTTCCCAATAAGCAGTTTGCATTACGATGTTTCATTCTTGCAACTAGGCCCTGTATCTCCCTTCTTGCACTGCTTACACTTGATGCGTTTTCCTTTTTTACCCAGGGAAGGAATTTCTTCAAAATATTCCCAGATAGGGTCTCTCTTATGCCCAGAAGCCATGACAGTTTTTCTGTGGCAAAACTGTGGGGGAATATAGGAAGCTGTGTATGTACTACTGAATAATGTCTTCCCTTCTTCTTCCCTGTCCACTCCACTGTTCCTTTCTACTCTGCCTCCGTCCTTTCCTATGTTGTCTCTCTGTCTTTAAGACAGTGTCTTAAATAATTGCCCATCCCCAATGTTAGTTCAGGCAGAGGGCCACTTACTGAGTTTTGGCAAGCTATCAAGGGCCACATGGCAGGCAGCCGGGGGCAGATAAAAAATTTAGAAAATTAGTATTTAGGGACTCCGCAGGCCAGATAGAATGGCCTGGCAGGCTGCATCAGGCCTGCAGGCTGCATTTTGCCCACACCTAAACTAACTCCTCTGCCTTGCTTGACCCAGCTCCACCACCACATAAGCACAGAACGACAGTCCTGTCCAGCTTGTGACTTTACACATGTGACTTTAGTCTGCTGAGAAACAGAAACTTAAAGCCCAGAACTTTCAAGAAGCAAGAGCTGGTAGTGAGGCTGGACAGACAGACTAGGGCCATTTTCCTGAGCTGAAAAACTGAAATGAATGCCCATGTTTGTTTGGTAGGTAACTGAATGTGTATGTATGTGACAGAGCCATTAATTCATTTTTATGAGACTGTAGGTTTAGCATGTTTGTGATGAGATTTAATTGTAACTGTTGTTTTTAAATGAAAGAAAATTAGTATTTTATTGATGATTTAAAGAAAACCCAATTTAAATTTTTAAAAAATCTGATTTTTTTATTTATTTTTTTTAAATCATTGATTTTTATCCACCCTGTACAACAGATAGATAATAGCAAGAATAGATCTGTTTTTTTCTGTTATCCTGTCAATGAATCTCATTGTTTAACATTAGAAATGGATTGTATACTTTGCATGCTTAAAAATATTGCTGTCACATATTAGGAAGTATTTCCTTTGCCTCTGTTATAATAACATCACTTTATTTTGTTCCCTTGCTGATTTGCATTTTATTTCATTTTGTTCTGTACCTCATTACCTCTGCAGTTTTTTGTCCCTGCACAGGGCAAAAGCTTGTTGAAACAGGATATCAGCATTACGGATTATGGGCACTAATGGCTTGAACCTGCTCCTTTTGTAGTCTGTGAATATCTTATCATTTACTTCAGTCAAAATAAGATTGGGCTAAAAAGACTTCTTCCCAGTAATAAGCCTCAATTTGTTTAGACATATGACTCTGTAATCAATCAAACATAACACAAAAATAAGAATTCTAGTGATTGCCTGAAGTATTTGCCAAACTGAAGGCAATTTTTGAGTAAGAAATATGACATAATAGAGCTCATGTTAAAGTGTAAGTATGATACACCCTTATGTATAATATGTTAGATTTTAGGCTGTAGGTAAGTACCATCAGTCACCTAATTATTATGATCTTACATGGGAAAATACATTCTGAATTGCATTGTGATCATTAAGAATAAAGATTGTTGGTTTTTACTTTAAAGTATGAATAATTTCTACCATGTAATTACTGTTTCAAACTACTTTACAGTGTAGTTAAAAGTAGAGAAATAGCACTGAAGAGTAGATATGAAGACTTTTTCCCTTCACTCAACTATTTTTTTCTCTGTATTAACTCTAAACATATGAATACTTCACAGGCTTTAGAACCCTACAGGAACCTTTCTGAAAAAGCTGTTTTTTCCTGTGCCACAGCAGCTTCAAAGGGTTGTCAAGTGAACAAGTATGATACAAGTTGAGCTGCCAATATTATAAGTGCTTTTTAACCGCTAGGAAACACGTTTTCCAGGCTCATAACCCAGTGAATGCTGAAGTGGTCATACATATATATCCACAATGTCAAAAACCTTTCAGCGTCATCAGGATCTGAGAGATGGGCACATTGTGATTTCACTGGAAAGAATTAAACTTTTATCTTTAAAAAAAAAAAAAAAATGCTTGTTCCACTAATCTTATTTGGCCTTATTTCACAGTTGTAATGGGGTTGATGATTTTCAGCTAATCTTATTGTGGCTCTTGAAAACT
>NW_017729026.1:27983576-27988961 GCF_001723915.1 Gavialis gangeticus
AAAAAAAAAAAAAAAAAATGCTTGTTCCACTAATCTTATTTGGCCTTATTTCACAGTTGTAATGGGGTTGATGATTTTCAGCTAATCTTATTGTGGCTCTTGAAAACTAAAATGTTTGCTATTTGTACCTGTTTTTCCATTGGGGAAATATTATGGCTAATAATTAGCATGAAGCAAGGAGCCAAAAGCAAAAGAAAGACACAGGATATATTAAAGCAGAATCCACTTCCTTCCTGCCAGCCCTTCAGTGGTTTTATTACTTTCTTTCTTGATAGTATGGAGATTCTTTGAATCTACCTCTTTTCCCTTTAGCATTTCTTCAAGGAGATTAGAAGAGAAGAGCAAAAACAACTTCAAGGAAAAGATTAGGATGACAAAACACAAGAACTGAAAGAACTTAACTAAGTAATAAGCCAAGACTGAGCATTATCTAGTGACCCTAGGCTGATTATGCAGGTCCTCAGTACCAAGAAAGAAAGAAGCTTGAAGAACATCCACTAGAAGAATCATTTTGGTTGGGCAGATCTATGTGGCAAGAAAGCCTGTTGGAGAGAATTCTTCAGGCCCCTCCCTACACCAGTGTTACAGGATCCCATGTTTCAGAGAAGAGGGTTCTGATTTTTAGACCCTTTTTCATTCTACCTCATGAGTTCACTTTTGTTGCTAAACTTATTTTCTTTGTGGCTGCTGCTGCTGCTTCTACTTACCTACCAATGCCAGTTATAGTACCTCTGTATAGAATACTTTCTCCCCGTTTCTCTCTTCTGCCTCTCCTTGGTGCTGGACTATCAGTTGGTGCAGGACTATCTTCTTGAGAAACCCAATGACTCAGCTCCTGCCAATGTTCTTTTTTTTTTCTTTTTTGCTGCTATGGCATTACATATTGTATGAAGTGCCAACCTGTATGTGTTTTATGCCTGGTGGTCTTCACAGAATGAGGTATAAAACCCCCTTAAGAAATCTAAAGAAAATTATGCCTCTAATAACAATCCATATATCAAAGTCCTAGTGAACTGAAAAGGAGCAACTAGTTCCTAAATTTCTGTGCCTTGATGATTTCTGGTCTCTAGTGGAGGTGATATAGGAATAAATGCAACTCCTAAATTGCAGCACAACCTGAATGCTGTTAGGTTCTGTCTCCTGCTGTCTGTCTTCAGCTATGTGTACAGCTTTTGAGATCTGGACTCTGTTTGGAGTCTGAATGAAAAATGAGCGTATATTGCAGCTCAGCAATGCTCTTGCATATCTGGGTATATTAACTGCCTGTTGCTCCTTAGGGTTTGTATTACTGAATCCAATTCTTTTTCTTCCTTCCTTGCAACAGACTTGAAATGCTTTCCTGTGCCAATTGTGATTGAAGGAAACAGGTTTTTATTACTTTTTGTCCAGTAGGAGATTCTGTTTGTTTCCCAGTTACATTGAAGAATCAAGTTCTATATGAAATATAGCCATATTTATTCCACGTTTCTTTTTTGTCTTTTGGTTGCACCTTGATATGTTTGCTCCATGAGTCAGTGTCTGGATGTGTCTGATTTTTCTGCTTCAGTCTAGGTTGTGAAGTGACTGAAGAGCTCAAGGCTCTTGGTGAATCAACCTTTTGTATCCCATTCCAGCCACTGAGTAGGGTTAATCAGTTTCTCTCCCTTCTCCCCAGCAGCCAGTTTTCTACCCATTTCTGTTTTTGCCTTTCTGTTCTGTGGTTCCAACCCTTTTCTTACAAGTGTCTGTGGAGTGCTACCACACAATATTCTTTTTACTTACCATGGCTGGAATCTCCTTTACTATAGTATCATCAGTGCTACTTGGGTGGTCTTGACTATTGGTGAGAGCTTTTGTTAAGGACCAGTTTGCTTGTATGGCACGGCCTCCCAATTCTGTCTTTTGAACAATTGATTTTGTGGCTGGCATTGAGGGGAAGGATTTTTTGTTATACGTTACCTCTGATTTTCATTTGATTCCATGGGCAAGTTCAAAGTAGGTATATGATTGCCATCCATATTGTTCATGGTTAGACTCAGTTGTCCAGACCTTTAAGCTCATTGACCCTGTGCTGAGGTAAGTATGGCTATCTCCTTCATCTTCTAACCTAGAGCAAGTCCCCTTCCTCAGTACCATTCTCCTAAGCACTATGATCTGGAAGATAAGCAAGCATGTTATAGAGGAAGGCTTCTCCTTTTGAGGCTGTAAACAAGTTGACTGACTAGTCACAAGCCCTCAACTAAAACTTAATAAAGGTATTAAATGATCTTTTCTACTAGACTAAATATACCCTCAGGTTGTTGCTACAAGTTTTGGGTTTAAATTTTAGTCAAATTTTCCATCTGTCTCTTCCTTCTGAGGTCATTGGACATTTGTTTCCCACACTTCAAGTCCTTGGAAACTAGTTTCAGAACCTCATCTCCCACTAGCTCCTTTTTATTTTCTCCAGTCTTTGAGGATATAAATGAAGATCTTCCTGCACCTGTTGGGAGTGAAGGTAGTGCTTTTAATTGTTATACTCCCAAGTCTGTGTTGGAGAATTAAGCTCTCCCAGTTATCGGTACCCTGTTCTTACAGAGGTTTCCCCCCCCAAAAGTTTTTCTGCTGTCTTTCAAGATCAATGTTACATGGCTGTCTGCAACCCCTGATCTTCTTGACCTTACACTCATATACCTCATGTTCTCTTGAGAACAGATTTCACTCTTGGTGCAAGTAGAACCATGGTTAAGATTTACCTTTAGATTTTAAGCCTTTTGAGACAGGGTTTGTTTGTACAGCTTCCAAAACTATTATCTCAACCCTCAATAGCGGGTATTGGGTACGTTTGTAATCACTGCTTCTGATTCTTTTTTTATCTACTGAATAAAGAGAGAGTTTTTCACTTCCAAGACCCTCTTAGTAAAGTTCTCTGGCTTGTGGGCCACTGTTAGTCATTGACTAATTTCATATACTACCTGATGTTGACTCAGATGGAGAAGATTCAACCTGTGTCAATGAAGATATTTTCCTGGCCAGGATGTCTTCATCTCTTCAGCTTTGAACAATGAAAAAATCCTGCTGGAAATCTGAAAAGCCTCTTTCTTGCTTCATAGTTATGTCATTCACTATATAGCAGGCAAGGTAATGTACTCCACTTTCAAAATGACTCCATCTGTAATTTTTTTACCCAACATAATACAAAATGCCTTTCAGCTTAACCATTGCCCTCAGAAAATAAAGCCTTGATCCCATAAAAGTGGAGGAGGCTATGTTGCAAAATCTTTCAAAAAGCCTCTGAAAATATGTTCTCTCTTTTCTTTGGCCTCTTTACACTATTACAACAGTAATAGGAGGCCAGCAAAGATTTGTATCTCCCTAGCTGGGAATTATAGCATGGGGATGTTCCCAAATACTTTAGGAGTTTGGTCAAGTCAGTTTCTACAGAGATATGCCTTGCAGTCACTGGTGTACACAGGCATGTTAGGACGTGAGTAGAGCTCAGTAGCATCCAGGTTATCCTGCACTGTCAATTGTTCATTTTAGACTATAGACAGCAGGTGCAGCTTATAGCAGACCACTGGTCATCAGTTTTCTGCAGTCCTCCTCTCATTGTGTTCAATGGATACCATGTGCAGTAGAGAATCTGGCCTTGTAAATTACAGGCATAGCTAGATTTAACCTCCAGGGATTATAATCAAATGTTCTGCTGAGATTTGGTCCCTTTTGTATTAAAGCTAGTTTTACTTATAACAACAAAATTATTCCAGCTTGATTAACACTTTGCTGCCTCCATCTGTAAGGTTTTTACCTATCTATCTTCAAATACAAGATCCTGCCACCCTGACCTTCAAGGCTAATATTTCTTAATCTATCATCTAAGGTTGCTCAGACAAGATGCTCTGTGATGAATTAAAGCTTTAAATCTGTACTTTAAATGATACTGAATGTGCTATATGTTAATTAGGTATTTTATATGTGGTGTTTTGGTTTGAGTGCATATAGATATTATAAAAGCAGTAAAAAGGCTTAAAGTTATAGTAAGGGTACCAGACACATTACGCCACTGGGGTAATGTGAAAGCACTTCTATTTTCCTGTTGTAACCAAAATATTAAGTAAATTATAAGAAAAGAAGGAAAACAGCAGCAGCCAAATGAGTTTAGAATAAGTAAGTCTTGGTACAAGTCTATAAAAAAAAAAATAAAAAATTCTGATATGATATGTATAGATAGCATATATATAATTATATACAGGTAGAACAACATAGTTCACTGAAAAAATTGTGGACAAATGCTATGGCATTCATTTTGTATTTTTTTATATCTGATATGTAAAGGAAAATTGTGAAACCCATTCAGCTTTCCAAATATATTTTCTTAAAGTTAAATGGTTTTCATCATCCTCACAAAATACTATTTTATATCATAATTAGTATGATAAACAACAATTTATTTGCACTGCACTACAATGTTTGGACCCTTAGCGAATAATGGATTGTAAATAAGGTAATTCCAGTGACCCCTCAAAGGCCAATGTATTGTATGCTAAAGTAAAACACTGGAAAACTAACTCACAATGTCAAATCCAACTCTTCTGTTGATTCGCATTGTAGCTTTGGGCAAACTGAGTGGATTCTATTTTCTCTATAAATAATCTGTAAATTTATATTTACAGTATAGCCTAGCACTTGCCTGAATAGGTTTGTGCTTGGTACATTTATGTTGCATAACTATTTTGGGGGTTTTGACTACATGTTAGCCCCTTCTGGTCTCGTGGAGCCAGAGGTAGCTCATCAGCAGAGCCATGGGAGACGGTGCCACTGAAGTTCTCATCCAAAGAACACTTGCTTCTGTGTTGTATGTGCTTGAAAATCCTGCTGTTGCTTGAGACTGAAAGATTTTCAACTTCACAACCCTCTATTCATAATTACTAGATCATTTTCTGAGTAAAAATCTCTCACCTTCTGCTTCTTGATAAACCTTCATCCAAACTACTTTTTCATCAAGACTTTCTACACTGATTGTCATAAAACAGTGGTTTTCAACCTTTTTTCATGTGGGACCCCTAAAAAATTTTGAATGGAGGTGCTGATCCCTTTGAATTATTGTAAATTTGGGTATTCACATACCTTTGATTGATCATAGCCCTCTTTCATGGACCCCTTAGACATATTCTGTGGACCCTCACAGGCTGGAGGTGGACCACAGATTGAAAAACAGCATCATAAAAGATTGCATTTTTCTTTGGATTACTGTTGAGTGCATCAGGTTAGTCTAAATTATAAACTGTAAATTTCTGAAGGCAGAATACTTTCCAGAATATTGTCTTCTAAACCATTTTACGCTTTCATGGGATGGAGATGGCTCCATGAGACCAGAAGGGGCTAACATGTCATGGGTAACTTCAATTACCCAGACATCTCGTGGGA
>NW_017729026.1:27988972-27991834 GCF_001723915.1 Gavialis gangeticus
GTCATAAACTACTGCGAGACTGTTTCAGGCTGGACATAAGAATGTCTTTACTGTCCCAGCCCCCTTATTTTTGGCTGCTGTTGATTTTATCTAAAAATTGTGCAAAACTGGATTAATATAAAAAAATTTTGTCCATAATATCCTTCCTTTCCTTTCTGGTGTCCTTGTGACAACATATTGCAAAATTCGCAGATTCATTGGAATCTGATATGGCTGCACTGTGAGCACTTCTGCTGTGGCCTTGAATTCTTCGTCTCTGGGCTTCCGGCTGTTCACCCCAGTGTCCACACCACCAAAGCAGGATGTCCCTAAGGACTAACACTTGAATCTTCATGCCTCTACAAGTTGTACTATACACATTAAAGTAGTTGACTCTAATCTACTCTTGTTTCATCATCACTGTAGATTAAAGAGTTTAATTTCTTATTATGATTTCTCCCATGTTTTAATGTAACCATGTCTCCTTGCCTTCTCTTCATTCTAGTAACTTTTTTTTAAAATAGCAAATATCATTTTCCTCTAACAAATTGTTTCTAATTAAACAAGTTACACACATGCGTGCACTGTTACGTGTTAATTGAAACACTTAAGTACTTAATCTTTATGTTAGTTAGTTAAAAAAAAAAAAAAAAAAAGGATTTTATAGATCTGTTTGATTGGGGTTTTTTACAAAACTGACATACAACATCTGTCAGTATTTTTAAAGCACTCTTTTAGTGTCAAGGCTACACAGCAGTTTGAAAGTGAATCTATTAAGCAGAAGCTCTTAAAAGATTTTTCAACTAAATGTTTATTTTTCAAATCATAGAATAGCTTGAAAAATCATACAATGTCAATAGCCATTTTTCTCAAAACCTAGGAAATTCCCCACTTACTTCTACTATTAGGCCATCTAATCCAGCATCTTATTTCTGACATTGGCTAACATCAGACACTAGGATAAGACTACAAGAATCTATAGTGGATGTTTTATTGTAAATTTGGCCCTGGAGGCGGGGGGAGTTTCTTCCTAAATTTAGGCAGTTATTTTCTGTTTTATGCTTTCAAGTGTGAGTGGTTACTTCCTTTATATGCATAAGTCAGTTGCACCTTAATTACAGAGTTTTCAGCTAGCCATCATTTAATTCTATTCAGTGCAACTCTGTAGTTCTTATTATGCATATTCTTGTTAGGAGACACCATATGTTCCTGGTGGCTCATTACTCTTTAATTTTTATCCAGCATCTCTTCTTTTGACAAAACTGATCTCTGATGTTACCTAGCTTTATTCAAAAAGAGTAGATATCGCCTCATCCTCTGTGGTAAAGAATGATCCAAAGACATCATTTAGGATCTAAACAATTTCCTTGCTTCCTTAATTACTCCTTGCTAGTCCAGCACAGTATTTCTCAACCCATGAGTCTCTACCCAAAAGTGGGTCATAAGAATATATGAAAGGGTCGCAAACAAACTTTAAAAATGGATCAACAAACTTTAAGAAGAAGGAAATTGTGACTTTCCTGCCTGCAAGGGACTGCTTGGGCATACCTCCCACACAATCCCCTTGCTCCACGCAGCCAGCCCCTGCCCCACACACTGGGGGGCTGGGACCTGGGGCAGGAGGAAGCGGGTTGGGAGTGAGGGGAACAGGGTTGGGACTGGCTGTTGATGTTTACAAATGGGTCCTGGTACAAAAAAGGTTGAGAACCACTGGTCTAGCAGATTCACTAAGCCAGCGGGTTGCTTCCTAGTTCTGAAAACGTTGAAGGATTTCCTGTTGTTTGTTTTGTTTTTGGGTAATTCTTTAAAATAGTTCTAGGCTGTTACTTCCTATAATACTTATTATATGCCATAAAGTATGTTACTTTCTGTTGGGTTCACCTGAGTTGGATTTCCATTTTTGGAAGTTACTCATTTTGCTTGGAGTAACCCATTATTCCTTGGTAGTTAACAATGCTCTTTTTGGTTCTGTTTTTTGGTATAGGTATCTGTGACTCGTGTATATGTTTATGTAGCTTCCATGCTGAATCTAAGGATGTTAAGATCATAAGAAAGAACTGATCCAAAAACCCATAGGAATCTGTTCAGTGATTTCAAGAGTCTTTGGATCGAGCCTTTTTAGTCCCTTTTGAGAGCTGAGGCAAAGCAAATAAAGCCTGAAAATAAGCAGACGTCAGTAACTAGCATAGCTCTTTCTTTAGCAACTTAATACGTATTTCCTCCCATGGATTTCAGGTAATCCTAGTATATGGATGTCTGAAATCTTTGCTTCTCATCATACATATATTAAGAATAAATTTTATTAGCAATCAGTTATGTACTAGTTTGAGATGGCTTCTGCCTAAATGACTTTGGTAGGGAGCAGAGTTTTGTACTAAAAGTGTCCTTGGAGGAACATGAGCTACTTTTTATTGAAGTAATCATACAAAACTACTAAAGTAAAGGGAAAAAAATACAAATTGAGAAAAATATACAAATTAGAGGGGCACCATGGGGCCAACTTCGTATCAGCACCGATAAAAGGAAAATTGACGTTATCTGCAACTGGCTTTTTTTGGCTGATGTGGCCAATAATGCCACGAATAAGTGCGGTGTGCACACACAGTGGCAGCACTTCATGCTGGCAGTCAGGAGTGCAGCCTGGTAGTATGGAGAGCAGTGTCTGGCTGATAAGTTTGTTGTGAGGGAAGGGATGCGTGGGAAGGAGGGCAGACTGAGGCTCCCCTGGTGAGGGAGGGAGTGGAACTGGTTCTGGGCCACATGTTGGCAATTGGGTCAGCATTGGCTGATAGTGCTTCTTAAAAATCAGCCATTAGTATCGGCCCAAAAAATCCCTATTGGGGCACCCCTAATACAAATTGGTCAGTAATAACTGACTGTCTC
>NW_017729026.1:27996834-28009386 GCF_001723915.1 Gavialis gangeticus
AGTGTCTGGCTGATAAGTTTGTTGTGAGGGAAGGGATGCGTGGGAAGGAGGGCAGACTGAGGCTCCCCTGGTGAGGGAGGGAGTGGAACTGGTTCTGGGCCACATGTTGGCAATTGGGTCAGCATTGGCTGATAGTGCTTCTTAAAAATCAGCCATTAGTATCGGCCCAAAAAATCCCTATTGGGGCACCCCTAATACAAATTGGTCAGTAATAACTGACTGTCTCAAGGCATTCGGTACCCAAAAATGTTGAATTCTTTACCAAATATTAGACTGACAGATTTGCTATAGGGAATCATCAATAACTGGTGAGAAGGAAAATGATCATGATATTTCTTCTTAAAACAGTAAGACGAGAATCAGCGATGGAAATATTTTTAATGATGCGTGCCTCATTGCTATAACCTGTGCCTCATTTCATTCTGAGAGAGATAATTTTGAAATCTAGAAAAAAAAAGCTATTCACTTGAAACTAGTCATTTGGAGGCTGGAGGGGGAGCAGGGTGTGGCATGGGTTACAAGTAGTCTCAGGTATTATCCCAGTCACTGACTTGTTCTACTAATTATTGTTATTTTACATACAGCATTTTTTTTAAAATAGGAAAATATGAAAGTCCCTTGTAAGTGTATGGAAATCGTTGGGTGCAGACATGATAATTGAGCTGTCAGAAAATGACTGACTGGGACCAGTTTCACAATTATTGTGGGACAGGGTGCAGACACATGTAACAATTCATAAAATCAAAGAAAGTGATGGTTGGAAATGACCTCAGAAGGCCTTCTAGTTCAACCCCCTGCTCAAAGTAGGGCCAGCCAGGTATTAAAAACCTTTACCACTTCTCTGGGGAACTTTTGCTTTACTATCCTCCTAGTGAGAGAGTTTGTCCTAACATTTAATCTAAACTTCCCTTGCTGCAACTTCAGACCCATTAACCAATCATAGGGTAGAGATCTGGTGGATATAAACTAAAACAGGGTTTTCAAAGAAAAAAATTGATAGTTAATAAAGTGAAGCACAGAGAACTGAAAGGAAATAAGGGTCTAATTTGCTTGTGGCTCCAGTCACTGAGCCTCACACATTGGGTTTGCTTGCTGGAAATCCTGATATGGCAATACAGGTATATATTTGGTTATAAGTTTCCAATCTCCACTGTTGTGCACAGATCACTTGATATGCAGATCTTCACTCCATGGATTCTGTTCCACAGAAAGCCCCTCACTGATGAGAATGAGGTAGGCATGCGTTAGCTTGCTTTCCTGGGTCATTGAGTTCTATCATCCAAAGTAAAGCAGGCAAGGTTGTCAGATGCTTTATTTGCACTGACTTCAACTTTTTTTTTGTTTCTCTTTCTCAAATGGTGTGACATCTTCTGTGACAGTATAGACCTCTTGGAGGTCACCATGCCAGGGTCACTTTGTTCCTTCCACATAGCAGATGGACAAAAACTGCAAACAAAAGTTTTCATTGAAAAAAGGTTAGCAGCTAGTTGATGCTAGTAAAGGTGGCAATATCGAGCAACACATGTGTTTTACTTCCCATTACTTGCCCTGTGTCCTTCCCTCACCACTCTCCTCTCATAGAACACTCAAGAATAGGGTCGAAGGTTGAGCAACAGTAAATTTGGTTGGATGACATTGGCAGTTAGGTAATTAACACCCCAAAATCTATTCCCCTCCCCCCATTTTCTTGAATTCAGCTCGTTTCAAGGATTGCTGTCTCCATGAAATGAGGCACAGATTAGAACAATGAGACATGCATTATTTAAAAAAATTCCATCACTGATTCTCCTCTTACTGTTTAAAGAAGAAATATCATGATCATTTTCTTTCTCACCAATTATTAATGATCCCCTATAGCAAATCCATCAGGCTAATATTTGGTGAAGAATTCAACATTTTTGGGTACTGAATGCCTTGAGGCAGTCAGCTATTGTTGATCAATTTGTATATTTTTCTCAATTTGTATTTTTTTCCCTTTCCTTTTGTAGTTTTGTATGATTACTTCAATAAAAAGTAGTCCATGTCCCTCCAAGGACACTTGCAACAAAACCATGTACCAGTAACCCTTGGAAGGGGACCTGGAAAAGGACACAGGTTCTCTGCCAAATGTCCTCCCCCCACCCTCCAAGTTTAGAACGCACTCTCTCAATTGATAAAGAGGA
Source organism: Gavialis gangeticus (assembly GCF_001723915.1). Taxonomy (NCBI): domain Eukaryota; kingdom Metazoa; phylum Chordata; order Crocodylia; family Gavialidae; genus Gavialis; species Gavialis gangeticus. Next base: position 27,998,997 of record NW_017729026.1, read on the forward strand.
GTATAATTATGTTCACACCGTCCTCCTACCATATCTTCCTCCCTCCTTATTCTCCCTCCATTGAGGATAATATTACAACCTCCCAACTTGTACACAGGCATCAGAATTCTGGTTTTACCCTTAAAATGCACCCATAATCAGACTAAGTGTTTTGTCTCTTATCCAACAAAAAGGACGCAAATAAACTGATAATTGAGAATAGGTATATTATGGTTTCATACACAAGATGAAAAAGCCATATGTCCCAAAAAGGAAGCACTTGGTATTAAATAGGTGTTATTTTCTGGTTATATTCTGATAAAATTCCATCATATTTGTTTATTTTTAAAATAAATTCTAAGTCATTCATGCTATTATCAATAATTCAGAGTAATGACACCTCAAACTGCAGATTCTCTTTTTCTTTTATTGGTTAGGGTGACATTTAAAATACCATGCACTTGGCACTGTATATAGAATTGGTGCATTACAAGCAGCAACTGCCAAAGACAACCTGAGGAGGCTTCCAGCCCCAAGAGAATGCCCTGCCCCTTCCCACCGCCATCTCACCAATCCACTGATTGGTGAGGGATAGCAGGCATTCTTCTGTAGTGGGAACCCTCCTGGTCATAGTTTCATAGAAGTGGGGTCAGAGGGGACTTGAGCAGTTCATCTAGTCTGACCCCCTACCCTGGGCAAGAATGAATACAAGGCTCTTATGACCCCTACTAAGTTTAAGCTCAAATGACCCCAGCTAGGTAGTTATCAAGTCTCCTAAGGTAGGAGCCAGCACCACTTCCCTTGGAAGCTGGTTCCAGATCCTGGCTGCCCTGACTGTGATGTAGTGCCTCCTGATGTCTAGTCTGAATCTACTCTCAGTCAACTTGTGGCCATTATTCCTTGTTACTCCAGGAGGTGCTCTGGGGAACAGGGTCTCACCCAATCCCTTCTGGTGCCCCCTGGTAAGTTTATAGATGGCCACTAGATCCCCTCTCGGCCTTCTCTTGTGGAGGCTGAACAGGTTCATGTCCTTTAGCCTCTCCTTGTAGCGCCTGCCCTGCTGCCCCCAATCATGCGAGTGGCCCTCCTCCGGACTCCCTTCCTACCACAGGAAAATAGCTCCCCTTTCCTTGCACTTCTCTAGGATGACCTGGAGGAGTGTGGGGATGGGGAAAGCATTCAGGCATTGCAGCCAGGCTGTGGAAGCCTTGCTATAGGGGCACAGCAGCTTACCTCGCTTGTCTGGAGCAGTGTAGGGGAAGGTGGGAACATTTTGCTGCTGCTGTAGCAGCCTGCTTTGCCTGCAGTAGTGCAGGGCAAAGTGGGAGCATTCTTCCACAGCCGAAGGAGGGAGGGAGGGAGAGCAGAGGACTGGGATATTAGGTGTCCTCATCCAGGAGATGGGTACAAGCATTCAGTTTAGATTGGGAGGAAGAAGATCTTCCGTATAGATTCCTAATCTAACTTTTTATGGAAGAGCTAGTTCTCTTCCTTAAGAAATTTCTTGAATGTCCATACAACTCTCTCTCTTGTGCCAAGAGAGAGGATTTTCTCCCAGCACAAATGAAATGTCTGTACATAGCCCAAAACTTAGTTCAAGCATGGGATGCTATTGTTAATGTGATTGGTGAGCACAATAAATTGTCTGCAAAAATTGAAACTGCAGGAAACTACCCTTTTTTTTGCAGAAGAAAAGCACACTGCAAACGTTAAAAGAGTCTCAAGTGCAAAAACTGTGTTCGTGTTTAAAATGCAATAAGTGGAAAAACTAAGCTATTATAAGTTTGAGGCCAGTGAGTATTTCCATTGTCAGAAGTACTAAAAATCATAACAAAGTATCAGTTATCTCTAATCAAGAACTACTTGAAAATCACAGATGTTTTGCCCCCTCATTTTTAGTGTCTCACATCCTTTAAATTTTTAGTGTGTAAATGACAACTAGTCAAGAATTCTTCCTTTCTGATTGTTTGCTGAATTTTAGCAAACTATTATTATTATACGTCACAGATTAACTACTTCAAAGAATTGTAAGTTCTCATAAGCAACAGCTCACTTGTCAGGTGCTATGCAGTTCTTTCACAGCCTCCGCAAAATCAGCTGTTGTATTTGAAAGCTTATACATCTCTGAATTAGTCTATAAGGTGTAACTCTACCCTACCTTCTGCCTGACCTGAGGCTAACATAGCTGACTACACATCTCTGTTATTATTGTTTTAACATAGTCATGGAGGTATTGTTTCAATTTCCTGTTCATCTCTTGAGTAATTTCCTATACAAACGGAAGCATCCAAAAATGATGATGATATGAATCAAATACAAATAAATGTATTATGAGATAATATCATGGGAACATGTTTATAAAAGTTAATCCCAATGCTAAGTGAATGAGGTGAAGAAGAGAAGGAAGTGACTGAAATAAATGGTCACAAACTAATAGGTTCTTTAATTCAACGATACTACCAAAAAAAGAAATGTTCTAAGTAGAAATAAGGTTGGATCAGCATTCTCTGATGTGACCCTGATCTCTCTCAATAATTAACCTAAACACCAATAGAAGTCTGTGGTTTGCAGCAAAATCTAATAGTATGCCATACTGCTAGTGACTTTGGTGAGCTGTAAGGTAAACCTTCTGGAGGCAGGTTTTCAGTATTTCCATAAAGGATAATATAATTCAATAGTCCAGTGGTTCAGAAGTAGGTCAGGTAGTTAAAATAAACTAACACCAGGGTCCTCCAAATAGCCTTGTACATTTATAGAACGCTGGCCAAATCTGTTTGTCCTAGAAGAAATGTTTATAACATTGCTCAGCAGTAGCACTCTAGGAAAGGTAAACAAGTTAGTGTTTCTTTTCAAATTCTTCTTATCTTGCAGAAACATGTAATGAAAATCAACTGCATCTTAAAGATTCTTGTTGCAATCTGTTTGAAACCTTTAGGGATTTGTACCTGATGGCTGTGTTTAGATGAGCGTGGCTGTGTGCTACGTGGAGCTGCAGACACATCTGTGGCACCACATACCACACATTCAGTTATTCGCCATGCTGCAAGGGAGCAGCGTGGAGGTTTTTGTTTGTTTGGGGGTTTTTTACCTCTGGATATCTGGGGTCAAAAAAACCCACAGAGAAAAAAATCGGAGTGGTGCACGCACAAGCTGCATGCATCACTCAAAAGCATAGCCAGGCTGCCCGGAGACATGTTGCAGCTGCTGGCCAGGCTCTGCACAGCAAAATCACCACTGCTGCAGCCCTGGGTGGCCCCCAGGATCCCAGGTAAGGCTGCTGGGGCCAGTCCAGTGCTGTCCCTAGCCTCCCCTTACCACCCCCAGAGTAACTTGCCACATGCCAGAGCGTATGTGGCTTGGGCATTCCCTGGGGACAACTAGCAGCGATGCAGGGTGTACTGCCACTAGTTGTCCACGGGGAACCACATGTCCACACCACATGTGGACATGTGGACTCAGCTGATGTGTTTGAAGAGGTGCCAAATTTGCTTGAATGAGTTTGTTTTTGGTATGGTGTGAATGGCTGCTTGCTTCCTTTCTTTTGATTTTTCAAAACAAAAAGTACCCCATTCCAGAGTTATTGTAAAGAGGGTTTCACATCAAGTCCCAGTAGCTGTGTTTCAGTTTCTAAGGTCCGCTCTTCTCAAAGACTTTCTAGGTCACAGATAAAGATTTTGAGGTAGCTATTTTGTCTCTGCAAACTTTTTTTTTTATCCACCCCTTAGAATATCTGATAGATCGGGACTTTTGGGGACTTGGGTGGAGTTTAAGCTCCTCCCCAGCTCCCCTGTGGTTTGTAGTGGAGTTTAGGTGGAAGTTAGGGACCTGTCTGCTCAGACTTGAGTGTTCCTGAGCATGTGCAGTAACCTAAGTTCAGGTGAGTTCTGAGATCTTTTCATGCTAAAATGTAGGTGTTGAATGAATTTTGGGCTCCTCGGTGGTTTTATGACCCCTGAATTTGGGCTGATCTTGTGATTTAGGTAGAATTTAGGTGCCAATGTCCTGTTTAAATGCCTGGATTACCAGTCTGGACATAAGGAAGAATTTCTTTACTGTCCGAGCCCCCAAGGTCTGGGACAGCCTGCCATTGGAGGTGGTTCAAGCACCTACATTGAACACCTTCAAGAGCAAATTGGATACTTATCTTGCTGGGATCCTATGACCCCAGCTGACTTCCTGCCCTTTGAGCAGGGGGCTGGACTCAACGATCTTCCAAGGTCCCTTCCAGCCCTAATGTCTATGAAACCTAATGTATTTTTGGAAGCAAGTGGCATAGGATAGCTTAGTGCCATTGTACATTTTAAATGGACCCTAGGTATGAAAGGGGATGTTACATTCTGTTGTTTTGACCTATGCTTATATTTTTTAATAATTTATTGGATAATTAAGATTGGATAGCGTGTGATTTAAGAAATGCTGGCATATCACAATTGGTAACAAGCTGGATTCCTTACTTATTCTTTGTAGGCATAATAAAAATTACTACTCTCTTAAAAACTTGCCAAATATTAGGGTATAGTATTGTCTGGAAGTATTAGCTAAATGCCAATGAAGCTGACTTTCAGTCTTCCCTTAAGTATACTGAAATCTTTACAGATTTTCATGGAGCATCAACTTTAAATTATGTTGATTTAACATGACTTACATTTTTTTTAAATGCCTAATTTTGCCAGTGTAAACCAGGTTTTTTAATGGCTTCATTGTTTGGGTGTCCCATTTGAGATGTTTTAAATGGGCCTGATATTTTAAAGGAGGGGTCTTCACCAGTTTCTGAAAATCAGGTCTCATTACTGTGTCTCAAGTTGGACACCTGAAATTTAATACATTATAACTGTTACTTTTTGAAATGTTGATGATGTAAAATGTCCACAGGAGATGAATCCTACTTTGATAGGTTGGAGTTACGTGGTTCTCAGCTGTACCTGATGATTTTAGTCTCTCCTCTTCAGAAAAAATTAAGTAGTCATCAATTCAATTGTTCTCCTTTATTTACATGAGCAGAACTCCTTCTTGTTCCATCCTTTGTTTGGCAGGCTTGTCTCCAGTACTACCAAATGCTTAACATTTCCTCACCTTTGGTAGACGCTTGGATAAACTCCTTTGAAGGGTAAGAACACATAGTTAATCCCTATTTTCCCACAGAGTTTCCAGTCTCATAAAAAATATTAAGATAACATTTCCAATTTCAACTGAAACACCGCAGAAAGATGTCCGTTCACCATACAGTAGTTAAGTTCAGATTTTGTGCATTACATTCATGGCTGGCAACATTTTCCTTCCCATACATGTAATAAGCCTGTGGCAAAGCATAGTGTCAGCGAAAAGGAGGTAGAACATAAGGTAAGAAAAAAGAAGAGTTGTAAAAATGACCGCTAGCCCATTTGTGTCTTGCAGGACAATAAATGTTTACTGCCCAATGATGAAGAAATGTGAACAGTGTGTATCCAAAGCTGAGGGTGATGCAGTCAGCTGTTTTCCTTTATTCTATTTGCAGGAAGTAATGATACATTATAAAAGGTGTATTTTCAGTGTCTAGAAAGAAGCTGTTTAAAAAAAAAAAGATTCACAGCCCACACAGTCATGGGAGGAAGGAAGCACCACATATCACTCTCAAGGGATTATATTTGACTGTCACGCAAAGGGGTATTGACTGGCAACAGAGGGAGCCACATTCATAGTTCCTTCTGTGACTGAAGGATCTCCATGAATAGAGTGCTTGGAAGGGAACGAAATAGCAAAATGGGAGGAGGAACAAGGTGATTCTCAATAGTACATTTCTTTCTTAGGAACAAAAACTAACTTGTAATGTATTTCAGTAAAAACCCTGTACTGCCTTATTGCAAAAAATTGCTAATATGGTGGATGTAAAAGTTACAGCTAGTAATACAAGCACGAAATATTTATTATAAATGTAATTGTATATGTATTTGCACATCAATGATGATTCATTGGGAAATGGCAGATGTATAGCATGTATCCAGTCAATTAAGCACTTTCTGGAAGTACTTTAAAATAAGATTTTCGCAGATGTTGAAATTTCTTTTGGGGAATTAATACTTGTCCAAGGGTGGCGCTGCGCCGGTCACTTCCCTCCGTGCCGACTCCTCCGCCCCTCTTGGTAAAGGACCGTCCCCGAGGTGTTCCTCCTCCCTCGATTCGTTTGTGGGCTGGTTTCCTCCGAACCGCCTGCCACGACTTTGATGATCTACTGGTTCAGTGAAAAATCCGGGGCGTACCAGTCCACAAATGAGACTCCGCTCCCTCAGGGGTCCCGCGTTGTCGAGGGCTCTGCCGCCCCTACACCCTCGCCCGTACCTCCCAGTCTCTCGGCCGCCTGCATCCCTCTCGTCACCGAGGGCACGTCCAAGGTGCAGAAATCAAATAGAAAACCAAACAACTGAATGCTCCCGGCCAGGGATTCCCAGATCCCGAAGGTTATCTGCCCCCTTTACCGGCTTCTCCGGTCTTTCCCTGTCCGGCGTGGGGTTACCTCCCCCAGTTCCGGCTGTACTCACCGCCGGCTCTGGTTCTGGGCTTGCACAGTCCCCAAGCCCCTCTCGGGCATGGCTATCTCGCAGTCTTTACTGCCAGTGCCCCTCTATTCAGAAGAATACGGCTCACCGGCTCTCCCTGAGCCGGGCCGTTCTCCGCGCTGTCTGTACCTGCGGTGCGGCCGCTGCTCCTCAGCTCCCGGGTCCCCTTGGGGTTTCCCCCGGCCCCAGAAGGTCCTCCTGCGCCGGCCGGCTGTCTTTCCCCATGCACGGGTGCTCCCGACGACTCCCTCTTTGTCGCCGCCGCCGCCTTCCGGGTTTCCCCCTCCAGCTGCCTCCGGCGTCCCTTTAATAGGGACCGGAACTGCCTTGCGGCTTCTTCCCCGGCCGCACCTCTGGAGCGTGAGGGTGCCCGGCTGGGCAATTTGGGCCGGGGGTCGTAACCCAGATGGGTTATTTCCGGGTGGTGGGGTTCCGGGGACCCCTTGCTCCCTTCCTCCCCCACAATACTCTCATCTAATTTTATAGGCAAATCAAACTATCCACTTAATCTGGCATTATGTGTCCAGCTGCAGCCAAGACCCACAGCATAATTATTACAACTGTCATATTTTCCAGGCATTCTTTTTGTTGTACAGTATAAAACACCAGTACATGTTGTTTGAATAAGCATAACGTTCTCCGTTTTGCGTGTGCCCCCTATGGCATTAGCAGTATATTGGCAATATGCACATGCATGATAGAGTGAACTTTAACATAATAATATATAATGTGTTGACTACAAATAAATAAATGGAGTTGAACAGGATTGGGTCCCTTTATAGGTCAGCAACAGTTTTGTCATTGGCATCAGTGGTTTTCTTTATTTTATTTGAGCTGAGCTTCTGTAAAACTGTTGTGTTGGTATTTCTAGTGGTCATACATTTTTCTTGAGTTTAGAGTTGAAGATTTATGCACATAGATAACTTATGTAGCCATTCTGCTACCTAAGCAAGTACTTTACTGCAAATGTTACGCTAGTACTCATTCTAACAGATGTAATGTATTTCCCCAAATACTGAGGAAATTCATTAGGTTGTTCTGTGCTTAGAAAGGGCATTTTCATTTTATTCACCTACAAATAAAAAAAGAGGATGCAAGCATGCATAAATGCAATGTTATCAAGTTGATTTCCTATTTCAAATGTGCCAGATTTGTTAAAATGTCTCATAAGAGAACCTTAGCTTGTTTTCCACCTTGGAGAACACAGAACAGCAGAGTTTGAACAAGGGTGTTTGTGCCTAAAACCTTGCAAAGAACTTTTTTCCAACTGTTTAGTTAGTTGGTCTAATAAAAGATACCACATCTACCCAAGGAACCTTGCCTGTCATAAGAGAATCAATATTTATAAGCTAAAACAAATTATTTTGTACAGTACGTGTATGACATTGTACAGCATGATTTAAAAGAATGTGATGGCAATTTGAATCTACTCATTAACAAAGTAGATGAATTGTAAGCCTTTGGAAATGATATAGATAAAATGCATCCTCTGAAAACGAAACTGTGAAGAAAGAATCTTATTAACAGTGTTTGAGCTTTAGAACTTTATATTTTACTTTTTATTCTGCACCTGAAGTTATGCTTAAGGTGTTTCTTAAAATATTTTAATTTGTATGTCTCTGAACATTCCATGAGTTGTGATTAACCTGTTGAAGTAAATAGTTAAATTGTATGTCAAAGTATGCTATCTGGAATAAATTGAATCAGTTGATAATATGTGTATGTTACAGTTTGTGTTTCAATTAAATGGTTGGAAAAAATAGTTGGTCTAATAAAAGATATCACATCTACCCAAAGAACTTTGCCCGCCCAAGTTTTTAGACCAACACAGCTACAACAAACCCCTTCTGCATGGAGATGCGGTATTTTAGATGTGTATGCATAATTTAAACTTGCAAAAGTATGATAAATGCACACATTTTTAGAAATGAGCTTCTAGTCTAGGTAATATGGATCAAATTTTCTCTGAGCAGTGTGGTATATTTTTTATTAGTACTGAAGGATTCTGCGCAGGTTAAGATTAGCAGCACCACGTGGAGAATTTTATAGGCTCCCTTTTCATGTGATACATTGTTATAGGTTGTTGCTCTTTGGGGTAAGTTTGAAACTCCCATGGACTTCAATTGGCCTTGGTCATTTTCTGCAACGTTGACTGACCAAAGGGGAATGTACCTAATATAATGTGTCTGTTATTCAAATCAGAGTGAAAATGATTTCATGGATTTCTTTTTACTAGGACCCATCACTTTAAACAACTGCAAACACTAGTTTATTTTGAGATTTTTTGTAACCTAATTCGATAAATTTCATTAGATAAGGTTGCTTAATCCAGATAAGGGGTCAAATAGTATAAAGCTGTTTTCTCTCATTGACATCAGTATAGCTTAGTCAGTTTCCACTGGTTGAAGGTCTTTGCCATAGTATAATGGGTACAGTAATTTTATTTTTAATAAATAAACTAGTAATTAAATGATCTCTAGCTTCATTGCCTTTTAAACATTCCTAATGAGCTCAGTAATTATGTTATTTTTGTTTGATGCCTTTTTAACAAAGTAATTAATTAAAATAGAAGCTAAAGAGACATTTTTGCAAAAAAAAAGCATTCACTTGGATTGTTTGTGGCATGCTTAAATTCTTATTTTCCAACATTTTTCTTTTGCAGGTAAATATGCTGAAGATATATTTGGTGAGCTTTTCAATGAAGCGCACAGTTTCTCGTTCAGGGTTAATTCCTTACAGGAACGTGTAGATCGCTTATCTGTCAGTGTTACTCAACTTGATCCAAAGGAAGAAGAATGTAAGTTAACTTCCACATGTGACTCTTCTATTGAGATTAATTTCTTCATGCTGTAATTAGTAATAAAAAAATGAAGGGGAAAGAAGAGTCAGGGGCTTAGGTAGGGGTTACAGCAAGAGTGCTCAACCTCTGGCCTCTGGGCCAGAGCTGGCCTATAGAGCTGTGCCATCTGGCCCATGGGGCTCCCTAGAGGTCTGAAAATTTGGTAGTGGCGAGCACTAATAGCATTAATTATCACTTCCTTGCTGTGAGGAGCTGTGTGGGACTGGATCCAGGCATGTGGAATCCAATCCAGCCTAGCTCAGGGCTCAATCCATGAGGCACAAGGCTGGATCTGTGCGCAGGCTCCAGCCCATGGACCAATCTCATGCCACTCAGCCAGGCTGCAGAGCCAAAAGGTTTGGCACCACTGAGTTGAGACACAGGAACTGTGAATTAAAATAGGTGATTTCTTGTTCTATTTTTCAACAGTTTTTCTGTGTCACTGGTGCTCATGGTTTTGGCCCTGCAGGCCAGATGAATGGTGAGAGACCAGTCTGTGTGCTAAATTGGGCCCCACACTGCCTCCATCCAGCCAGGATCAGGCTCCTGGAGTCTCATACCACATCCATTTGGCCAGGATCAGGCTCTGGGGTCCTGTACTGTTCCTGTGTGCTGGAATTTAACCCACAGTTCTGTGGGGAGCCCCATGGGCTGGATGATATGGCACCATGGGCCAGGGTTGAGCACCCCTGTTCTATATGGTCTTGAGCAGGTCAGTCAGTCTGGATACATGGTGAACACCATTTCCATTGAGTTGAAATGGTGTTCCTAGTCTCTGTTTTACTGGGTTTAAAACAGAGACATAAGTCATTACTCGAATTTTTCCATCAACTTTGTATTGGAAGGAAGCATTTGTTTGGGGTGGTCTTCAGTGTCTGGCTCATTGTCATTCCTCCACTTAAAATGTGTACAGCTTGTGGGGAAGGTGAAATCTGAACTTTTAGCACTTTTTTACAATGATATTTACATATTAATCTGCCTGGGTCTAGGTCTAATTAATGCTGCTCAGCTCTCCCTTCTTGTTCTTCTTTCATCCAAC
>NW_017729026.1:28014386-28014922 GCF_001723915.1 Gavialis gangeticus
CCCACAGTTCTGTGGGGAGCCCCATGGGCTGGATGATATGGCACCATGGGCCAGGGTTGAGCACCCCTGTTCTATATGGTCTTGAGCAGGTCAGTCAGTCTGGATACATGGTGAACACCATTTCCATTGAGTTGAAATGGTGTTCCTAGTCTCTGTTTTACTGGGTTTAAAACAGAGACATAAGTCATTACTCGAATTTTTCCATCAACTTTGTATTGGAAGGAAGCATTTGTTTGGGGTGGTCTTCAGTGTCTGGCTCATTGTCATTCCTCCACTTAAAATGTGTACAGCTTGTGGGGAAGGTGAAATCTGAACTTTTAGCACTTTTTTACAATGATATTTACATATTAATCTGCCTGGGTCTAGGTCTAATTAATGCTGCTCAGCTTTCCCTTCTTGTTCTTCTTTCATCCAACTGTCCACCATCTGCTGCTCCTTAGCAAACAATTCATTGCTTGGTTGTTGAATTTTGACATCAGAACATCTGGGAAAAGCCTTTGCTCACTAGTTCCCGGTTGCCCTTTGCGTGCTTTTTT
>NW_017729026.1:28019922-28020528 GCF_001723915.1 Gavialis gangeticus
TGTTCTTCTTTCATCCAACTGTCCACCATCTGCTGCTCCTTAGCAAACAATTCATTGCTTGGTTGTTGAATTTTGACATCAGAACATCTGGGAAAAGCCTTTGCTCACTAGTTCCCGGTTGCCCTTTGAGTGCTTTTTTCTTACCAATACAATTGTGACAAACTGACAAATCAGTCAGTCCAATTTTTACATATCCCTCTTCATTCTTCTTTCATACACCGTGTAGTTTAATTTAAATACCTGATAGTTTTTAAGTATTTTATTTTGTTTAAAAATCCCTGATCCATATTTATTTAGAAAGTATAACCCTTTGTCTGAGTAAATTGTAGTACTCATAAAGGCTCTGGATGACTGCCCTGAGACTGAAATCCTCTTTGTTTTCCATAATGTTGGATTTCATGAGACTTAGTCATAGGATGCAGAAGCTGACTAGCAAGCTAAAACAACTGAAAATCCTTTGAAGAGAGTCAATCATTACATCGGTAAAGGTGCACACAAAGTGCTATCTTTTCCAGTTTCCCGTTTCTTTTAGATTAAAAAAAATGCTTACAGATTTCTGGTGATGAAGAATGAGTAAATGGAAATCTGCTAATAATGACTGTTTAA
>NW_017729026.1:28020687-28022931 GCF_001723915.1 Gavialis gangeticus
CCCCCCCCCCCCCCCCAACTATTATAGGTAATAAGTTTAATTTTCTTTGGAGGTTTATCTGCTCAAACTTCATGGTTGTAACTTTCTGTCGGTGAGAGCAGGACCGAAAGGTGTGGTGTAGAGCAAGGCTCAGATGTTTCTCCACCATATCAACTAACTGTATTCAGAGTCAAAAGATATGGGTCTGTATCTTGGATATGTTCTACCATGGATTTCTGGCCTGTGGTGATTAAACATGGTGATTCAAACATTCGATTCAATCTATGTTAAAATATCCGCTTCTTACCATTAGTGGATCTGTGAAGTTTGGTAGTACAGATGTAGTAAAGAAGTAGAGCCATACCTGAACTGATGGTTAAGGAAAGAAGAAGAGGAAAAAAAACTAAGAAGCCTCATTAAAAGTCAAGTTAAAATATATAGACAGTTGTTAGGCACAGTTCTCTGGGATGCAGGTTGGCTAACACAGCAGTAGCTTGTTTGAAGAATTGTTGAAAGAATAAATAAAAGAATATGTGAAACATTGTTTGGATGATTGAGAGATTCAGTACACACCTTCAGTGATATCTGTGTAAAGAGTCAAAAAGAGCCTACAACATTATTAGAGTGAAACTCAGTGAAAAGTGAATGAATCAAAATAGCTGAAGGTTACTTATTATAGGAACTAATGGGCCAGAGCCTCAGCTAGTGAAGATTAGTGTAGTTCTGTTAACTTCAGTAATGGATGATGATTTTTATTGGGTTTGATTCTGCACAGGCTTCTGTTCCTCTGGAATTAATTTCCATAGAAATAATGTTGAACCCTTAGAAAACCAGTAGTTTAAGTTTCAACCCAGTGAAGTTTTTTATTGAAATGCAGTTATGAGGCAGGGTTTAAGTGAGATTTTAAAAGTGCATAAACCTTGTTTTAAGCCTCTGTATAGGGGAAGATTGCATCCCATGCACCATACATATCTAAGGTAATTTCCATTTTTCATGAAAACCTGCATAGGAAAGCTGTTGACTGTACACAAAAAATGTCCACAATCTTATGCAGTTAGCCAGTTGTCTCATATTTTGGGTACTATATGTCCCAAAGCAGGTGCACTCCAGTTCTTGAGTTGTAATCTTAGGTAGAGATTAGTATCCTAGTTTAAAACCTAGAACTGTGTTCCAGTTCTGGATCACTCAGTATGATAAAACGTCCATTTGAGGCAGCAATTCAGGATTCACATTTTAATGTCTATAGAGGTTATGGGATCTTGTTTCCCAAACCCAGAACAGGGTGGAAATTTAGCTTTGTATTGAAGTACTTTTTTACCAGAGGTCAAGAAATACCACTGGTACTTTATTTGGAGAGCAAAAATGCATTTATTTTGGCATAGCTGGTAGATGTTGCCACTCAGCTGCATCAATTTGTGACCAAGATTTTTCTTTGTAAGAAAAGCAGTTGCTAAAATTGAGCAGACTGTGGTGGTTTAATCAATCTTTTAGCTTCTTGGTAGTTTTTGTGTTGTAAATATTATGGTATAAATGGTTGATTAACAGTCTTTGACTAAAATAGTTCACCTAGCTAGCGAGGGATTATTATGTCAGGGAAAGTTTTGCTCCACAAGTGCCTCATTGCCACCTTTGATATACATGAAAAGTGAGAGTCACTTTTCTCACTCACTAATTGGAAAGTTTAGAGCAGTGATTCTCAATCGGGGTGCCTTGATTGTTGTAAGGGTGAAACAATGATTGGCTCCTGTGCAAGGAGGTAAGCCCACTGCTTATTTTCTGACTTCCCCCCCATCTACCCTAGTCCCATGGACAAGGGGGAAACCCGTGGCTTTGCCCTCCCAACCTTTGGCAGCCCTTGCACAAGCTGTTCTGAGCAGCATGCTCTGCGGTAGGTATATGCAGAGCCACATTTTTCAACCTGGCTCATCCCCTAGCTCCTCAAATACTCCCAGGCTTGGGAAAAGGGTCTGCAGGGGCAGAAAGCTCTTGACCACAACATGCAAGACCCTGGACAAGCAGCTACAGTAGCAGGGGCTTTGCTTTCCCCCTCAGATATAGAGTGTGGGCAGGGAGGTGGTCCCCTTCTCATTTTCCCATTCTGTGACTCATTCTGTTGCCTACCCTGCTACCTCTTCAACCACCTCAGTGTCCATCATATATTGTGTGTGGAGCCCAGGGATACCTGGTCAGCAGGGATGAGGTGCTGGGCTACACACTGGGCTATCGGGGGTGTGGGGGGGGCACCTCTTGCTGCTCTGTGCCCCC
>NW_017729026.1:28027931-28035722 GCF_001723915.1 Gavialis gangeticus
CTTTGCTTTCCCCCTCAGATATAGAGTGTGGGCAGGGAGGTGGTCCCCTTCTCATTTTCCCATTCTGTGACTCATTCTGTTGCCTACCCTGCTACCTCTTCAACCACCTCAGTGTCCATCATATATTGTGTGTGGAGCCCAGGGATACCTGGTCAGCAGGGATGAGGTGCTGGGCTACACACTGGGCTATCGGGGGTGTGGGGGGGGCACCTCTTGCTGCTCTGTGCCCCCCCCCAGGAGGGCTGTGTCAAGCTCTTCCTGGGGGCACATGCCCCTGGATCTGTGCACAGGATGACAGCAGGTTGCCACTGCAGGCTGTTGCTGGTGGTGGCACCAGGCTTAGTCTTCCCAGTGCTTGGGGCTGGCACGCTAAGCACTGGCAACAGTCCAGTGCCCCTAGATCTGGACATAGGATGACAGCAGGCTAGAGCTAGTGGCAGCACTGGGCTGTTCCCGGTGTCCAGGGCGGGCGCACCAAGCGCTAGGAAGAGTCAGCCTGGTGCCGCCGCCATCCCCAGATTGCAGGCAGAGCATGGTGCAGCCCCAGGAATGGCACCCCTCCCTCTGCCCCTTTCCTAGTCCCAGCCTGCCTCACTCCCTCCCTCCGTTCCCGCCTGGGAACATATCCCTCTCTGTTAGGGCTGTCTGACGCTTCGGTAGCTGATTCGGCAGCCAAATCTCCGAATCCAAATTGTTGAATCAAATAGGACAGTGATTCAAATCGCCAGATCAAATCACTGTCCCTAGAATTGCCCGAATCCAAATAAAATACTTGCTATTTTGCACAGGCCTAGTGGTGGGGGTGTACCGTACTGAGAGCGAACATGCGCAGGGCCAGACAGAGCCAGGGATAATGGCCTGAAGGGGTGACTATTTTACTTACATTACATTTGTATTGTAATGTAACAACACATTTAATTAATGACACATTAATTAGTATTCTGTTTATATTATAATATTCAAACTCTATTAGTTTTTTTTTAAAATGGGATGCCACTAAATTCTGAAAACTTTCAGGGGCATGCACTGATTTTATAAAGACTGGGAATCACTGATCTACAGTGAGGGCTGAGTAGCTCTGGTGCAAGAATCCTAGGAGCACTTGAACAAGTCTGAACTGAATGTTATGTTCTATCACAGTGAATTGCATTGTTAATAAAGCTAAGTTCAGGAAGAGTAAAGCTGGACTCCACACTATATCTGGAATTTGTTTGAGACCAGATTTTGAAAGACATTTGCTCACAATATTACTGGTTTCCACAAACTCATAACTTGCATAAGGGAATTCTCACTTCATTGGGATTATCCAAGTCTCTTGGCAATTGAGAATAATTCATAAACACCTTCTGTTTTTCAAGAGAAGAATTTTGCTTGTCACGACTGGGCAATGGGATAATGGTTTTGGATACAGTAACAAATTGTCAGCAGTAGTAATCTTACAACAAATGCAATATTTCAGGATTTTTAATGTCATTTTTGTGTTTACTGTTCGATAGCCAGTTACTGGGGGGATTTATGTCTATGTGCTGATTTAACAATTATACAGGTTTCAGAAAATGCACAGGGACTGTTTTGCTTAATGGAGTTAAGGCTTTTAAAGATGTTATAGGGTGGTGAGATGGGTACTCCTACTGTCTTGTGCAAATGACCTTTGACAATTCTGTTATAGGTTTCCATACTAAGCATTAATGGCTGTTGCTTTTCAGAGAATCACCAGGGAGACTGTAAAAATAGTATTTAGTCCCAAATATACTAAAATAATTTTTCGTGGTAAAAGAGCTGTATGATTGCTCAGAGCTCCAATATGAAACTGGAGATAGGCCTGTTGAAAGTCTCTGGGTTAGGGTCAGAGAGGATAGCAACAAGGGTGCTGTTGTGGTGGGGGTCTGCTATAGACCCCAGACCAGGTGGATGTGGTGAATAAAGCTTTCTTCAAACAGCTAGCGGAAGTTACTCAATCATAGGCCTTGGTTTTCATGGGGGACTTCAGTCACCCTGACATACAGCATTGCACAGCAATGCAGGAAGGTTTTGGAGAGTGCTGGAGACAACTTCCTGGTGCAAGTGCTGGAGAGGCCAACTAGGGGCCATGCTGCTCTTGACCTGCTTTTCACAAACAGGATGGAATTGGTGAGGAATGTAGTATAGTGGATGGCAACTTGGCCAACAGCAACCACAAAATGATTGAGTCCTGAGGCGAGGCAGAAGAAGAGCAGCAGAGTGAGGACCTTGGATTTCAGAAACACAGACTTCACTTGGGGAACTCCTTGGCAGGGTCCTCTGGGAGACCAGTCTGAGGGAGAGAGGAGTCCAGGAGAGCTGGCTGTACTTTAAAGAATCCTTACTGAGGGTGGAGGAACAAACCATTCCAATATGCATGAAAGCTAGCAAGTATGGCAGAGAACCACCTTGGCTTAGCAGGCTTAGCAAGGAACTCTTCAGTAAGCTAAAACAAAAAGAAAGCATATAAGAAATAGAAACTTCGACAAATAATTAGAAGAGTATAAAAGTAGTGCTTGGGCATGCAGGGATGAAATCAGGAAGGCCAAAGCACAATCGGAGTTGCAGCTAGCGAGGGACATGGAAAGCAACAAGAAGGGTTTCTACAGGTATGTCAGCAACAAGAGAAGGATCAGGGAAGATGTGTGGGTCCTTTAGTAAACGGGGAGGCAACCTAGTGACAGGTTGCAGAAAAGGCTGAAGTACTTGATGCCTTTTTCACCCCAGTCTTCACAGGCAAGTTCAGTTCCCAGACTACTGCACTGGGCAGCACATTTTGGACAGGGGGTGAACAGCCAGCAGTGGTGAAAGAACAGGTTAGGGACTGTTCAGAAAAGTTGACTGTGTATAAGTCTATGGGGCTGGATGGGATGCACAACAGGTGGTCGATGTGATTACAAACCTGCTGGCCATTATCTTTGAAAACTCATGGCAATCGAGAGAGGTCCCAGATGATTAGAAATGGGCAAATATATAGTGCTTATCTTTTAGAAAGGGAAGAAAGAGGATTCAGAGACCTACAGACCAGTCAGCATCACCTCAGTCCCTGGAAAAATCATGAAGCAGATCATCAAGGATCCATTTCTAAGCACTTGGAGGAAAAGATGATTAGGAACAGTCAGCATGGATTCACCAAGGGCAAGTCATGCCTGACCAACTTTATTGTCTTATATGATGAGATGACCAGATTTGTGGATGCAGGGAGAGCAGCAGACATGATATACTTTGACTTTAGCAAGGTTTTTGATACGGTCTCCCACAGCATTCTTGCAAGGAAGCTAAGGAAGTCTGGGTTGGATGAATGGAGTGTAAGGTGGTGTACACAACGCTCTGAGTGCGTCATTAATTAAAGGCGCCTGGGTCTTGTTCCTGGTCAGTTAGGGTTTACTGATTGTAAATGACGCCCATTTTCCTTTTCTTAATGTCAGCGCGTCCCCTTTCTGGTCTCACCCGCCACAGCTTGTTCTAATTGGTTACTCGGAAGGCTCCTGACAGAACTAATTGCACTGACGAGACTGGTGACCATCTTCTTGGGGCTTCTGCCTCCCCTTGCCCCGTCCTTACGCCAACCAGCTGTTCCAAGCAAGACAAAATAAAAAGGTCACAAACAAACTCACAGTAAGTCATTTACAACTGGCCGTATGGTCAAGGCGGTACCTGTTAGAATCAGTCTTTACTTTGACAATTCAATAAATTCAATTGTATAACATAAAGTATTCAAAACTTCAAGTGTTCCTGCATGCACACTTAAGGATCTTCCTCTTGCCCTCCGTCTGAGTGTCTCGTCCACAGGCCCCCGTTTCCAGACACTCCTTTGGGTGTCTGGGCTTCCAGTGATCTCCTATAGATCTCATGCTACAGCCGACTCTTCCCGCACAACCAGCTTTCCCCAGCAGGCCAGCTCTCTCACCCTTGCTGGTTCTCCCTGTCTTGCCTGTGCTCCTCACCAGACCAGCTCTCTTCCACATGGTGGTTTTCTAGGCTGTGCCAGCTCTCGTCAGTGCTCCAGCTTTCCCTGGGCCTACCTCAGCTCTCCCCAGTAGTCTGGCTTTCTCTGGCACTGTGCCAGTTTTCCCTGGCATTCCAGCTTTCCTTGGGTCTATGCTGGCTTTCTCCAGCAGTGTGCCAGTCTTTACCTGCACTGTGCTGGCTTTGTCCAGCGCTGTGCCTGTCTTCCCTGGATTGCGCTGGCTTTTCTTCGGGGCTGATGCAAGACTTCCAGTTACACCAGAAACTGCCACGCACTCTCCCAGGTACACCCAGCACATGTTTCTAAAGCATAGCTGGGGTAGCATCAGGGTTGATCGAGGCACCTCTGGTGCTGCTGCATCTCACCCTGAGAGGTAGGAGACTCTCTTGGTCCTTCCTGGGCCCACTGCTCTCCTTTTGAGGTTTAGTACTGTTTCTCCAGTCTCCCCTGTCCCATCTTCTTCAGGACATTGATGAATAGAAAACTGGCTGGATCAGGATCGGAGAATAGTAATCAATGGCTTTGTCTAGTTGGCATCCAGGATCGAATGGAGTGCCCCAGTGTTCAGTCCTAGGGCCACTTTTGTTCAAATATCTTCATCAACGATCTGGAATATGGGATGGATTACATTCTCAGCCAGTTGGCAGATGGCATCATGCTGTCGGCAGTAAGGCTCTACTCATACTCTGGAGGGTAGGGCTAGGATTGAGAGAGACTTGGTTCAATCCTCCAATTAGTGAAAAAGAAATGTTATGAAGTTCAATAAGGACAAGTACAAAGTCCTGAACTTAGGATGGCACCCAATTTCCAAAGCTAATTTCATTTGATTTTTGTCTACAGAAAAAAAATACTTTTAATAATTCTGTTGCAGAGAACTGAGAGAGGCCATAACAGGTCAACATATTTTTGACACTATAGAATTCTATTAGAAATCTCTTGGCTTATCTTGTGAATCGTGTATGTGCTTGTACGCTTAATATAACTAATATTGCCTAGCACCCTGCCACACCCTTAGAAAGATCTTGCAGGATCCAGGTTGAGAATCAGTGCTCTAGGCTTTCAGTGACTGATCATGCCAAAAAGCTACTACTGTTCAGAGTCCCAGGAGTATTTTTTTCCATTTATAAGTAGTCCAAGAACTGTTAACCCGTTCCTTGAGGAAGCTGTGTCCAGTGCCTCTTGTTAGAAGAATAAGTTTGCCCAGAGTGAGTTTTTTGAAAGAGGGAACACGAAAATGGTGATCTTGACATAATATCCCACTCCAGAATTGGGGACAATGAATCATTTGTTTTCTTCTCTGGATTTGAATTTTAAAGGGCTTATTGCAAACAGCTCTAACTTTGGTCTGGCCTAAAAAAAAGGAGAATTATAATAGAAGAAAATATCGGGGGTATGGCTTAGGATTTAAATGGTAAAGCTCAGAAAACTTTGGAAAATTAGTTCCTAAACAACTGGGGCATAAGGAGTAAATCTGGATCCTGGAACGTTTCCTTTTAAACCTCTGTACAACATTAAAGCAAATCTGTCCTTGCACTCAATTAACTGCATGTGCTCAGAAGTACCAGTCTGTGCAGTAACTAGCAGGTCTGGCAATCTATATTGGAGACCCTATGATACACCCTTGGAAAGGGTGTTGGAGGGACAGCCTATTTCTATGCACCAGGGAGCTCAGGCATTTTCAACATAATGATCTTTTTCTTGAATTAGAGGTTTAATTGTACAAAAATACAAGCTGTCTAAAAACACTGATTTTGTGTTTTTGTTAGTCTTAACCTGAATGGAGAGGAAGTTATTTATTCCACGATACATAAAATGAGTCTCTCTTGATGTTACTGGTGTTCTTTCTTAGTAGACAAAGCAGAAGCTCTCTCTAATGTACTTCTTTATGTCTGTGTTGCTATCAGGAAGAGAGAGGAACTTTATTTTAGAGTCAAAGCATAAACAAACAACAAGAACCAGATACATGTGAGCAAAATAGAGATCCTTGACAAAAACTTATTTAAAGCCTCCTGAAGAAACTGAAGTTTTCCAAGGGCTTCTGAATTTGCATCCTACTTTTTGTATTATTTACATTTTCCATTGCAAAAATATAAAAATGAAATCATGGAAGAGACAGAGTACTGGATTGTGCCTAACAGTTGCTACCTTGTGCTGTAAAAACATAGGGCTCCACAGAAGCTCAGGAAGCAGTGCTTCAGGAGGAAACTAGGAATAGAGATTACCATTGAAGAAACATAAAAAATGAGGAGAGGAAAACCACACAGTATTGTGACAAGCATTTATGTATATGTTTAATAAAATGAATTGGGATATTGGATGCATTACTTTAAAAGCTTGGTTTGGTATTAATTTGAATTCTTTGAGGTGATTTTATTAAGCTAGTTAAAATTATTAAGTGTAAAAAAATAATTTCATGTAAATATCAAACATGTTTTTAATATTATCAAAACTCTCATCTGAATTGTGTGTCTTTATGTATTTAATGTTCTGTAAACAGGAAATCAGATTTCAACACTGAAATACAATTTTGTAGAATGAACAATTGAACATGTTTAAGCAAAAAAAGGATATTAAGAAGGAAGTGTCCATACAGATTTTGAAATAATATCTGTACCCCACTTTCTGCTAATCATATATTTTGAAATTATTTCATTTTCCCCTTAGCAAAGATGCTATTCTTATACAGAGGAAAAATAACTGTTTATTTCCTCTGTAGGGGGGTGAATATATAAAGTTTGTTTTTACAGAGAGATGGTAATAAATTAATAAAATTCATTTTTGGTAAGAAAAAAGGAAACTATCTTTTTAGTTAAAAAATTATATAGAAGCATTCAGCCTGTATTGGTGTGGTTGCATAGTACTACACTCTGGATATGGGGGTTCTTTAATGAGAAATCATCTCTGAAAAATAATGTTATTTTGAAGAAATGCCTACTCAGTCTCCTGAAATGTATTCTTTTAAACATTTATTTTTTTAAATACACATTTAGTATGATACATAATAAATCCCTTCTTTGGTTAAAAAAATGAGAGCGAGAGAATGAATAAATCCATTGTAAATGTATGGGTTTCTTTGCAGCCATGTTTAAATAATTTATATATTTAACATACATCTATTGCCTAGAATTTGCATGTGTGCACATGCACTTGTGTGTGTAATTACATACATGTATAAGAGATTCATACATACACATACTAAAGGACTTGAAACATTAGAGTTAGTAGTTGTTGGTCATTATAAAACTAATAGTGCCCAAGTTATGTAATAAAAGATGTCACCCCTTTTTAGTATTGTGCTTCTAAAGAAAATTTTTGTCAGTTCTCGCAGTTCTGTGAATTTCTTAGAGCCATTAATCTTGCAGTTATAAGTGCTAATATAAGTAAATAATTTAGATCTGTGTAGGTGGTACTCTTATAGCACTTTTGTTAAGAATACTCAGCTTTCATGTCTCTTTTGAAATACTACTATACAGTGCAGCACTGATGTCATGTGTAACAAATCATTTATAAATGACAATTGTGTTACTCCCTAAAAATATGTAATATTCTGAAAAGGAGGGGATTCAGAAACTAAGAATCTGTATATTTTGAAACTACATTATTGATTCTACAGACTAGAAAAAGTGTTATAATTGTTTCATAGTTTCATAGTTTCTAGGGTCGGAAGGGACCTGAGCAGATCATCTAGTCCGACCCCCTGCCATGGCAGGAAAGAGTACTGGGGTCATACGACCCCAGCAAGTTGGTCATCCAACCTCCTCTTAAAAACCCCCAGGGTGGGAGCCTGCACCACCTCACTTGGAAGCTGGTTCCAGACCCTA
>NW_017729026.1:28035862-28038117 GCF_001723915.1 Gavialis gangeticus
GCATCCAATGATTTAGTGACCTGGTCGTAAAAGGCCACCAGGTTGGTCTGACAGGACCTGCCGCTGATGAACCCATGCTGGTTGCCCCTGAGCATGCAGTTCCCTGCTGGCCCCTCCTGGATGTGTGCCAGAATAATTTTCTCGAACAGCTTGCCCAGGATCGAGAAAATTTTCTCAAAAAATTGTATTTTTGATCTTAACAAACTAGAAACTTAAGGCAGCAAAATAAGGTGTTTTGTTTTCTATAGTGAACCTATACTAAATGCTGTTGCAAATTAAAATTTCATGGCAGCAAAAAAAATAAGTGTAATTTTTTTTTTAATGGAGACATGTTATTGAATTAATGGGTTTTGTTTTTTTAATATATACAGTAAAATCTTTGCTTTCCGGCATCCCTGAGGTAAGAGGAATTCCGGTCATGTAAAAATTCTGGTTTTCTGAAATAACCCAGTAGGGGTTTTCAGATAACATAGGGTGGGAGGGGTGGTGGCTGTGAGCGGGGAGGTGGAGGGGTGACAGCAGCCACAGACCAAGTGGCAACAGCACGGGGTGGTGGGTGGCAGCAGCAGCTGCCATGTGCAAACACCCCCTCTCTTCAGCTGGCTGGAAATTCCAGTTAATAGAATTTCTGGTTACTTAAATGTCGGATGACAAAAATTTTACTGTAATGAAATTTTAACTCAAAATCTGCTGTTCTGGAATAAATGTACCTGCTTTTATAGGGCTGTAGAAACATCACTTTGTCAAAGCATTTAGTTACCACGCAAAGCAGATTAGTAGCTGGGAAATTTCAGTAACACAAAGCAGTATGGGTCATGGTACCATGGGTGAAAATGGCATGATCCTAGGCTAGAAATAGATGTTATTAAATGAAGTGGGTTGGTTTTGCTGGGATGTGTCCTAGCATAGCTGATCCACTTCATTGGGCAAAGCATACACCCTCCCATTCTACTGCCCATTGAAGCTGTGGGACAATAGGCGATGTGTTCTTTTGTGGCTTCAGGGGACTGAGTATGCATGCCCCAGGAATTCCCATGCAGAATCAAGCCTCTGAAGCTCTATGAGCACCTCCCCAGCTTCCCCTACTTACAGAGAGGCACCCCAGGGAATCTAGAAACATTTCTGTAAGCAGGGAATGTTTGGGTTTCCTTCTTAGAGATGAACAAATAGGATCTTGGGCACATATCCCTGTTAGTAGGGAACCCCTGTTTTTCATGCTCATGTAGGCATGTCCCAGGATTCCCCAGAGTGCCTCTCTGTAAGCAGGGAAAGCTGGGAAGGCACTCCTGGGGGATGGAGGGGCCCAACTCTATGTGGAAATTACCAAACTATGCAGAATTGGGTCCCCAAAACCCCATAGGACCTCCCTAGGTTAGCTGGAGAGTATGAGCAGTTCTAAGCTGCCCATACTTTTCCATCACAAAACAAATAGCTGTCTGCCACTAAATAGCAGCACAAGTTAGTAGCAGCTTTGTTGTAGCCACAAATCTGGGGCATTTGTGGCACAATAGGGGCATAGGTGTCTGTTTTATGGTGGCACAAAGGTGATAAAAGGTAACATCTGTTTCTACCCCTAAAGTGCTAGGTTTCTCCAAGTCAATTGGGGCATGTATACAAGGTAGAAGTATTTCACCTTAAAATCAGCATACCTAACACATTATGAAGCTCAGGGGAAAAGATAGGAAACTCAAGAGGCAAATTAATTATTGTCCATGGTGTCACAATGCAGAATTACATATTTTGAGCATAATGGTCTAAAGAGTTTCAGAACGAGGAACAACTGCATCCTAAACAGAACTTCCGACCTGAGAATTTGTTTTTCATTAACAATCTGCAAACATTTTACTGACAACCAAACTCTCACTGGTATATGTTTTACATAATGTAAATGTAAGTCTTTTGCCAGGCCCCATTTAGAAGAGCTTGGTTCAAATTCAGGGGTTTAATACCAACCATGTTTAAAAAAGTAAAAGTTTTATTGTCAGTAAAAAAACAAAACAAAAACAAAACCCAAAACAAACAAACAAAACAGGGTTAGCAGCCTTGTTTGCATCAGTGGTTTTATACCATGTTGCCACCACCCTTGGTATCCCCTACCGTAGAGGTTCCCAAAGTTTTTATGCTGTGGCCTGGCAAACCAGGGCCCAGAAGTGGCTGCAGCCCAGCAAACCACAGCCCAGCAGTCGCAGCCGACTGCGGCCAGAATTTCCTGCCAACAGACAGGGTAAGGATACCTCCGCTTCCCGGCCAGGGGG
>NW_017729026.1:28043117-28050236 GCF_001723915.1 Gavialis gangeticus
AGCAGCCTTGTTTGCATCAGTGGTTTTATACCATGTTGCCACCACCCTTGGTATCCCCTACCGTAGAGGTTCCCAAAGTTTTTATGCTGTGGCCTGGCAAACCAGGGCCCAGAAGTGGCTGCAGCCCAGCAAACCACAGCCCAGCAGTCGCAGCCGACTGCGGCCAGAATTTCCTGCCAACAGACAGGGTAAGGATACCTCCGCTTCCCGGCCAAGGGGTGGGCCAAACTCTGCGCTGCCGCGGACCCTGCCAAAGGAGCCACGACCTCTCCGCTTAGCTCTGGGGGGCCATGGTTTGCCAGTCCTCAGTCACTTTCAGTCTGGCAGCTGACAGTGCTGTGGACCAGTAGCCGACCCGCTGCGGCCTGGCACTGGGCTGCACCCCAGGGATTGAGAACCCCTGCCCTACAGCACTCCCATTCAGACAGCAGGTCATGCTGCTGTGCTCTGTCTGTCAGTTAACTTGCCTCTATCTTCTTTCTGACCATGGAGCTTCAATCAAGTGCTGAATGCTTAGTGTTTAGCAGACAGCTCAATTTATTTATTTATTTATTTATTTATTTATTTATTTTACTGACTTTCCTTTCCCTCCAGGAGTAGATTGGGAGGGGAGTGTACAGGTATTCACCCTTATGGGAGAAACTCTTATAAGGGAGATCTTGTAGGTTGAGACCCAGAAGATCTTCTCCTGGAAGGGGCATGTTTTGCCTAGGGGGAATTCAGTGAATGTTTGTATACATCTTATTTCTAGTGGGAGAACAGCAATTCTGCTAGTAAAAATGTAATGTTTGTACACAACCACAGTCATTTCTTCATAAAGGATTGCCTCAGTAAATCTGTGTTTGTTTTGAACACTCAGACCTTCATGTGTGGTAAATCCTAGGATTATTTAAAGCAGTAAATATAAGGGAACAGTACATTTCTCTCTATACAAATCTGCACCTTTGTGGTAAGTGCTTTAGCCCCAACACCTTCAGTGTGTTTCCTCCAGTTCTCTTAGACTCAGTGTAGTCTACTATATGTTTAGTAATTAATCAGTTTAAGTTAGGAATGCCCAGCTTTAGTTTCATAAAGTTAGATGATTCAGTGACAGGGCTATACTTCTGTGCAGTTTGTTCTCTATTTATGAAAAAGGAAATCTGGATGAAATGACAGGTTTTAAGTGGTGCATTTTCTTGTCAGAATGAACAAGAAAATGCACCCATGTTTGTGATGAGCCCATTGATGTGTTCGCTGTTTGCAATGCCTGGATGAGAAGGATGTTCTCTAGCATGCATTATAGTTCAACATCTATTTATGAATTCTCTGTCAAACGTATTAGTTTCCTAGGCTTCTCTGAGTCCCTTTACTTACATACGGAAGTTAAGCTACATAAATTCAATGTCCAAGCTGCATCTGCGCTCTTATTTTCACTAGGACAGATCATTTTAGAAAATGTGAGATTGGACTTGCCCCTGAGGACAGTAAACAAGGGGAAGCAATTTCTTTTCCAAGGGAGAAGCAATTTCTTTTTAGTAATTAGCATAACTCCAGTAGTTAGAAAGAAAAATTTTGATAGCAGAAGAGTCATTCTACTAAAAGCAAAGTATTTTTGACATTCTTAAGAATAATGGCATTTCTAAAATCTGTGAAAATGGTTCATAGAACTCAGAGCTCAATATTACACTCTCAGCTTGAGGGTTGAGTAAGAAGGTTATTGCTGGGGAGAGAATTTTCAATAAAGAAAATAAGGTTAGTTACTCATAACTGGAACTTTCTAAATAGCATCATGTGTTCTTCCTATCCAAAGTCTTAGAAGTAGGAAAGGATTTTGAATACATGAAGGGAATCTGACATTTAGATCCACAGCTTCTGATAAATTTTAACAAAACATTTGAATTGGCACACAATTATGTTTGTTGTTTTAAATGGTGCTGGTTTTAAAATGTTATGTGTTCATGGAGGTGTCAAGCAACAATTTATATATATTTGCCATTTCTGGAAGGTGTAGAACTTTTGTTGGCTGTACATTTGAAGGACTTTAAAACCTATTGCCTAACATTTTTTTTTTTTAAGTAAGAGAGTAAAAGTATTTTTTTGAAATGTAAATTATTTCTATCAGAATCATTTCTTTCTGTCAGAACACTGATACACTCCATAGCTGATTTTTTTTTTTCTACAAATTGTGGGTCATACGTTAATGACACTAAAGGGAAAGAAATTGAAGTGGCAGCTTACCAGGTGGTAAAATATTAATACCAATTTATGGTACTGATATGTTTTTTATTACAGCTTCAAAAGACACCCAGTTAATACTTGTTGTAGTATTGCTATTTAAATACCTGCTTTTTCTCATTTTTTATTTTGAGTTGGAGAGAAATGAACAGAGATCTGTTTCAGAACGTCATGTACAGTACATTTGATAGCTCTGCTTTCTGACAGGTATTATTTCCAATTACTTGGAAAATCCTGTATTGGCAGGGAGTTAGACTGGTTGCTATAATAAGTCTTTTTACAAATTTCATGATGCAGAAATGGAAGGGGGATACACTTACATTTCTGGAGTTTATACAGATTCTGAAATGAGAGAGAGGGGGAAATTGTATGTGTATTGTGTGTGTGTGTTAAAATGACAGAGACTACTTAAGCTTTCACAGAACAGTACTTACGGGCTTGTTGTATACTACAGTTAAAGGTAGTGCCCTGAGATATTGCATGTGTACAATGAGTTTGTAAATTCTGAGAAATTATCTATGAGACATTTAGGGTATTTGTCTCTATTGAGTTTACAGACTTATGTAACTATTTTCTGGAGCCCAGTATCACAGTACTATATTTCTAAATATTTTGTTTGGATTCTTCTGGCAGGTTTTTTTTAATGAAGTTGTTGCAATATATTCAGCTGTTTCATATAAAAGGCTATTTTTATTTTTCATGACAAGATCCAAAATATTGGAGGAGAAAATGTTAGTGGCAGTGGTGAATTCTACAAAATACTTTCTCTGGTCATTCGTATAACTTTAGATAGATGATCTGTCAGTCATTGGGAACTGATTGTCCTAGGGACTGATCTTTTCCCCTCTGCAAAGCTGCACTTAGTTGTAATTTTTACTAGAAGGGTAGGAAACTGAAGTTTTAAAAATGCTGCACCTGCTTACTCTAGAGACTTTATGGGCCCACTAATGATGGAACACGAGAGAACATATAGAATAATGCACATCTCAGTAATTTTAATTTATTCAGAAGACCAATGTTTCATATTTTTATAAGCACTTTAAATATCAAAAGCCAAGAAATGTTTTGTATGTATTTATTGAAGGAATGTTCCCTTTAACTATTTCCAGAGTTGTCATGCTCCAACAGACATTTATTAATATTGTTATTAGAAAGTGCTTATGAATTAATGTCATAAAGGAGTACTGAGCAGTACTGAATAAGTACATTTGTTGCTTACATATTGTGCCTCACTTAGAAGCAAAACAGTTAATCTATAAAAGAATTGAATGGAAAGGTTTCTGAGTACTTAGTGGAAGATTTTCCAAAAGAGAAAATTCCCTCCAAAAACTTTGATCCTAAGACTTGGGAGAAAAAAAAATCCCCAAAGAACATACTACCTGAGAAGCCAATAAATAATCTCATAAGCCAAACTGAATAGCAAAGAAAAAGCATCTTAGCCTCACAAAGAGGAGTCATTGGTGTGCCTAGGGAAGAGGAACATTCACAGTTACAGGCCCCCTTAAACAGGGGTGTCGAACTCATCTGACCCACAGGGTCAAATTAATGGTGCAGAGCTAGTCCATGGGATGGATTGGGTCCACTGCACTCCTTCCCTCCCTGTCCCCCCCCTTGCAAACCCCTGCGTGACAGACCCAGCATACACAGAGCCCACTTAAGCTGGTCCAGGATTGCACTGAACACAACACCTGTGCATGCACCCACTCTAGCTGGTCAAGGATCCATGCTGCATGCAGTGGAGGTCCTGGACAGAGCACTGCATGTGATGCCATCTGGACCAGCCAGGGTGGGTGCTGCATGCAGCACAGGTCATGTGCTGTATGTGGGTCAACTCTGAGACCCAGAGGCCAGATAAAGGAACCCTGTGACCCATATCTTTGACACCCCTGCTCTGTGCCTTTTGCTTGCTTGTGTTTTATGTGGGAGATCTGGCAACTCTCCTGCCACCACTGTTCTGAGCTGCTGTGACAGAAAATAGGGCAGCAGAAAGCACCCTAAGTAGCTTAGTTTTTATATGTTAATATACTACAAAAATCAGATGGAATAAAGCTTAGAATCTGACAAAAGCACATAGGATTAATCAGTTCTTTTAAAAGGCTAAATATTTTTAAAGCACTAGATGCTTTTTAAAATGGCCACCCTCAATCTTTTTTTCTTTAAAGATTAACACAATTTAACTTTATAAACATAGTATTTTCTGTTGAAAATTTATGGTGGATTAACCTTTTTTTCTTTCAGCATTGACTTATTTTGACATTAAATAAATACCTTAGCTTACAAATATAGGGTTTCTCCTTTACCAGAGCTGAAAAGCTAACATTTAGTTGTAATGACTAAGTTTAGGAGACAACTAGGCTTCATGGGAGAAATGTTTGAGCATAAAGGAAGAAAAAATATTGAACAGATGCACAGTTTCATGAATGTGTAATACAAACTTTATCTGTTAGAGTCATTTTTCAATTAACCTTCTTAGAATCTTAATAGGAATGCTTCCAACTCAACTTATTTTTTTTAATCATGATGGTTTTAAAACAGTTGAAAATGAGTTGTTTGCCTTAATTGTAGTTATCCAAGAACTTATTAGCTGACATTTTGTAATTTTTGGAAATGGCATTTTAATGTATTGCTCTGACACTGGGTTCTTGCTCATTCATTTAATTGTAATTTCGTATACTGGTCATTAATTGCTTATAATTACCATGTTACAAAAATTCTTTATATTAAATGGAAGAATTGCATCTTGATTCAGCAACCTGTTTAGAAGAACATTTTACTGGTTTCAAGGAATGCAGGAATGAATGATTAAACACCACCTGCCACTAACTCCTTGACTGTTTGGGATAGGCTTTTGCGCCTTGCTGATTTGGCATCTCAGTTGGACAGCTGCATGTGCAAGGAATGCAAATTAGTGCATATTAATGTCAATGAAAGCTACAGACACAAGCCACCACATGGATATTAAGAATAGGTTAATTTTACTTGGTACTTTAAAGATACAGAATCTCATTTGTGTGGCTACAGAACCCTTCTTTTGACACATTAACCTTAACTGAGGGATGCCTTTTATGGAAAACAGAATTCTGTTACCATCATGAGTCCAGTTAAAAAAAACATGTTTCCTTTGATTAGAAGTAATTGACAATGTGATAACATACATATTATATATGTTTTTCTCATCTAACTACACTTTTTAGGGTAGTAATAGTTTAATAATATACCTCTGTAAAATGTAAATGCTACTCTGAGAAATTATTAACTAAAAGAATGTTTAGCAGTTGTAAAACATTTTACATCAGATAAATTAAACCAAATCAAATATGCTTGATCATTGGTTGGTTGATTGGTTGATTTGTTTTCATTTTATTTTCATGTCTCCTTTCAGTGTCATTGCAAGACATTACAATGAGAAAAGCTTTCAGGAGTTCCACAATTCAGGATCAACAGCTGTTTGACCGCAAGACTCTACCTATTCCTTTACAAGAGACTTATGACATTTGTGAACAGCCTCCCCCACTTAACATACTTACGCCTTACAGGTCAGTATGAAAACTAAGCAGAACCTGTCCCTAATTCATCAGTAGTTACGGATGGGCTGCAGACACCTTTTTCTCAGGTTGAGTAGTACTTTTGATCCTCAACTAGTGCTGTTAAAAACAGTGAGGCTACTTGAGAAGAAAGTAGCAGTGCATTGTTGTCTTGTTTCCCCTGCTTTTAGCTGTTATAGTTTGTTCTTGGTGTTTTAGACATTGTACCTTACAGTTGTGTGACTGTTTAAAGTAGTGATTTGGGGGATTCTTTTGCTTAATGATTGCCTCTGAACACAGGGGAATGAGTATGAGGCCCCTTTATAAATTCCGTAGATTTCATAGACATCAGGGCTGGAAGGGACCTCGGAAGATCATCGAGTCTAGCCCCCTGCCCCAGTGGCAAGAAGTCAGCAGGGATCATAGGATCCCAGCAAGATAAATATCCAAATGTCTCTTGAAGGCATTCAAAGTAGGTATTTGAACCACCTCCAGCAGCAGTCTATTTCAAATCTTGGGGGCTCGGACAGTAAAGAAGTTCTTCCTTATGTCCAGCCTGAAACGGTCATGGAGGTAGTTTGTGACCGTTCGACCTTGTCATCCCTTGGGACGCTCCAGTGAACAGACGTTCCCCCACATCCTGGTGAGCACCCCTGGTAAACGTGTAGGTGGCCACCAGATCACCCCTGAGCCTGCGCTTTTCCAAGCTGAAGAGCCCCGTAGCTCTCAGCCGCTCATCATAAGGTCTGTTTTCCTGAACTCTGATCATGCACGTGGCTCTTCTCTGGACTCTCTCAAGCTTCTCCACGTCCTTTTTGAATTGTGGAACCCAGCTGCAGCCTCACCAATGACAAGTACAACAGGAGAATTCTGTCCTGGGATTTGCTTGAGAAGCATCTAATGATGCAAGCCAGCATTTTACTCGTTTTACTAGCATCACATTGAAGGCTCATGTTCATCTTGTGGTCAGTCATGACCCCTAAGTCCCTTTCACCCGTACTGCTAGCCAGCATAGCACTGCCGAGCCTATAAAGATGCTGCAGGTTTTTCTTCCCAAGGTGGAGAACCCTGTGTTTTTCACAGTTAAACACCATCAGATTCTTGTGCACCCATTTCCTGAGCCTGTCAAGGTCTTCCTGGATCACCCTCTTGTCCTCAGGTGTGGCTGCCTTACCCCAGAGTTTGCTGTTGTCAGTGAACTTGGCCAGTCTACTTCTGACGCCAATGTCCACATCATTAATGAAGCTGTTGAATAGTGTAGGCCCAAGGACAGGGCCGTGAGGGACTCCACTGGTCACAGTGCACCATGACGATCAACTTCCATCAACCACCACCCTTTGGATCCTACCACGGAGCCAATTCCCCAGCCAGTGGATCATGG
>NW_017729026.1:28050247-28056219 GCF_001723915.1 Gavialis gangeticus
CTGCCTTTCCTTCGAGATGGAATAGACTTTGCTTGTGCATCCTGGATTGTTTCTTTCAGGAGCAACCACTTATCCTTAACTCGCCTCCCCTTTGGGCCGTGGCCCTTTAGGGCCTCGCTGACAAGCCTCCTGAGCTTGTCAGAGTCAGTTTTCCTGAAGTCAAGGACTTCTGTATTACTGACTGGCTTGCCAGCTTTATGGCGGATAGTGAAGGTGATCAGCTTGTGGTCACTGTCACCCAGCTTCCTTTTAATCACTAGGTTGCTAATTAGGTCGTCCCCCATTTCCAGAACCAAGTCAAGCAGCACTTTACCTCTCACGGCCCGTAGACTTCTTGCGTCAGAGCTCATCCATGTATGAGAGAGAGCTTTGCGACCACTTGGATTTGGCCAAGCACTCTTCCCACGAGATGTCTGTGTAGTTGAAGTCTCCCATGACAACCATGCACTGGGAGCATGCGGCCTCAGCCAATTCCCTGATGAACTCCTGGTCATGCTCTTGATCCTGGGTAGGAGGTTTGTAGTAGACTCCTACCATTGTGTCCCCTGTGCCATGTTCCCCACAGATTTTAACCCAGAGGGTCTCCAGTCGTCTGCCCTGGGTGCCAACATCAGCTTGCAGGGATGCATAGCATTACTTGACACAAAGAGCTACATCCCCACCCCTTTTGTCCACTCTATCTCTCTTTTACAGGGTATAGCCGTCTATACCTGTGGCCCAGTCATGGGTGGAGTCCCACCAGGTCTCCATTATTCCTATGATATCATAATTATTTGTGTTAAGCAGGATGACAAGCTCCTCCTGTTTATTCCCCAAGCTTCTGGCATTGGTTTACAGGCACACAAGCGTCCCCTTAAGGGCCCTTGCCTTGCCTACGGCTCGCTCCAGGGCTGGAAAAGGGGTGAGATCCCTTAAGTGCCTTGGCCTGCTGGCTTTACAAGGGTTGCTCAGCGGGCCAGCAGTGGCAGTGGTCCCCCCATCCCTCTGCGAGCTTACTTTAAAGCCTGGTGGAACAGGTCAGCCAGTCTGGCTGAGAAGAGCCTCCTGCCCAGCAGAGAGGTGGAGGCCATCCCTTCCCAGCAGCTCACTGCCTCTCTCACCAAAGAGCGGACTGTGGTCATGGAAACCAAAGCCTTCTCGATGACCCCACCGCCATAGTCTTTTTGGTTCAGTACCTCAATTCGCCTCTCCTTCCTCAGCCCATAGCCCAAAACTGGGAGGATCGATGAAAACACCACCTGCACCCCCAACCCCTTAAGCCCCACTCCCAAATCCCTGTAGCATTTCATGACCCGGCTGGGAGTGCTCCAAGCCATGTCATTTATGCCCACATGGATAAGGAGCATTAGGGTAGTGGTCAGTGGGCCAGAGGAGCTCAGGGATCTTCTCCGCAATGTCTTGGATTCAGGCTCCCGGGAAGCAGCAGACTTCCCGAGCTAAGGGGTCAGGGCGGCAGAGTGTCCCCTCAGTCCCCCTCAGGATGGAGTCTCCCATGACAGACACGTTGCATTTTGTCTTAGAGAGAGCGGAGGTGGTAGCTACAGTTGAGTCTGTGTTGCCTGCAGGAGCTAGCAGCTTAGCAGACTCTGCTGGGGCTGCAGGAAATTCATACCTATTGCAAAGCTCCAGCGGGGCAGGGGCCTTGGTGTTGCAGACCTTCAGTCCTTTAGTTTTAAAAGGTAGCAGAATCCAACCTATAAGTTACTATAAATTTTCTCTCAGGTAACACACAGAAAAGCTATTCTCAAGTTCCATACCTGTCAAACCTTATAGTTCCTTGAATGATAAAAAGCTAATGAAAACGTATTTTCTTTAAATCAGATTATGTTGCTATGAGGGAGGACTATAAAGCATATTTTGTCCTTTGATTTGGATCTTATATGATGAAAACAATTTCACAAGAATGAGGAAGAAAAGCATGAGCATCATTGTCAGTAGTTTTTGGCATGGCACACTCAAACATATTGAATCCTATGACCTGATAAAAGAAAAAATAATTGGAAAGAATTAATCCTTTTCCTTTGGTTCTGTTCCTGAGCCAGATTGGATAACCTATGCAATATAGTCAAATCCATTAATTGTGATGGTTGCACACACAGTTTTAGGGTGGGATTTAGTCTCTTTTTTATTATTGAGGCTGCATGCTGAATGGTGGTTCTGCATATTATTTCTGAGGCCTCCTATAATGCAGGAATCTTATGGGGATGGAGACTACCCTGCCTTTCACTGGTGAACAGTATGTTTATCTGGGTGTTAGTCTAGATTATAGCCTCCTTTTCCAATTTACACCCCACCCACTTCCTTTCTATCCCTAGATACCATGGAAACGCCTTTCGGTTCCAATGGTATGTCTGTATAGCACAAGGCAGTGCCATGTAGAGACACCATGAACCACCTCTGTGTGCACTAACCCCAGAACCAAAAGCAGTAAGGCTGCATTAATACAGCATTGTGCCGGACTGAACAGCCTTGCAGTACATGGACAATACCTCCTGAGGCTTGGGTGAATCAATTTAACAGCTATTATCTAGCAAACCATGTAAGGGCCCAGGCTGCACTCATTAAGATGCCTATCTGTTGCCTCAGCATTTAGTCCCATATGTTGCAAAATAAATATTATATTCTGTCTTGATCATTTTATTGCAGGGATGATGGAAAAGAGGGTTTGAAGTTTTACACTAATCCCTCATATTTCTTTGATCTATGGAAAGAAAAGATGTTGCAGGACACTGAAGACAAGAGAAAAGAAAAAAGAAAGCAGAAGGTATGATGTTCTGGGCTTAAATAGCTTTGGGTTATTTTTTTCCTGGAAAGCGTTTGCTTGTACATATGGTACTTCTGTGGTTCTGTGATTTTAAAAGTTCATTCCTTTATATAGACACTTATAATCTTTTCAGCCTACTGAAACTGACAGAATTCAATCCAATCAACCTTATTTTGTAACACCATTAAAAGGGCATAGAGCTGTCCTGCTGTCTCACAGTGGGTTCTCTAAGTGTTCTGAACCTTATAATAGTAAGTCAAAATTAATAAAACTCTGATGACAAATATAACAAACTGTCTGTAGCATTCCTTTAAAATCCAAAGTCCTAACAATCTTATGGCAAAATGGTTGTGGGGTTTATTTTTAGAAATGTTTAGTTTAATTTAAGATTATTATGGTAAAAAAGATCAATTTTAATTTAAAAAAAATGAAAGTATAAACAACTAAGGAGAGGCATTGCTGCGTGTTTTGCTGGTATTGCCTGACAAATATAGTACAAACATACTAGTACCCTTATGTAATATAAATGTACATTTCAAGCATGCTTTGAATTAATTTAGGATCATCACTAGATTCTTGTTTGTTGTATTTTCTACTAAGTATTGGACAGAGTAAAGCTTCTCCCTCTACAAGGATTTCACTTCATACTGTTTTTGGATTTAAGGATTTTTTTTCCGTTTTCAAATAACCAGGATACTTCTCTTTGTTTTGCAACTCTGTTTTAAAATCCTGACTTACTTAGAAAGCCTATCTTAATTGTCAGTTTTGTTTGCATGACTCTTACAGCAGAAGAATCTAGACCGCCCTCATGAACCAGAAAAAGTGCCAAGGGCACCCCATGACAGACGGAGAGAGTGGCAGAAGTTAGCCCAAGGTCCCGAGCTTGCTGAGGATGATGCTAATTTATTACATAAGCACATTGAAATTGCTAATGGCCCTGCTCCACATTTTGAAACAAGGTTTCTTTTGTATTATTCCATCCTTTATTAAATATAAGCCTTCCTCTTACACTACAAGTATGCTTAGAAATGGGGAGATGACTGTGTTATGTGCTGCAGTACTCAAAAAGTGATGGTGGTGAAAGAATTACCTCACTCAGAGGATAATTTTTAAGTTCTTTGCCCATGTGTTTTTTAATGGTTTATGATTACCTTGTCATTTTGAAAAGTAATTTATATTGCTGGAATTCATTAAGTCATTGGAGATGCGGAGGTGTGTGTCATTGCTGCTCATGAAGAATCTAATATCTGTACAAGCTTATAAGCAAATCTGTTTTTGCACTTCACTTGTGCAACAAGAAAAAATCCTTTTATTCTAGATTTCTGATTTCCTTGAATAGAAACTGCCACTATTATGTGACAGTTCAGATGTGAACAATATCTACTTTGAGGTCAGATGAGACCGCTGAATTTACTCATGAACAAATCTAAGGTTTGTTTGAAGTACAGTAGCTGGATGATAGCCAGCTGCAAACCACAACATGCTGTATTCTGCTTCCATAGAATATATTTGCAGTTAGCTGGCGGTAACATTTTGAGTGATGTACCTGCCATGTTGCTCTCTGCAGTGTTTGTGCAAATTCAAGGACATAGAAAACAGTAATAAGAAAGAGCTTGGAGAAGGAGGGGATCCAAGCAAGTCTTGCCTCATTCTTCATCTCAGAGACTCTGGCTGCTGCTGCTGTGGTGTGGGGTCACTGCACCCTGGCTGCAGCAGCCAACACAGGGGGGGTCATGGCTGCTGCTGTTGTGGTAAGCTTAGGCAGCAGCAAGGGCTCTGAACGCAAGAGTTTCAGCAACCTACATTGCACAGGCTCTCTGGGGACCACTCTTAATCCCTCTCTAAGGCTGTGTACACACATTCAAATAATCTGGGAGAATTCTCTGAGGTTTGTTCTCCTGGTAGAGAAATTACCCAGAGCCACATGTACAGACATTCAAATGCTGAAGCCCTGAAGAGTGAAGAGCCTGCACTGCTGACACTGTGTAGCCCCAGGGTGCATCTCAGCATGGTTTGCAGTCTTCTTTAGTCTACCTGACAACAGATGGCAGTAGTGCATAGGGCAGCTCTGGCTAATTCAGACTGCTTATGCTCAACCCGTGTTTCCCTGCAGCATAATGTGGGCATTGTGAAGGGACCATGTTCTGCTTCCTGATGGAGTAGCAGAGTCCAGTGAACAACACACTGATCCCTGGGAGGGAGGGAAGAAATGCTGAAGGACTTTGTTCTCTTCTGAGACAAGCCAAGACATGTACAGACTTTCACTTTCCCATGAAAATCTGCCCTGGGATTGATTTTAACCCTGGTTGTCTTCAAGTTATTTTTCTCCTGGAGTGGCCACTTTTACTGTGGGAGAAAAAGCCTAAACATATTTATGTCCATGGTTTCTCCTGGGAGAGCACTGATACTCCCAGGAGAAAATGAATGTCTGTATGAGACCTAAAGGCTTGGACAGATTTTTGGTTTCTCCAAGGAGAGTCCTTGCTTACTCAGGAGAAACCACAAATATACAGAAGTTCATAATTTTTCTCCCAAAGTAAGCGGTCACTCTGGGAGAAAAATCACGTAGGAACAACCCAAGTGATGTGGCTCCCTGGAGAATCTCTCTCAGGAGATAGAACTCCCATACAGGCAGCTGGTGTGCTTTGCTGCTTCTCTTCCCCTCCTTCAGGGAGAGCTTGTGTCAGTCCCAGCTAAGCAGGAAGCAGAACATACCCCCTGAGTGCTTTGGCAAAGCCCAGCATTGAAGCAGTTAGGGGGCATGTTCTGCTCCTGCTTGATTCCTGCCTGAATCGCACTGCAGCATTTGGGTTTTGGGAAGCATAAAAGCATACTTCCTGCCCAGCTGCAGCTGGGCTTGAATACAGCATGGGGAAGCGAAAGGCTGGAAGACTGCACATAGCACAGACTCCTCTCCCATCTTCCCTGACCCTGACAATCTTTGCCCACATTCACTTAAAAAAAAGCCTGCAAAGCTCTCTGGGCTACACGCGCTAGGAATCACTGGCAGCCCAGCATCTGCAGGCTCTTTGCTTCTCTATTTGAATGCAAATAGAGAACCTGATTGCCTTTTATAATCAGGTCACAAAGGCAATGGATGCAGGTATTGCCGTGGACGTAGTCTTTCTAGACTTCAGCAAGGCCTTTGACACCGTCTCCCACCCCATCCTCATTAAAAAACTAGGCGACTGTGGCATTGATGCCTACA
>NW_017729026.1:28062168-28064703 GCF_001723915.1 Gavialis gangeticus
GAAGATCTACAAGGTCCCTTCCGACCCTACTTCTATGATTCTATGAATGCCTGTACAGGTCAATTTTTCTCAGAAAAATAAACCTGGGAGAGTTGACCTGGATGCTTTGAATGCATGTATGCAGCCTAATTCTGCACCTAGAGTAGGCGCCCCCTTGCTGTCCCCTTTGCTACCCTCTACATATCAACAGTGGCTATCATCATCCTGGTGCCAGAGAGCCTAGTCACAGACCAGGACCCCTCTTTACTAGATGCTGCAGAAACCTAGAACAAGAAGTCTGAACAAACTGGTTATAATATGCATAGATGCTACAGAAAGCTAAAACAGCCCTGGAAGATGAAGCCAAAAAGTGTTCTGCAAATACTTTTTCTCTATTAAAGGGACCTAGATCTTTACTAATACTTTAATTCAATTTCATTACTTTAAAAATATTATTAATTACATTTTAATTGGTGTTGAATTAGGTCCATCAGAGATTGTACCAGGAGTTAACATCAATAGCACACTAAAGTAGCTTAAACATTATAGGTACCTTTGTTTTACTTCTGCTGTAGTATAGTTAGCTTTAGACTGCCTTGTTCTTGAATTTGAAGTATACCCATTTGCAGCACTCTAATTAATCACTTAAAATAATTGAAAACAGTGTGTCCATAGAATGTGTAAAAACACTGATCTCTTGTTAGAATTTTTGTAAAGCTATTAAATTAGGAATTCTATAAAATTTGGGAAAATATGCAACACTTGCAAAACACAAGCCACTACCAGCATGTAGCTGTTACTTACTGTGCTGGAGTTTCTAATTACCTAATTATTTAGGCTTAACTGAGTTAAACAAACATAAACGTTAATAGATGATTTCTAAAACATGTATGTGATCTGGCTTATCAATCAAAAACTATTTAACCTTTGAGTAGCTAAAAGCGGTAGAACAGAACAGGAAAATTAAAAAAAACTGAAACCCTGGGTCAGTTGGCATCTCTTGTGCAAAGGGAATTTTAATTCAGAGATCAAACTGTAGTACAGAATATTTGGTGAGTTTAGTAATGGACAGTTTCTTCCTACTAATGCTTATGTCTGATAATCAGAACATTTTTAATGGAAAAAATGCATGTTTTTTTCAGACCTCAAGCGTATGTGGAACATATGGAGGGAACCTATTCTCTTTCTGCATTACCCTATAGTCAGATGTCTGAACTACTGAACAGAGCTGAGGAGCGTGTATTAGTCAGACCACATGAGCCACCTCCACCTCCACCAATGCATGGAGCAGGAGATGTGAAACCTGTACCCCCTTGTGTTAGGTAAGAAAGTTTCAAGCAACAGTTTAGGCAGTAACTTCATCACAATAAATGGATCTGCTCCTCCAAAAAGGTACAGGTCTCAGGACTTTGCTTTGGAGAGTTATTATTATACTTGGTTTCAGCCTGTTTGGAGGAAAAAAGAGGGAATTTAGAGAACAAAACACAAAAATAGATGTCATGTTTGTTAAATTACACAGCTGCTGTTTCTCTTTTAGTTTGTTTTTCTGCTGCTTTATGGCCTCTAAACGCCAGGTGGAATTTTCGGTGTCATCTAAATCATGCACTGTGACAGTATTTTTCCTTTAACTTCAGGTCAGAGTCAGACTTTCTGGATTAAATTTTTACAAAGATCCTTTTTTATCTAGAATACAAGAGAGTATATCCAATAGTATTGTTACAGCAGCAAAATAGGTTAGTTGCTATGCAAGAGAATATATTTATTTTGTGCAACATGAACTGAAATATCTCTCTTACATGGTTCATTTTCTCTTGTGTTAATTGATTGTTAAATTTGCCTACTTGGGTGTATTGTCTGATTAATTCCTCTCAAAACCTTTAAAAAATAACAGTTGTCTCATCATTAGGATTGAAAAGCTTACTGCGCTAAACAGGACTGTCACTATGTAGTTATTGCCCTCTGTAAAATACACATCAATGACATTGTACCAGGGGACCATAAATCCATATCATTCTCAACATAAGCTTTTATTATTCATTCTGTAAAAAAACAAACAAAACCCAACCCTTTAGACAAAGGCAGTTGGTCAAAACTAACATTTTGTTCTATACATTGAATAAATATTCTGGATTTACACTTTGGTGTAGGGAAATCTCACACTGAGTATGAAAGCTGAGGCAAAAATGAAGGTTTAAAATAAGAAAAACTCCATTATTAGTCTGACACATGCAGGCACAAAGTTGATGTATGTTTCACATATGGCAGTAAGTACTAGACTGACTGTTTAGATGGGTAATATGGTTTTATATAACTATAAGGGTCTTGAACTTGTCACAGTCAGTGCATAAAGCTTTTGTATAATCCTAAGTACTGATATTAACTACTCTTACGCAGAAATAGGTCTCTATTTTTGCATGCTTTTTTCACTTTCTGGCTTTAATAACTTGTACTCCTGTTATGTATTTCAGCTCCACCACAAGTTTGATAGAAAACCGGCCTCAGTCACCAGCAACAGGCAGAACACCAGTATTTGTGAGCCCCACTCCCCCGCCTCCT
>NW_017729026.1:28064908-28072600 GCF_001723915.1 Gavialis gangeticus
CTCCCCCGCCTCCTCCTCCCCCCCCTCTTCCATCTGCTTTGTCAACTTCTTCATTAAGAGCTGCAATGACTTCCACCCCTCCCCCACCTGTGCCACCGCCACCACCACCACCTCCCACAGCTGCTTTGCAAGCCCCAGCAGTGCCACCTCCACCAGCCCCTCTCCAGATTGCTCCTGGAGTCCTTCATCCAGCTCCTCCTCCAATTGCACCTCCTCTAGCACAACCCTCTCCACCAGTCACCAGAGCTGCCCAAGTATGTGAAGCTGTACCTGTTCATCCAATTCCTCAGGGTGAAGTGCAAGGACTGCCTCCACCTCCACCACCCCCTCCATTGCCTCCCCCTGGCATTCGGCCCTCATCACCTGTCACAGTTGCAGCTCTCTCTCACCCACCCCCTGTTCTGCACCCTCAGCCCACAACCATTGTCCCTGGCTCCCATGCCCCACTAATGCCTCCATCTCCACCATCCCAAGTAATTCCTGCTCCTGAACCTAAGCGCCACCCATCAACCCTCCCTGTTATCAGCGATGCTAGAAGCGTTCTGCTGGAAGCAATACGAAAAGGTAATGTTTGGCCATTAAAAGAAAAATAGATTATGGCCTTGGATATTTAGTAAAGCTAATGTAATCTTAACAGATGGTACATGAAAAATGATTTCTGAAGGGAAATCTTGAAACTGAGGTTGCTGTGTATTCTGTATGATATGCAGATTGCCAACAAATATTTTCCAGCTCATAATTGTGCTTACCAGGCATGTAAGTTAGAAAAGTGGTTCTTTATAAAAAGTTATTTTAAGAATGTATATATGCTTATAGCTGATCTCTGGTAATTATCTCTTCATTTTTACATTATGTGAACTTACCTAGTTTTGATACCTTTCCACCAAATTGTGTGAAAAGCAAAAATGTTGGGAATATTTTTCAGATACAATTAGATAAGAGCAGAATGGATTGATTGGTGTATGAATTTTGATACTGGTTTTACGTAAGCTTCTCTCTCGCATGTTACTGCAATGCACTGCAATAAAATAACATTGTAAGCTTAACATTTAACAATGATTTTAAAAAGGCTTAAAGCAGCAAGGGCCTTACCTTGAGCTGTCAAATGGAAGTAGGGGAACAGTCCTGACCTCGCGAGGAGTCCCAAACCATTGAAGTACAGAAATAAAAAGTTAAAGAGCTCAACCAATCTCAGGTCTGCCTTGTATATAAAACCCAGGGGGGAAGTAAGCAGGAAACATGTATTTAAAAATCAAATTTACCTTTTTTAATGACAAGCACTAAAATTCTTTCATCAAAATCACACCATTTTTGTATGGCAGAATTAAAAGGGTTTTTTAAAGCATCTGATACTGTTAGAGACAGGATGAATTATATGGATGTCAGATCTGAGCTGGTATGACAAATCCTGTCTTGAAATAAGTAAAATATACTCTACCTATCCGACAGGTAGTGCTCTCAGTCTTAGTTTGTTTTTGTTTATAGTGCATTTGAGAACTGTGTGCGCAAATCGAATGCAACTAGATGAGAAAAACTAAATAATACATTTGTGACTTAATACACTTTAGGTATTCAGCTACGCAAAGTTGAAGAGCAGCGGGAGCAAGAAGCTAAACACGAGCGCATTGAGAACGATGTTGCCACTATATTATCTCGTCGTATTGCTGTGGAATACAGTGATTCAGAAGATGATTCAGAGTTTGATGAAGTGGATTGGTTGGAGTAACATGAATACTTTGGTATACACTACAAAGCCGAATGCTACTGTCTATTGTGGTGCTTGTTCCTTGAAAACGTTTGATGGTCATTTCTAGTGTTTTTTGTATTTTTTCTTTACACTACATAAATAATCCATGTTTTTCTACTTTTCAGTTTACAAGAACACTCCTAGTGCATCTTTGAGACTAAATGTTTTACAGTGGCTTTTCTTACACCTCTTTTTTTGAAAGAACACATTTTGTTCCAATAGACCACTAAGTATTAAGCATGGGCAGCTGTTGGTAGAGTAGCAGTTTCAATTTTTTGGCATATCTTAACTGTGCACTTTGTGAATTTTAAGTTAATGAAGGCAACTGAGATTGAAATTCCAAGGGCAGCTGTATGTACTAATGAGCCTTATTCCATTTTTGATAATGTTTTTAAAAACATTAAATCTAGTTATCAAGATATCACTGCCTCAATGGCATCTGTACACTAAGAAGGTACATATGGTTAGCAGCACTGAACACAGGAAAGAAGAAAGGATCTTTGGGGATTTTATTATTGTTTTATTGTTGTTTTAAAATAATTATGCCTTATTTGAATGTTTAGAAGTTTCCCTCCCAGGTACATATTGTGTGGTACTATTTTGCCTGCATAAAAGAGTTTAAAATTTTTTTCCTTGTGAAATCTTCTGACTTAAACATGCTGTGTAACTTATGTAACTGTTACAAATAACAGTTTGATTTAATAAATGGTTCATTTTAAGTGTTCTTGGTTGTTGCTCTTTCAGTAAAGTCCCTTTTTCTCTGTTGGGAGTATAAGGGTAAGATTTTTCAGAAGTGCCTCCAGTAAATCTACATGGCATGAGGCAGTCAGACTGAGATGTGCTATGCTAGCTTTGCATACTGAATCATAGGAAAGTAGGGCTGGTAGAGACTTCACAGGTTCATATAATCCAGCTCCCTGCTCAAAGCAGGATCATCCCTCAATAAACTGTCCTAGCCAAGTGTCTGTTTAACCTGCTCTTGAAAACTTTTAAGGATGGAGATTCCAGGTTTTCTAGGTAGCGTGTTCGAATGCTTGACCATCCTCACAGTTAAAAAGTTTCTCTACACCTCCAACCCTAATTTTCTCTGCTGCAATTTGAGTCCATTGGTCCTAGTCCTTGTCCCATACTGCCACAGAGAAAAGCCCATCTCTATCCTCTGTATAATTACCCTTCAGGTATTTGAAGACTGTTATCAAATCCCTCCTCAGTCTTCTCTTCTCCAGACTAAATAACCCTAGTTCTTTCAGCCTTTCCTCATAAGTCTTGCTTCCTAGGCCACTAACCAGTTTTGCTGCTCTGCACTGGACTCTTTCCAAACTGTCCACATCCTTCTTGAAGTATCGGGCCTAAAACGACATATTATTACAAGTGAGGCCTCACCAGTGCTGAGTAGAGTGGAAGAATTGCTTCCCTTGATTTGCAAGTGACACTCTTGTTAATACAACACAGAGCTTTAGTTCACGTGCCCCCACCTCCATTTTAATGCACAGAGACACTTATGCACGAGATGCAGGAGGCTGCTGAAGTGCAGTAATTAATCAAACCTGCTGGAATTGCAGCGCATTGGAGCAGCCTCTGTGCTTGTGTACAGGACCCCTGAGAGTCCTGGAGAAGCTAAAATTCATGCAGATATTCTGGAGATGAGACCAGTCGTGTATGCGCTTCTTTCATTCTTGTCATTATAGAAAATGTCAATGATTCAAATGGATATAGAGCTGCTGTATTCTATGTATTACAGGGCAGTAGGGACTTATGTCTATCTAGAAGTGCTGGACATACAGGATTTGACAGCAGGAGAGTTTTGGGGGGATACTGGCATTTGTAGTACATGAAACAACATGTTGTCAGATGGACAAAACACAACATGATTATACATCCTCAGCAGTCACCTGTGAAACAGAAGATGGCATCTTGAGTCCCAAAAGGTCCGCATCTATTTTCAACATCTCTCAGCACCAAGTTTCTCTACAGAATAGCCAACTCAGCACAAAAACGTCAGTAAAAGAATTATATTGCTAGGGAGAAAAGACTTGGGTCTCAACGCTGAAAAGGTTTCTACAATGCCAAACAATTTACTCTGATTAACATGATGAGACTGAGTCCAGCCCTCCCCTCCTCCTCCCCTTTTATTTTTATAAAATAACTCCACAGAGCTGTCTGACAGCACCCATGGAACACTGTTTCAGGGATGAGTTTCAACTACAGACTCTAGGTTAAAAAACCCACATAGGCTTAAATAAGTCAGTAGGGAAAATTAAAGTAAGTTCCAGAGGCAAGAACTGCTATGCATCAGATTTATATGACAAGTCTGGCCAAGAGAGAGAAGAACCTTAACAGTTTGCACAATGAGAGTCTGAAAACTGTTCTCTGGTGAAAGAATGATACATATCCCCTGTCTCAGATGTTCTTGAGCTTTAAAAACAGGAGATTTCAATGATTTCTGAGAAGTAAAAATCCTGATTTCCCTGGAGTGGTTACCTGAGAAGCAAGGCTGGACTCTGGCAAGACTTTGTGTGACCGCAGATATGAAACGAGGTTGGTCAAGCAAGGTTTTTTCTATTCCCCCAGGTCCAGCGTCCGTTATCCACCTGCCACAATGTCCCAGTGATTAATACTATTATTTCCAAACTGGCGCCTAAGGCAATCTAAGTATTAATTTAACTTGACACAATCACACCAAGTAATGAACCTTGACTGAATAAAGTCAAGAGTTAAATTCAGCTAAGATTTCTAAGATAGTGTACCTGGCTTTCTGCCATAGCTATAGTTCTCTACCATGGCAACTAGGCTGCAGATATCTGCAATATTAATTTCTCCCTAACAATTAGAGGTGATTATTGATTTTAAAACTTTGCATTCATGTATCTACTCATACACAAGTATTTTTAATCTTACCAATTTCTCTTTTCATTATTGCTGTTTCTAGCTGCCTCACTTTTTTTTTTTATAATTCTGTTTGAAGCACTGATCAGCTGTTTATGCTGGTGATTAGATACATAATAGCTGATTGCTTGTTTTGCATTGTAAGGTACAAAGCTGATTTTCTGTACCGAACTGTTTCTGGATGCTGCTGTTTACCCCAGTATATTTACAGCAGTTTGTTAAAAACAAAGACCACGCAGCTTCTGTGATGGAAAAGAATGTGTCAATTTATGGTTGCAATATCCAGTAAAAGGAGCCTTTGTTAAACTTCAGAGGGCCAGTACCTTGCTGAACTATAAACTGATATTTCTTCCATACTGGAAAGATGCAAGAGAAAGGAACTAAAACACCCAAAGTTATAAAAGGAAAAAATCAAAAGAGAAGAAGGCAGAAACAGATCAAAGGAACAAGAGACAAAGGAAAAGTGGTCAAGAGAGATTTTTCTTAAATTAAAAGATAAAGGAGTAAAGCAGCTTTAGTGGACAAAGCAATAAACAATAGGTAGATGTAAAGAGGAGAGCTAAGGAAGTGTGGGGGGGAAGGTATAAAAATGAAAAAGGAGGGTAAGAGTTGGAGACCATGGTTTTACAGTTAGTGTTGAATGTTTTTCCAGTAAGAATGACAAAATAACCCAATAGTTAAAGGCAGGTTATCATTAGACAGCCAGGGCATTAACCCAAACTAACCAGAGTATGATCAAAAATAGGGTAACATTATACTTTAGAAAAATCTTCAGTAAGTTAAAAAAAAAAACAAACCTCTTCTCTATATCCATGTCTACATGTTCTGAAAAGTTTTGGGAAACTCGTACAGGGTTTTCTATCGAATGTGAAACGAGTATCTGTG
This sequence comes from Gavialis gangeticus, assembly GCF_001723915.1. NCBI lineage: Eukaryota > Metazoa > Chordata > Crocodylia > Gavialidae > Gavialis > Gavialis gangeticus. The sequence continues at coordinate 28,070,427 of NW_017729026.1, forward strand.
CTTAGATCTCAAAAGGTACTCAGGCACCTAAGTCCACTGTATAACTGTCAGTAACACCCTCAAACCTGCTGTTCAATCCTGAAAATGTGTAAATTCCCTAGGTCGGGGTGGCCAACCTGCAGTGGACAGGTGCCACAAATGTCACAGGCAGCTTGTGTGACATGCAGCAGACTGGAGGGGGCTGGCAGCACAGTGGTAGGTAGTGCAAGAAGCACTGCTTGGATAAGAGAAAGGGATTGAATTGGCAGTTAGGGAAGGTGCAGGGCTAATTTGTGGCATGCCTGCCCAAAAGGTTGACCCCCTCCCACCCCGCTGTAGGTGCTTACGTTTTTACTGTAGGCAAATGGAAAGCTACCCAAGAATTGATGTTGCCATCGTAACTTAGAGCCCTGACTCATTCTGAAGCCCACAGATCTTGGAGCAGGTTTCTTGTCCATCTTGCCAATACCCTGAGATATTCATGAGTCCAAATACCACCCTAGAATAGCCTAATAACAGCAGGTTATTAGGCTACCACATTCTAGTGGAGTTTGTTAACCACTGGGCTATTAGCTATTTTAGGATGAATACACCAGTCTTTCCTGTTGCAATGTTTCCATGTTGTATACAGAATTAAACATTGAGAAAGAGAAAAAACTCCCTCTGTCCTAGCAGTTAGGGCACACACTTTGCATGGGAGAGGCTGAGTTTCAATTCCCTGGTCTAACAAATATTAATTTCTACAGAGTAGAACAGTACCAGCAAGAGAGATGCAGCAGAATACCAAATGACCAGGTGGACTGCATACTTACAGGGAATGTGTGTAGGTGCCTGGTCTTAATCAACCAGAGGAGAGATTTGAACCCAGGTCCATTTAGTTTGAAGTTTATGATCTAACCACTAGGTTCTTGGGTAGTCTGGACCAGGCTACGCTTTCTCTTGGGCTCTTTTTTGCAGACATCTCTAAACATTGAATTTGGGAGCTAAGATGGGTGCCCATCATTGGCCAGATGAATACTTAGGCACCTGTGTGCTGTTTTTCTCCACTGCATTTCACTCTTGGTTAGTATAAATAACTTTCTAGTCATCTGGATTCTGTGGACACCTTTCTAAAGCATCTCAGCAGCAGAGCACCTAAAGAGTTTGACCTCTGAGAACCTGGGCCATAGTGTCTGATCCAACGCCCCTTCTGCATTAGAAAGATTTCCATTGATTTTAATGGGCTTTGGATTGAACTCAAACACGCAGTCTGTTTTTTTCTTTCTAGCTGTACTGAGAATGGATTTGTTTACTCTGTTCTAACTGATTTGGCTGCAGAATCAGTTTTGCTGCATTAGTAATCTCTATTGCATTCCTGAATGAGCAAGAGTGCTTTGAAAGGAGAATGATTATCAGCCCTAAAAGAAAAATTGCAGCTACCCTATTTCTTCAAAATGTTTTTCTCACATTAATTTCTGGCCAGATGCTCCTACTACCCTCTTGTTGGCAAGACTGTTTAATCCAACTGGGTATTGATTTCTGCAAATATTTCAAATCTCTTGTCCAAGATATGTATAGATTTTCCTCCTCCTTTCATTTCTTTATTTACAGGTGCAAGGTTCTTACTGTCTCCTCTATAAATATGCTTATTTCCTTCTTCCACCCAACCAAATCTTATGTATATTTTTCTTATGGTGTAAGAAGTCTCTTGTGAATTATTTTTCCTTATAAATAGTATAGAGATTGCTAAAAAAAATGTAAATATTTCAGTGCATTAATCCCCACAAGTTCCATGAATCATAGTTTCATTGTTTCTAGGGTCGGAAGGGACCTGAGTAGATCATCTAGTCTGACCCCCTGCCATGGCAGGAAATAGTACTGGGGTCAAACGACACCAGCAAGGTGTTCATCTAACCTCCTCTTAAAAACCCCCAGGGTAGGACCCTGCACCACTTCTCTTGGAAGTTGGTTCTAGATTCTAGGCACCCTGACCGTGAAGTAGCGCCTCATGATATCCAGTCTAAACCTACCCTCTGCCAGCTTGTAACCGTTATTCCTGGTCACTCCTGATGGTGCTCGGGGGAATAGTGACTCCCCCAATGCCTGCTGATCCCCCCCTGACTAGGTTATAACAGGCCATTAGATCCCCCCTAAGCCTTCTCTTTTGGAGGCTGAACAGGCTCAGATCCCGTAGCCTCTCCTCATATGGCCTGCCC
>NW_017729026.1:28072865-28074921 GCF_001723915.1 Gavialis gangeticus
CCTTCTTTCCATTGGGTGTACACCTTCTTTTTAGCAAGGAGACATTCCCGGATGCTCTTGGTGAGCCATGGAGGCTTGTGTGCTCTCCTGCTCCCTTTGATCCTCGTTGGGATTACCTTCCTTTGGGCTTGGAGGATCATCTCCTTAAGGAGCGACCACTCTCCTTGGACATCCCAGATAGCAAGTACATTAAGCAGGCATATGAACAACTCTCTTATTCTGCATAAGATGGGTTTACAGTCTCAGCCTTCAGCTGTGCTATGTGAATTCTTGACATGCATGAGCTTTTACATGAAAAGTGAAATGTAGGGGCATATTAGGCATTGTTCAGTAGTCAGAGGAACAAGCTGACAGTCTTACAATGAAGAGATACCATTCAAAATCACATTACATTTTTGTGCTGATGTTCCACTATGAAATGAAACTGTCCTTTTTTGTGGTTTCACCAAAGAGCCCCCCACTTGTCTGCTACACAACGTCTTAGTTGGTTGACAGAGCCCTGAGATGGAGCTGGGAGACCTAACTTCTATTCCTGGTTATGCCATGATGTTTTGCATGACCTTGGCTTAGGTCATGCATGACCTTTGAATTACATTTTTGTGGCATTTCCCATCCCATTCATAGTTTTGTCCATTTAGATACTCCTTGCCTTGCAGTGCTTACTGTCTCTCTGGCGTGGCATGGCTCACAGTGGACACTGGGTCTGGATCAGTGCCTTCAGATGCTCCCATAATACAAACAGATAATTCTTCTCTTGCTCTCTTCCCCTTCCATCCCCTTTGAAAGGGACTATCCCCAAATAGCAGCCTCTTAATCAGTAGACCTACTTCCATATTCAGCCATCATGGGTTTGCTTTAGTGGCAAAAGCAAGTTTCCCCTCTAGTTATCTGAAGTGGTCCTCCAGTGCTAAAGACCAGTGGAGCAGCCACTCCTAGTCTCCTGGCAAGAGCTGCTCACTAAGTTCAACTGTGTTACATCTGTGCATCCCCATTAAAACTTCATATTGCATCAGTACTGCCCAAGAGGGGAGACCAGTTTCTCCATCTCTGGTACCAGCATGTTTAAGTACAAGAGTTGTATTATGGCCCGAGCAGTCCAGAGAATTCATTTCATGATGTAGAGAGACAGTAAGTACAAATTGTTGCATCACTTCTGTCAGTCACTTTTGAGAGAGCCATCTCAAGGGAGAGTACTGAGAATAAATACAACAGCTCAGCACTTGCAAATTCCAGAAACAAATAGTTCCAGAGTAATGCAATACAAATTGCCATCTTTAACAATGTAGCCAAGCTAAATTAGTGACGCATAGGATTCAAATCAAGATTGTCCTTGATGTAAAATTTCTCCCTGATAGTCAAAAAATGCCACAGTAGTTCAATGAACTGCATACCCAAACAATATGCAAATGTTTTGATGGCTTCTGACTCTGTCAAACCACCTTTTGTTAAGCATTCCTATCTCTGGTTCTTAAATCTCAGACTTACCAAAATAGAATCAGCTCTTTCTCAAGGTATTCTGCAATTTGATGCGTCTCTTGGTCAGTGAAATTATGCACTTAGGATCCCTCAGCTCTGTTAAGGTTGAACTCTTGGGCTCCTGAGAGGGGCAGATATTCAAAATGAATCAGCCTTATAACTATGTTGACCAACCAAGCTGACTCCAATTTATTATGTGGTTAATTAAAAAAAATATTAATGCTCACTTGTACTTCAGTTTATTTCCTTATTGGTGTGACCATTCAACCCTGTGCATGCTGTGGAAAACTTCTATAATGAAGAATCATGCTGACAGAATAAACCAGGTAGGTCAAGACTTGACTTTGCTCCTTTATGTCTGGCTTCAGACAATTGCCCTAAATATTTTTTTTTAAATGTTTTAATGCCTTTCCTAGAATAATCTGATATATAATGCATAGATCATATCACATTATATCATATAGCATATCATGATGTATGATGATATTATACATATATAGTATATATATTTACATATGCACAACTACGCCATGTAACATTTAATTTCACAAAAGAAAGGCTCTCCTCCCTCCCTCCCTCC
>NW_017729026.1:28088768-28092013 GCF_001723915.1 Gavialis gangeticus
CACACACACACACACACACATACATACATATACATACATACAAACCATCATTTACTTTGTATTCTTCTAGCAGTTACTGTCTTTAAAACCTCTATGTTTATAGGAATTTCATTAAATGGATGTATGTGACCATTAAGTTGTTTGATGCAATATTGTATTCACAACAGGAAATAATTTGCATTCCAGTGAAAATGAGCATCCCCAAGTGGTTTGTCAGCATAAAGAATAATAACCAGCTGAACTGAAAGAGGCTTTTAGTCATGATAATGCCTGATTGTATGCAGATTAATTTAGGATTTTAATTGTTTGGTCTCACACTGTTTGCTTGGTAAACTTCTAAAAAAGAAAATAAGTGAATGCATGAACATCTTGTTTATACAGTAAATTACAGGATGCAAGAGTGGGACGTGGGCTGAGTTGAATTTGTTAACTACATTAAAGAACACACTAATATTTTGGAGGGAAGGAAGGTGATAGTTTATATCTATATGTACTAGCTCGTTTTGTTTTGTATATTGTACTGTGAATAGTATTATATTTTGTACACTGCAGAATTGTACTCCAATTGTGCTATTTTAAAATCGTTACTGCAAAGTTGCATGTATTTAAATGCACATACACACATGCACGTGTGCACACACATGCAGAGTCATGATTGCCCATGCAGGACAATCTAGCTTATAGTATTTTTAAGGGACTGAATACCCCATTGTCCAGAGGCCTTATAAAATGTACTGTGCAAGTCCCACTTAAAACAGCATACAATCTTTGACACAGGAATGGATTTTACATAAATGTAAATGTAGAGGAGAAAAAGAAGGGATTTTTACCACATATTGCTGCCTTGCTGGGTGTACCGTGGTGGGAAAAAGCACTTTTCCCTCCATTTGTTAGATTCCGAATTATTTGCCTCTTATCTATCTCCTTTTTCTGGAATAGAAGCCTGGAGAATTCCAGTGCTATGGGCATGGCATGTAAGAGTGTAAGTGAAACTTGATTAAGTGAAAGGGGAAGGGCTTTTTTCTTCACCCAACCTTTCTACAATTCTCTCATTTTTGTCAACACTAAATTTAAATGCACTAGAGAAAACTGAATTTCAATTTCCTCATATTTTTTAAAGTGAAAAGCAGTGGACAGGAAAACACTGCCATCCTCCTCCTCCCCCTGCCTTCAGGTGCTTGTTTCATTACAGAAAGGGGGAGAGAGGGAAGGCTTAGGTGCATTTCAGTTGGTTAGTAGAAATTCCTTGGATTCTATCTGTACATTTCCATTCCATTTTATGTAAAATATCGCTAGAAATCACAGCCTCCAATTAGATCTGGTCAGAAACTCTTGCCAACTCTTATGCTTAGCATTTGATCCAGAAATAGAGTTTTAAACATATTAGGAAAGGGTTAGTGAACTAGAAGTGCTTTTAACAGAAATTTGACTCTGAGACCATAATCCAAAGAGAGTGAGACTTTGTGCAATTTTTCACCCACTCCAGAATTTCTAAAACGGCTTTTCCCTTCTTGCTCTATTTTTTGCAACAAAGTTTCAGCAGCCTCACAATCCCCAGAGATGAGTGAGGCCTTTTGATCATGTATGTCAGCTTCAGTACTGTTGGAATGAGATTTCAGCCGCTTCTCTCTGTAACAGAGGACTTTTAAAGGGCATGATTTTTTTTCCCTCCTTCTGGGTCATTGGGCTCTGGTTGAGGGGAGGGAAGCACAGAGAATTAAGACAGTACTGCTTTCGTACTGAATTTCTCCCTTTCAGCATGGGGTGTTCATTATGCAGTGGTCCCTGATGATACCATATATTTACTTAGCCTATCTCTGTCTCTCAAGCATCCTTTCCAGCCTTATGGCTTTTCCAGTAGCTCTGGACCATAAGAGCACATCTGATCCCACAAAATTTCCCATGCCTTCTTTTCCTGCCTTCCACATCCATGCATCCCTATCCCTTTATTTCTTTTCTCTCCTTCTCTACCTCTCTTAATCCTTTCCCTTCCATACTTCCTTGCCATTTCTAGTATGACTGTAGTAGTGCCAGTGCTCAGAACTGCTGAAAAGCAAATCCTGTGCATCTCAGATTGGATATTAATTTAAACAGGAACAGATTGCACATTGGGGAATGCATGCTTTTGTGCATCCAAAAGCAGAGATAGGCTAAGATATTGATTTCTAAATGGTGTGCTGCAGCGCACTAGTGTACCACAAGAGCTGCAGATGTGTGCAGTGAAAAATTCTACTTGGGTAGTAACAAATATGGTCCGTGGGGCTCCCCACAGACCTGGAAATTTGCTGTGGAGGTGAAGGTGATTAACACTGCCACTGCTCTCCCACTGCCAAATTTCTAGGCCCCATGAGGCAGGATGGGGCTCCAGCCCCATGCAATGGGGTTGGGGCCACAGACCAGATCCACCCTCCAAACCAACCTAGTGCTGCCCATCTGTCCCATGAGGCCAAAAAGTTGGGCACCACTGTGCAAGTCTTGCATGATGTAAGTCTCACCCTTTCTGGGTATGAGTGGAATGTGCTGCCAATTTTTAATCCAGAAAAAATGTGCCCTAGGTATCAAAATGTTGAGAAACACTGTGCAGCCAACACACAGATCTGCCTATGGGAGGTTTAGATCTCAGTATGAGTCTGAACTTTCCAGCTTGGGCCATACTTTCTAGTCTAAAAACATTAAGTATGAGGGCATGAAGGGCTCAGGCACTCAAGACAGAGAGTTATAAAAGTTGTATAACTAGTTGCATAACTAGTTCCATAATTGGCACACCTTTAGATTTTAGGCCTTCAGTCCTGAAGGGTCACAGGTATCTTAATCACTCCATGAGCTCAGTGCCATTTGCAAGTACTCAGAATATTGAAGGGCCAAGCCACAAATGAGGCTTGATGAAATGTCTCAAAGTTACTCACTCAAAGTGCAAGAAGAATACAACTGTTTTTGTCACAGCTTCAGAACATAGTAAGAACATAACAGAAAAACTGTCAATTCCTGGGTCAAACCATAGGTCCATCTTGCCCAGTGTCCTGTGTCACACAGTGGCAGAAAGTAGATGCTGAAGGGGAGAGTGAATTGGGTATGACCAGGGTTTTTTTTCCCACTGTTCCTCTTTTGCTTGCAGACTCCGCCATTTAAGGTCTAGGAAGTTCTCATTCAGACGCTGTATCCCTAACTCCCATGCTCAACAGCTACTGATGTGCTTTTCCTCTAAGAATGTGTCCAATCCCTTTTTGAATCTGGCTAAACTGTCA
>NW_017729026.1:28092024-28096120 GCF_001723915.1 Gavialis gangeticus
TCCAATCCCTTTTTGAATCTGGCTAAACTGTCAGCTTCCCCAACATCTGGTGGCGATGAGTTCCACACTTCCATACTAGAGCTGTCCACAATCATCTCACACAGAGATAGGAAAGGAATCGGTAGAGTTTGACTGATTTAACTTCCTCTAATTTAACCCTCATTCCCCCCACCCCAACCCCAGACTCTCCCACCCCAAGAGAGATGGATTTTAAACCAAATCCCTTGCACAAGCATACACAATAGCTCTCTACAAAGACACCAATGCTCAACTGGGGATAGGTGAACACCTATCTGCAGGAAGGCAGCCACAACTTGGGGTTGTTTGTACAGTCCCTTCCTCTTCCAATCCTACTCATTTGGTTAGGTCAGCTGTGTGTGATTTGCCTTCTCCACCAGGGGAGCTGAGCATCTCTCTCTTTAGGTGTGTCTACATGTTGCCATATGGCAACATTGCCATGGCACTGTGCTTTAGTACTTTTGGAAGTACTAAAGCACGGCGCAGTATGGGTGGTTACATGGCTGTGTGGTAGATTTCACGGCTATGTCACCATAGTGGTGCGCTATAACCTGGGGAGCATGCCACTATGGCGATATAGCTCGTGATCATGTGTAGACCTATGTGATTGCTATGTTGCTGTAGCATGCCGTAAGGCGACATAGCATGTTTCTATGTCACCGTAGGGCAACATGTAGATGCACCCTCTATGTACCTTCTTTTCTCTTCACCATTTCACAATTCCTCTTCCTCTCTCCTAAACCCCCTTATCATAAACACAAGTATTAGAGTTAAATCATCCTCCCTACAATGGCAAAGTGAGGGTCACAGAGAAAGCATGTGAATTTGCCCACACCTAGCAATGGCAGCAAAATATTCAGGTTCTCTCCTCCTGCCCTTCTTGAGCTGGTACTTGCCCGATCTCCTCAGCAGCAGCCGAGCTGTAAATCTGTTCCATGTTTTTAGTATATGCGTATGTGCAGTTCAGGGAAGGCTATTCTGCTGATAGCCTTTGCATTTCATCCCCAAGTCTAAGCATACTCTCAATCTGCGTGACCCACACAGTACAGGCAGCGGAAAGGCCCTCTACTGTTTGTCTTGCTCACAAAACCAGTTTTCTTTCAGAATTAAGTCCTTCTGTCAGGCAATCAGTAAATGTAGGCTCCCCTTTCCTCTCTCACACACTTTCCAGCACACTCTCGGTTTGCCCAAGAGATTCTATTTATTTATTTTTCTATTCAGCATTTTTGTTTGGGGGCTGAAAAACATCTTTTTAACAAGCCCGCAAGGCATACACAGGAAGATTTCCTATTAGAAGCACTGCTGAGAGCTCATGGCTTGAAAGTGTAAAGATTCAATCAGTATATTGTAAGTAGCTCTGATACATGCTTGCTGTTATATCCTGGCAGCAAGCATTTTATATAATGGAGGAATGGTGGTGAAGCTTTATAATTATCCATATAAGTTCCTACCTTCTTCCCCAACATCAGCCTGGTTGCCTGTGCCCCTCAGGGAGCACAGCCCAAAGCAGCAGGGTGAGGAATCAGGAGCCTATGGTCTGTTCCCCCTCAGAGTTTTATTACTTGGAGGGCTGAAGCAGTTTTTAGTTGCAGGCAAAGACTACAGAAAGGAGACAATGGATCAGTGTGTCCTCCCAGCTGCCCAGTTTATGCTGCCTTCCCTGCCCCAGCCATGCAGTTTCTTAGCTGCTCTGGCCATTTCCAGCAGAGGGAAGGTTACTGTCCCCACATCCCACCGTAGGGCTCTCAAAGTTTCCACCTGGGACTTCTTCCAAGCCTAGACAATTCTGAGGAAAGTGCCTGCGGCTGCTCTCTCTTCCTGCATTGCCTGGGGAGCACAGCACGGAAGAGACTGTCGAGACCCGTGGTTCTCAACCTTTTAGACCCAGGCAACCCTGGGAAAATGCCAGCTCTTTGCTTTCACTCATTTCTTGACTACAGAAAAATAATAGAGCAATTCTTCTGCTGCAAAAAAACTGTAGGCTACAGCAGGGCAAAATGTTCTTGACACTATGGATTAATATTGGAAATCCCTGGGTTTACCTCATGAATCAAGTATAGGGGCTGGCTTGCTTAACAATGCTAATATTGCGCAGCACCCTACAGCACCTTGAAAAGAATCTGCAGCATCTCAGGGTGCCATGCACCCTGTTGAGAAACACTGGTCTAGACTCTCAAGTTGAATCTGTGTCATAGCATCTTTCAGCTTTAGAGCAATAGGCAAGCATGACAACAATCTCATGGGTAAAGCACTGTGAATGAGAACTGAGTTCAGGCTGGGACCCCATGGCTGAATTCTGGGGAAAGCCAAGTCCAAACTCTCAAACTTGAGTCCTGAACTAGGTCGAAACTGGAATCCATTTCCCCCTTTCCCACCCATCCACACAAGCAAAGCTGGCAAATTTTGGTGATGTCCTAAAACCCCTTGGTTCAAATCTATTTCTGCTGGTAAAGTCAACCCCTTTGCTGGAAACACAGATCTGAGATCAATAAAGGAACTGGTCTCAGCTGTAGCATAATGTGCAGTAGGCAATTGGGGCACCAGCCCCACACACCCACTTAGAAGGGGCATATGAACAGCAGCAGCCACCATCCCGGTGCATCCAGCAGCCACAGGCACCACTGCCAGCCCAGGCCTTGCAACTACCACCATCTGGGGCCCAGGCCCTGGCTATTCCACCTCTGAAGCTCAGTACATACATTAGCCTGACAGTGCTAATGCTCAAGGTCTTCTCCCATTAAAGCAAGCAAGGGTTGCATCACTAATGCAAGACCAGAACTTGGTCTCACCTGTACAGTTTAAACAGTTTAACCCTTATGTATTTCTTCTCTATAGCAGACTATAGCTGGACATAGAAGTGATAACACCCAACCTGGCTCTTACATAGTGCTTTTCATTAGTACATCTCCAAGTGCTGTGTGGAAGGTCAGTATCATTATTTTCCTTTTGAAAATGGAGAAACTAAGTGATGGGTGGAAAAGTGGCTTGCCCAAGGTCGACCAGTGGCAGAGCCAGGAGAAGAGTCTCCTGGTCTCAGACCAATGCTTACTCCACTAGTCCTGCTGCCTGCCCCTTCTGTAATTCCAGTGCCTCGTAGTGTTCTTCCTGTCCAGACTGAAACTGGATACTTTCCTGTTTTTGAGTGATGTGGGAGGCCTCCAAGCCTCATGCTGCACCCTTTCTTTTTCATTTCTTTACTCACCAGCATGACTGCTAGTAAAGACTCCTCAGTATTGACCTGATCCCTGTCTCTGTGAGCAGACCTTCTAAAGTCTGGTGAATATTTCCTTGCACCGCTTAGAGTTAAAGATGTTTAACATTCCCATTTTGCAGCAGGGAATTGGGGAACAGACCACCAGAATGAGTGACCTGCTTAGTGTCATGAGAGAAGTCTATGGCAAAACCAGAAGTCAAACCCAGACCTCCCAGTGCACAGCCCTGCCCTTCAATGGCAGGAACATCTTCCCTCACACACAGAAACATTTGTAGGTTCACACCCCAAGTGACCTGTGATCTCCAATCCAGACTAGCTATACATACACAACTCTTCCCTGCCTTAACTCCATTAACTGTTAGACTCCGAGAGCAGCAAGAGATGCGTGGGTGAAAGCCCGCTGTGCCCCTGCTCCCCCGAAGCTCCTCAGAGACCCCCCAGCAGCTGAAGAGCCCCCCGCTGACCCCCAGCACAGCCAGCAGTAAGCAGGGCCTGTGGTGGGAGGGGGTTAACCCTTAGAGAGTGGGAGGAGGCAGCTGAGTGAAGCCGGGCTGGGTCTCACCCCACCTAGGCCCCTACTTTGCCCAGCCCCCCAGGGAGCCACGTGAACAGGCTGTACAAACAGGCGCCCTTGTCTGCCAGTGCATGAGTTAGTATGGAGTTCACTCAGGAGGGCGTGTGGGAGGGCCTGAGGCCCTGCCTGTGAGCTCCTCAGGGTAGACAGTCCCAGCCATAGCCAGCCTACCAGTGGCATAATGCGGATGGGCACGTGCCTCCCCCCTCGGGTCCCCTCGGGGTCTGCGCCCCCCCCCCCGGGCTCCTCAGAGACCACCACCCAGATGGAGCCCATGGTTCTGGGCTCCA
>NW_017729026.1:28096207-28097184 GCF_001723915.1 Gavialis gangeticus
CTGCATGACATCAGGGACTGTGAGCAGGAGATAGACTCCTACTGCCAGGCCCTTCTCCCCCGGGAGCCGGAGGGTAGACCACCATCTCCCTCCAGGACAAAGGAGGACTTCGGGACCTCCCACTCTGTCCAGTCTGTCCAGTCAGGGGCATGGACCAAGGTGGTCAATGGCCCTAAGGCCCGCTGCACCAAGGCCCCTGCCCCGCTGGAGCTTAGCAACAGGTACGCACCTCTTGCAGCCCCAGTAGAGCCTGCTGAGTTGCCAGCTCCTGAAGGCAACACAGGCCCCACTGCAGCTACCATCCCTGCTCTCCCTAAGACAAAACGTAAAGTGTTTGTTGTGGGAGACTCTATCCTGAGGGGGACTGAGGCAGCAATCTGCTGCCCCGACCTCTTAGCCCAGGAAGTCTGCTGCGTCCCAGGGGCCCGCATATGAGACATTGCAGAGAAGATCTCTAAGCTCCTCCAGCCCATGAACCACTATCCCATGCTCCTTATTCATGTGGGTACCAATGACACGGCTCAGAGCACTCCCAACTGGGTCATGAGGCACTGCAGGGATTTGGGACCGGGGCTAAAAGGTCTGGGGGTGCACGTAGTGTTCTCGTCGATCCTCCCAGTCTTGGGGTATGGGCTGAGGAGTGAGAGGAGGATCCAGGTACTGAACCAAAGACTGTGGTGCTGGTGTCATTGGGAAGGCTTTGGCTTCCATGACCACAGCCCGCTCTTTGGTGAGAGAGGCAGTGAGCTGCTGGGAAGGGATGGCCTCCACCTCTCTTGCCTGGGGAGGAGGGTCTTCTCAGCCAGACTGACTGACCTGCTCCACTGGACTTTAAACTAAGCCCACCAGAGGGACAGGGGGACTATTGCCACTGCTGGCCCGCTGAGCAACCCTTGTAAAGCCAGCAGGCCAACTCGTCCTCCTGCTCAGTGCAAACAATTATGATGTTATAGGGATAACAGAGACCTGGTGGGACT
>NW_017729026.1:28098186-28106380 GCF_001723915.1 Gavialis gangeticus
CCCTTCCAGCGCTAATGTCTATGAAATCTATGAAATCTAACTTCCCAAGTTTTAACAGCCTATGAATTTACTGCTGTTTCAGATGGGAAATGCCTATTGAACCTTTCCTTCTCCACATGCAGGGAATAAGAGCCAGCAGAGGACAGTAGATCTACATTCAATAGTAGCATGTATAGAAAATCCACTCAAGTCAATCAGTCCCAAGGCCACTGTAACCATTAGGGCATTTATGCATGTGCTCCAGGAGTGGAGGCAGGCGAGTGGCGAACTTTAATTAGAGCGGCTCCAAGAGTTGGTCTAACTAAAGCACCTGGAGTGTCTTGTGTATCAGTGTCCCCACACTTAAAAATGGCAGCAGAGGTGCTTTAATGAAAGCTTGTCAAACAAGCTTTAGTTAAAGTGCCCCGCTGCCATTTTTACACATGGGCACACTGATACACAAGATGCTGGAGTCCCTCAGAGTGTGGTAATTACCACACTCCAGCAGACTCAATTAATAAAGTTTGCTCTGATGTGCTGTAATTACAGTGCATTGGGGCAGCCTTGCTGCTTGTATATAGGCACCCTTAGATGCTTTAACAACCCTTCTCCACTCCATCCTGTGTTTCACTAAGTTTGTGCACTCTGTCAGTTGAAGCCCCATCCAGTCCTTGATATTGGTTCCCCAGCTCTTCTTGGGTCTACCTCTTTTTCTCTTTCCCTCCACAGTGCCCTGCACAGCACCTTGCATTATGGTGTTGGCACTGATAGAAAACATCCACCAATTCGTCTATTCTACTATCTTATTTTTATTGTATTCTGAACATCCAATGGAAAGAGAAATGATGACTTTCAAAACATGTCTGCTTTTTATTTTACTACTTACTGTGCAAAGGCTGTTTCATGATCTATTTGGTTCCTGTTGTATTTTATTTGTGAGTGTTTGACCAGGCAATCTGAGTGTTGTTAAGAGGCAATGGAGTAACAGGTTTCAGATTCTACAGAAGGTCTCTGCTGGTGGCTTGCTGAGAGAGCAGGTGGGGTATTACAGTGTCTCTCAGCTGGCTGCTCGCTTGTGCTAAAAGTAATTTACTTCCTGAGTTGGGATGAGCCTATTTTTTGTATGGGTTTTTACAAATCTGTCACAGGTTTAAGCAAAAAAGACAGGTGTCTGAATAGGACCAGGCAGCATTTGCTAAAGTGAAATTATACATCAACAGGTGGCAGCATTTCTCTGCTTCTTACAAGACTGCCACACTAGCGAGGTCCTGGAAGCATGTCTTCAAATTTACCAGGAACATGTCACAAATTATAAAAAGTTTCTCAGCTGCTTTAGGCTCACAGGAAAAACATGTTTTTCCCTTACAGAGCAGTTTCTACAACTTCTTTTGTGCTTGAGTTTGGTCTCAAGCACCTTCATCTTCTTGGCTCTTTGTTTCAGCTGTTTTCTTTTCCCTAAAGGAAAGATGCCAGGCAAGGAGAAGACACAATAGGTGCCAAACATGTGCACAGAGGACATGAGAAAGAACACTGCCCAGAGAACTGGGACTCTGAAATCTGTTACTTTAAAGATCAGGACTTGAATTAAAATATCTTCATTTTTGACCTACTCAACCAAGGCTCAGAGAGTTAGCTCAGCAATCCCACAGATTCATGTTAACTAGAATTCTCACTATTGTTGGGACATCCTTAGATAAAGGGAGGGGAAATTGCAGATTCAGGGTCAGCTCCACACTTTTTCTTGGCTGTTTCCTGCAGGCAGTTACTACAGTCCTAAATCTACTTGGGCATACTATGCACCATTCAGCTTGTCCGCAGGTCCTTTTTGATCCTGCCACAACACTGGTTAAGCAAGTCACCTGCAGCTGCCAGTTCACATGAAATACCATGCTGAAACCATCAGAATATGGAGACCATCACAACACATTTTGCCTTCTCCTTTTCCCCCCAGTGACCTTATGTACATGTTGAGGAGGAAAGGAGCCAGAGGTAGGGAGACTGCTGTAGTTCCACCACAAGAGAGCACTCTTGGAGCAGATGTGTAGTTAGCTACCACCACCATGCGCATCTTCTCAAAAGAGAAAGGAGCAGAGACACTTAAAACAACTCCATCTGCAACTGTTCAGTCAATGACAAGAAAGGCAGCTGCCTATTCTCAAATACTTACACAGATGCTCACCTCATTGTCAATAAACATTTATTGACCAGTGAAACCAGCACAGCCCACAAACCATATAGGACTGATCAGGACTGGCTTCAGACACTGCTAAAATTCTTAACACCATCTTCCCTATATCCTTCTCTGTAAAAGAAAGCAGGTGTCATATGCTGGATAACAAGAATGTAAATGTCTGGCGGTGGCTTTTTCAGCAAACAATGGGCAGGCACCCAGGGCCAGCTTAACACATAGGCAAACAAGGCACATGCCTAGGGCCCTGAGCTCTGCAGGGGGCCTGGCCCTTCGCTCTGTGCTGGCAGTGCAAATAACCCTGTCCACCTCCCTTCCCTTCCCTTCCCTTCCCTTCCTCTCTGCTGGCCTTGCCACCATGGTGGCTGCTTGCTAGTGGTGGCTCTGATCCCCGTTCCCTGCAGGCAGCAACACCGCGGTGGGGAGGAGGGGTCTCAACTGGCTCAAGGCCCACAAGTTTGTTTGCCTTAGGCCCACTAAAGGGTTAATCTGGCCCTGCAGGTACCTTTCTCTTGGGAGAAGCTGCCAATCTGCCCTCCTGACAAAAGGCATTGCCAGTCTTCCCCCCAAAAGCATCTACTGTCACTCTGAGGCAGAGGGTTTACCAAACTATGTAGCTCTCAGACCAAGCTCTTTGAAGAACTGGTGGAAGCAAGAAAACATATCTTTGTTTCCCACACCCCTATGGAACAGGATTTCAAAAGCCCTATATGAACCAGCTGTTTGTGTTCAAACCAGGACTTTCACTACTCTGCATTTACCATCTTCCCTCCTGCTTCATCTTTGTCAGACCATTTACCTATCAAATGCTAAAGGATGCAAGGAAGATGGTGACTGTCTGCCGACATAGTGAGTGTGCTATAGTGCTCTGCTAGGCCACTGACAGAACATCCTGTCATCAGGAAAGTACTTTTCTCTGAGCATCCAAAACCAATGGGATTCTGTTGGCATTCCCTTTCTCTTGGTCCTTCACACTAGTATTAACATGGAGTGGGTGAGGGTTGGCTTAAGGCAGAGAAAAATGTTCATCCCTCTTACTATTGGAACAAAACCAAAAGCAATATTTGGTGTATGCTGTGCTAGTAACCACCTGGGAGAGGCCCATAAGTTGCATGCACATTGTGAGTTCCTGAGCTATTCCCAATGAGTATTCATTCAGATGGCCACTTGAGTATCAGGGAACAGTTGGTAGTGAGGTTAGTTTGACACTAATGCCAACACCAAAGCATCAAACTCAATCAGTTCTCAGGACTCCAAGAGGCAATGACACAACTTGCCTGTTCCCCACCCCCTTTCTAGCTTCACCCCAGGACTAGCACACTTAGAAGAAATGCTCTGTCAGGTCCAGGTTTAGCTCTGGTGACCTCCTGAATTTGAAGTCAGATGCAACCAGCACAGCTAAACCATTTCCTCTGCCATCTCGCAATCAGTGTGGAAGGAGTTACCCAATTGAAGACAACTGTGTTAATAAGAAGGCTCTGTGGCAGCATCCAGCCAGATTTGTAATATGTCCCAAATCCTCTCTGATTAAGTCAAGGATGGCAATAACTTTGTTAGCTGCAGATCTTGTACTTGAGAGCCTCAGAAAGCTGTATCCACCTGACTGCCAGTGCTTTTGACTGTCTGGTCTCTCACATGTGTACCAACCCCTAAATGTTTCTATCAGCATCTAAAGAAGGACGACTCTCCTTGGAGAGTTTCCCTATGTTTCTCTTATACTGTTTTAGCCCCCAGCTTCGTTTCCAGTACTGACCACACTGCTACTGCTTCTCAGCTGGCTGTCACGATGCATGTCAGCTGCACATTTCTGAGAGTACCGCTGTTCCCCCTCTGAATATTCAATCTCCAAGAAGATTTACAAAACAATGTAATGTAAATTATGTCATCTCGGGGGATAGTACCATTAAAATGAAGTCTTATAATTAGCATAAATTGTACATAACTTATTTTCTTCAGTACCTATTAATAATGAGAACTTAAACCAGGCAGTCTGTGCATTTCAAAACTCTCTACACATGCAAAGAAACTAGACATGCCAGGTCCAATTACCTAGTACTATACCATTTCTCCTTCTCACCCACTCAGGGTGCCAGGGAGGCAATGTTCAGTGTAAGCACAACCTGCAGCCTGCTTTATCTTCTGAAGATTTCAGAGATGTCTTTATTGCCAGTTTTAGTGCTCACTGAAAGAAAATACAGACGTTGTAAGATGCTCCTAGGTACAATGTAGAAAGACTCAGCAAATGACTTGTGTTCAGCTCTAGAAATGCAACTCAACTAGTGCTGTGGCTTATCAGCTTTTACAGACCCATAACCGTTCTCACTCACACAAGCAGCACCATGTGAAGAAAGGGTTTCAGGACCAAACCAGAACAGCCACCATGCAGCCACCATGTCCCCTACAGTTACCCAGAAAGCTTTGCTCAGCTTTGACTCAGAATGAGTTTGGCTAATGCAACGCAAGATGGGAAGTCAGCACAAAACCTGAAGACTCTGACTTCTAAAAACCCACTGTTCTTGGCCCTTATGTTTGCGGTCATTGTTTTGACTTAATATTTTCTGCTAGCAAAGTGGAGACAAAGGTGAATATTAAAAACCTTAATAGCATGGAGTTATATACAGCAAAGGAAGTGGAATGCCAGAGCTCTTAACATAGACAAAACTGAGCTCTTGAAATCAAAGTATTTAGCACAATGTTACTTTTTCCAGTAATTTTTTATTTAGGAATTTTAAAAAAATGCTGTCTGCTTACATCGTTCTCATGTCTACAGCATCTAAGCATTTCATAGGAGTTAGTATGTTTGTCCTAACAGTCCTCCTGTCAGGTAAAGATGTAGTATTATCCCCATCTGATGATTCATCCCTGTGAAAAAGGGCCAGCTCATATACACCACTCATGGCTGTCTGCGTAGGGAAACTTGGGAAAGGGAATCCAAATTAACTAAAGGTGTGAACTGAAAGTGAATTAGTTTAGCAGCATTAAATCACTGTGTAGAATGTCTTAGGTGACCTTGCTTCATTTTAGATTAATACACTTTGGAAGTGAATGGAAATGTAACAAGTTAAATCAAACAGAGGCCACGTTAATTCTGAATAAAAGTGCCCATCCATTGGGCTAATGAAGTTTAGGTAATCTACTTTAAAAATTAATCCAGATTCATTTTCCTGAATGTGCTTATGTAGATGAGACTTTCATGCCCTGCTCTGATGAAGTAAGTGGTCTGTAAACCCTGTGATAGCCCTTTATACAGGAAGAAATTGAACAGAGACAGCTTACACAATTTTTTCGAAGTCACATAGATGAGCCAATTTGAATTAGTCAAAGTCTGTAGCCAAGGCAGAAACTGAACCTCTGACTGATTTAGTGGCAAAAGCATCCTTCTATCTGGGAAGAGCAAGCCATTAGCTATTTCTAAAGTTCACTTCCAGCTAAATGTACAGTCAGTCTATCATGAGCACCTCAGTTCTACCATGTATGGCATTAGCAAAGGTGTAAGTATATCTCTGCTTTCTTCACAGTCTGGAATGACAATTATTTAGTGTGCACTGCTCATGTACATTGATTATTAGCCTTACCATTAATATAGTTCAAGAAATTCCTCAAGTTCAAGATGCAGGATATGCTGGTAGGTATTGCTCAGTATCTGGGATCTTGAAATCTCTCCCCCACTTCTGAGCATGAAGTCTCTCTTTGGGTACAGAAGAAGCAGCTGCCACAGACTTTTGTAAAACTTGTGTTCCAGAACAAAGCCAGGTAGGAGACAATTTATTCCATCTCATGAAGATTTGGGGGAATCCTGCTCTATATTAGGAAGAAACTGAGACCTTTCAAAGGTTTGAGAGAAAGAAATCAGTATCTCTGTGGCTAGGGCACTCATCTAGTGCACAGAAGATCTGGTCCAGGTTCCTTCTGCTCTATCCAAGTTAGGCCAAGGACTTGAATGTGGGTTTCATATTCAAGGCAAATGCTGTAACTGTTGAGTTGTTCTAGGGCTGGGGCCTTTTCTCAGTTTTGCTTAGTGGACCCATTTAATTTTGTATAAAAATATTCATGGCAATAGCATACAGACTTGAACCTGGGTTTCCCACATTCTAGGCCCTCTCTCTTGATCTGTTCCATATTCACCTGTCTTTACAAGGTGAAACAGCTCCCAAATGGAAAGACTGGGTGAGCCCAAAACCTAAATAACCACTAGGCAGAGAGGGCACTTAGCTGGGATATAGGAAACTGAGGTTCAAGCCCATGGTTTGACTTGAGCAGAGCTGGAACCCAGTCTTCCACATCCCAGGTAAGTATTCTTAACATTGGACTGTTGGCTCTTCTGGGGTGTATTATGTCCTTTCCTTGTTTCACTGGAATATCACCAATCCACTCTGCTCTTACTTAACTTAAGTGAGTTAAAAAGCTTTTGATAGTTCTACCCTCATGTGCTTAAATATGGATTCAGGAGCCTGAAGGCAGGCTTCTATTTCTGGAAATGTTGGTCACATAGCTATTTTACATTTTGATTTAATTTGCATTCATTACTGAAAAATAGCAAATGATTATTTAAATGTTTTCATTTAAAGAAATCTGGCTGAAATTTGGTGAAGGATCTTTGAATATCAGTATCCTTTATATTCATAAATCCTTGGAAGAAAATGTGCCTTTATTTGCTCCTTGAGAAATGATCCATTGATTCTCAAACACCAATTCTTAAGAAAATTAATCAAGTTAAAATAATGAGCAGCAGTATAACCAAGGGAGGAGCGAGCAGGGCACCAGGTCCAGATGTCATCTTAGGCAAGGCCCAAAAATAGCAGCTGCCACTGCTGCTGGCCCAGCTCTGCCTCCAGCAGTAGTGACCCAGTCACTGCTGCTGCCATGAGCATCACTGCCACCCAGGGCACAGAACTGTCAACTCTGCCTCTGATAATGAGCATTATGGTGACACACACAGACTAGCACATAAAAGAAACCGCTGGGCCTTTATTCATTAGCTAACCTGTTACAACTGGAGTCTGAGCACCTGGTAGAAGCAGACAAAGTAGATGGAAAGGCATTCACAACACTGTGGGGAAGGTTGGTGAGAAGAAGAGGGAAAGAGCCTAACTGGGTGACTTGAAAGATGCCAAAATTGTGTGATGGGCTGGCTGGCAGTGACCTAGCCCAGGGGTTTTGAAGGGGTAAAAGATGATTGGAGGACTTGAGATTCCCTTTCCGTACCAATCAGGCTGCAGAGACTCACCCTCCGTGTCTCCTGATTGGCCCCTTGGGTCACCTGGAGGGGAATAAAAGGGGCAGCGTGCCTGACTCAGGGGAGACAGGTGAGGGACCACAAGGAAGGAGCTTCAAATTGCTGGCAAGAGCTGAGCCAGGAGCAGTTGCCTCAGAAGAGCCTAAAGGAGCAGGACCTGCAGGCAGCAGTTGGACCCTCAGCAGTGCAGTGTGCGGCTGGCAGGGGAGGCTCCCCACTGGGCTCCAGGACCCCCGAGGAGAGGCTGTAGCCAGCAGGAGAGGTCCCCAGCTCCAGCAAGGATCTGAGCAGCAACCTGGGAGGGTCTCAGCTCTGCTTCCAGATCCTTCAGGCTAGGCAGCTTGATGTGGGGCTGGGGCTCCAGGAAGGTCAAGACCCTAAGCAGGCTGAAGCAGTGGTGGCTGTGTGGCAGCTGTTCTGCCCACCACGTGGGAGATCTGTGTTCAAATCCCAGCTGGGGTGACTTGGGGTAAGTGTGCTAACAAGAAGCAAGTCTTTTGCAGTGGAAAGGGGCCATTGTGTTTTCCCCCCTTTCTCCCCCTCTAGGTACCTAGGCCCTATGTTTTCTTGTTATTTGACATTTTGTATTTTGTGCCTTTTTATATTTCACAAACCCGTATTGCTTGTTCTGCTGTTTGTGTTTTATATATTGTTAGCTCTGTCTTTTTTGTCAATAATTGTAAGTGTCTAACAAAGTGTTTTTGTTGAATCCTGCCTCCTCGGGGCATTGTAGTGTCCCCTATACCCCCTGGTTTATACTGGTTATAGTTTCATAGTTAGTAGGGTCGGAA
>NW_017729026.1:28107129-28113199 GCF_001723915.1 Gavialis gangeticus
GGGGGGCCTGATCTGGTCCCTGCTCATGAAAATGGAGGCAAAAAGTTGTTAAATAGGTTAGCTTTGTCATCTGCTGTGATGACCAAATTTCTTAGCGTGTCTTGCAGGGGCCCCACGCCTTCTGCTCCAGGACTGCTTAGCTCCTTCGGCCTGTTCAGAGTGTGGAGAGTATGGAGTTGCCTCCTCTCCAGTTGCCTCCTCTCCCTCCTTCTCCTCCAGTGTTGCCAGGGCCTCGTACCTGTTCTCCAGCCAGACTGGAGGAACTGGTACTGCTGTGTTACGAGCAGCCCTGGTTCTGGAGGTGACTGTCTGGCACTCTGCAGTGGAGGGCACTTCCTGAGGTGCTTTTTCCTTGGGTGTGTGGCCTTGCAGGGAAAGGAAATAGCCGTCAGTTTCTTCCTCCACCTCCCTGATTCCCCTCAGCCTGCTAACCTCCTCCTGGAGCTCCCTCACCTGCGCCTCCAGGGTCATAAGGCTCCCCAATCCCTGCCCCCCCAGGCCTTGCTGGGCAACCCCCACAGGCCAGGGGGTGGGGGGACGCCAGCTCCCCCATGGGCTCTGTCTGGGTGGAGGCCTCAGACAAGTCCCAGATAGGCTGTTATGTTCCCAGTACTGTTCTCTCATTAAAAGGTATATGGTTAAGTCTGCATTGGTGGTCTGACTCTTCTGTATAGGGGGAGGAGAGTCCCTACACCTCCCGCAGCACTTGTGCACCTGCTTTGATCCCTTCAGTTGGAGAGGCGGTACCTCTTGGAGTACCGCCCGGGTTACAATTGTAACCATGTTCAAGAAAGGAGATCAACTGGATTGCAGCAATTACTGTAGCATTGTACTCCTGTCGATAGCTGGAAGATCCTTGCTTGCATTCTCCTCAGTAGACTTATTCCCCTTTGCTAAGGAGCTTCTACCTGAGCCCCAGTGTGGTTTCAGACCATTGAGAGGTACAATGTACATGATCTGCAATACACAGAGCAACAATACAAACTGCTGCAGGAGAAGTGCTGTGAGCAACACAGAGATCTTTATATGGCCTTCATTGACCTGACCAAGTCCTTTGATTCAAGCAACAGTGAGGCCCTGTGGAAGATCATGATGAGATTTGGATGCTCACACAAATTTATTATCATCATACTTCTTCATGACATGATAGCAATCATCCTAAGTAATGGATGTTTAGACCTTTGCCATTAGAACAAGACTCATGCAAGGATGTGCAATTGCGCCAACACTTTTTAAATCTATATCACAACTATTCTGCATTGAATTACTGATAAACTTCCATTTGGAATCAGTATCACATGGACGGGAATTCCTTTAACATCAACTGGTTACTTCCAAATCCAAGATAACCAACACCTCCATTCCTGGTCTTCAGTATGCTGATGATTGTATCATGCGCTCATTCAATTGAAGAGCTCCAGATCACTCTTGACTGTTTTTGTGAAGCATATGAAGTGGTTGGTGTAGCAGGAGGCAGTGACTAATCAGCAGGGATCCTGGTTTTCTCTGATTTAAAAAAAATCCCCAATTTTCAGTTTAAAAAAGATAACCCCAAATCCACCTTTTTCTGTGATTAAAATGAAATGCTGCTAATACATACATACATACGAGTGGTATTTCATTTTAATCATGTAAAACGTGGATTTTGGGTTATTTTTTTAAACCAAAAAATGTGGATTTTTTCAAATTGGAGAAAATCAGGATCCCTGCTAATCAGCCACTCAATCTCCAAGGTAGGGTTAACACTCCACTGTCATTTAATTTATCACCCACCATACTTTGCTGTTATTATTGTGCACAGAAAGAATGTCTGCCTGGGATGGATCCTTCCCTGCTAGCTTTTGCAATTGTTTTTTTTCCAGGGCTCCTCCTTCCCTGCACCCTGGTCTGTCATTCACCCAGGATGTTCAACAATTATTTAGCTTAATAATTACCCTCTCAACCTCCTTTTCTCACTTGACCTGGGGTTTATCTTGGTCAGGTTCAATTCTACAAATATATAAGTTCAATCAAAACAGAAATTAACAGTTTTGTCCCATTTTGTACTTCTTCAGTGACTTCCTCATCATAATTCAGGCTCTGTCAACATCAGACCCTCTCATGGTCCTGGTCACTTTTCTGATAGTCCTCACCCCACTCTATTCTTCTCACAACGCTTCTGAGTCCCACTTAACAGAGCCTGTCCTCTTGATCAATTAATCCCCTCTATGCTCACCTAAGCTCAAGGACTTCAGGGTTTCTTTATCATAGTCCATGCCTTGAGCCAGCAAATGTCTCTCTGAATCCTTGGAATACCACTCATGCTCCAAGTGATTAATTCATTCATTTTCTACTTCTGTGGTCAAATAAGGGTTCTCCTCCAAACCTTCCCCAGCACAACCCATGCATTGGTTGAGGTAGTTACCTTCTGAGCTGTGCCCAACACAGTCTGTATTCAGCTCAATCAATATGCCCTCAGTGGGCCTCGCTGTTTCAATTAAGTACCCTATTAGGGTCAAGCTGTGTACAGGCTCTCACCCGATTCCACCGCAGACTTTTGTTTTTCTTCCTTTCTTTTCCCCTCCAGGGCCACCCTCATTCCCCAGCACAGGAGTCGGTCATCTCTCCTCCTTTTACTGCCTAGGCTGCGTCCATACCGGTAAGCATCACTTTGGTGGAGCCACAGACACAGGTTGTGTCTTGTAACTCCCACAGCAGTTGGGGTTCATGGCTCAAAATATTCACAGCTTGTCTACACCTCTGTGCAGACCCCAGGTAAGTACACTGGATTTCCCCTTTTCCAGGGGTTGTCCATATCCTCTGATAGAGGGGTTGGCACTCTCCAATCTCCTCTGGCTGCAGGACCTCTTTCCTACCAGCCTGTGGGACAATTTGACACAGCAGTGGCCTCAGCATTTGCCTCTTGGCTGTCCCATCAAGTGAAGTCCTCCAGGCTCTTAGGTGGTGGTCAACCCGTGTTTCCACACAGTCCAGGGTAAGACTCCCTGTTTTGCCCCTTTCTAGGGGACAACCCCAGCCAGGTGCCTTCCATGATTTCCCAGGATGTCCAGAACTGCCAGGGCCTTCTGGGAATTTGTATCCCCCTCGCTGAGTTGGGAAGCATGTAATTTAACTGCTTCATGTCTGGCTCGGTAGCCCTATGAATACAGTCCAGTCGCATCTTACGCGTATTTAACTTACACAAATTCAGCTATATGCGCTCGGCTGCTGGGGCTGGCCACCGGGTGCCGGCCAGGGCACGACGTGTAGTGCAGCGCCGTGTGGTACTGCCTGCACGCGCCGGCATGGCTGGGGGGCGGCAACTTGCTCACGCTCAGCTGGCTGCCCTGGCGGAACAACACAGCAGAGGATGAGAGAGGTGACGAGTGCAGTGGGAAGGGCAATTTCAACTATACGTGATTTTCATCTTACACACTAACTTCAGCGTGTAACCCCTACGTAAGATACGACTCCACTGTATGGATTTCTGGGTCAAACTCACCTGGAGCAGTGAGCATAGCAGGGCCTGCTACAGTTGGACTCACTGTCAACTGCACGAAAATCAAGATCCTTTACCAACCTACCCCAAACCAACCAGCTGCTTCTCCACATATTACATTTAGAGGGCAAACTTTGAGAATGCCAGATATTAGCCCTACCTGGGTAGTCACCTTTCCCAAAAAGTAAACATAGATGATGATATTCAACACCAAATAAAATTTGCCAGTTGCCTTTGGATGTCTCTGAAATTGTGTCTTCAATGTTCATGATGTCAGGTCCCAAACAAAGCTTCTCATCTTCCAGGCTGTTGTCATCCCTACCCTGTTGTATGTGTGTGAAACCTGGACAACAGTATCAGAAACACCTGAAAGCCTTGGAATGTTACCGTGAGTGCTGTCTTTGGAAAATCCTCCACAACAACTGGAAAGACAGAAGAATGAATGCCAGAGTTCTGGCTCAAGCAAACACTACCAGCATTGAAGCCATGTTTATCCAATACTAGCTCCATTGGACAGGACATGTAATAAAGATGCCTGACAACTGGCTTCTGAAACAGGTCCTATACTCCCAACTCACTACGGGTCACTACTCCAGAGTTGGGCACAAAGAAAAGATTCAAGAACATGTTGAAGGCCAATCTGAAGAAATACAATATTAATGTCAATACCTGGGAGACTCAAGCACTGAATTGTCCCCAGTGATGCCATGAAGCATGATAAGGCATTGACTTTTTTGAGCAAGCTTGTCACACTATGGAGGTGAATAGGTAAGAGAGACAAAAGGAAAGAGCAGTGACCTGACATCACCAGGACCCACTCTTTCTTTCTGGTACTATATGCCATGTGTGCAGTCAAACATGTAGATCTCAGATTGGCCTCTTCAATCTCTGGATTCACCAATCACTTCTCCATCTACTGGAAAACAGTCATTCTTGTATCGAAGGACTGCCACCACTGTCACTGATGACAACGTCTAACTGGATGAAAGCAAAGGAAAGCAAGAATCTGTTTATATAAACAAATATTTTAGTTGGTGTGGAAACAGAGTCACACCCTGCTTCTTGTGCCATTGCTAGTGCTAACAACCATGGATAGTGACAGAAAAAATGAGTTAAGATAATTAAGACACTTTTATAACACAACTGGCCACCATTAAAGACCAGCAGTCTTTGTGTTTAGGAACTATTGCTATTTTGATAAATCAGATTGATAAAGCTGAATTACTAAAGTTCTGTACAGCACTGTCTTACAGCCCTGACATTTCTGAGAATAAAACAGGGCTTCTATAGAAACCTGCACTGGCCAAGGGTAGAGGAGAGGAACTGAAGAACAATATTGAAGTCAACTGAAACTGCATGGGGAACAGTGGGTCAGTGCTGCCACAGTGGTCAAAGCTCGCCCCATTGCAGCAAACCAGCCCAAGGACTGTTAGAGGACAGAGTGTAAGTCTAATAAACCTGTTTTGTGGACTCAGGTGGCACATAGGCTTTGAACTGCCCTTCTGCTGAGTTTCACACACACAGCTCCATGTCTTGAGTCAACATAACCTCCTGCAGCATTTAGGTGTTCATTAGTGGGGCTGACCTGGGTACTTACCTGCCCAGACTGCTTGCTTTGTGAGTTGGGGACAGGATTGCAGTATGAGGTGGCTTGGCTTCGAACAAAAGATATCACCATTTAGAAATAAGTGTGGCTGACAAGACAAATAACCCTCTGATCCCTTTTAAATTAAATAAGCAGTTCCTTCCTTCCTTCCAGACTCTTTATTGTAAACAGTAGTTGCTGCACTTTTATCAGTGAGCGGATATTGAGATATCAGTTCTCATGATTTCATCAACTTGTTTAAGCACAGATTTTCCTTTATATGACTATAATAAACAGTCTGATTATGTTTATTATAGGAGCAATTTTCTTTTGACTGGCTGTCTTTGGATTAGATTTTTGCCTTCTTTGATAACTTGGCACATATTAATACATCACATTCCTTTTCTAACATTTGACATGTTTTATAGAACTGAAAGGCAGTCCTCTAAGAATCCTTCTTCCCCTTCGCCTCAAGAAAAAACTAACACAGAAAGCACATTGTAACGTAATAGTGACTCCCATTTCGGGTGGCCATCATAGAGGACAGTCCGGTTATCCTCTGTTCTCTGTTGATACGAAACCCGCCACCTTTATGTCCTCTATTTTTCTCTTGATTCTCATTTTCTTCAAGAGAAAAATAGAGGACATAAAGGCATTGGGTTTTGTATCAATAGAGGACAGGGGACAGAGTAGCAGAAAACCTAAATGTCCTCTATGATGGCCACCCTACTGTCATTGCCAAGCACATGATTGCTTTAAATGTCTTTATTAACTCAATGTTCAGAAATAAATAGCTAGGGAGAAATATCAACAGGACACCTTGTCATGCTGGACATTTGATACCATATAGAAACAGCTTCACATGTCACATGTACCTGCATGTGTAACTCTCAATTATACCTATTGTAAAGTTATATAGCCACAGTCTCATTTACATCAGACAACACAGACAAAAGCTATATTTACCTGTAATGAGGAGGGCCCTGAATGTGGCTAATTAGATTTAG
>NW_017729026.1:28118199-28122559 GCF_001723915.1 Gavialis gangeticus
TTAGGGTGGCCATCATAGAGGACAGTCCGGTTATCCTCTGTTCTCTGTTGATACGAAACCCGCCACCTTTATGTCCTCTATTTTTCTCTTGATTCTCATTTTCTTCAAGAGAAAAATAGAGGACATAAAGGCATTGGGTTTTGTATCAATAGAGGACAGGGGACAGAGTAGCAGAAAACCTAAATGTCCTCTATGATGGCCACCCTACTGTCATTGCCAAGCACATGATTGCTTTAAATGTCTTTATTAACTCAATGTTCAGAAATAAATAGCTAGGGAGAAATATCAACAGGACACCTTGTCATGCTGGACATTTGATACCATATAGAAACAGCTTCACATGTCACATGTACCTGCATGTGTAACTCTCAATTATACCTATTGTAAAGTTATATAGCCACAGTCTCATTTACATCAGACAACACAGACAAAAGCTATATTTACCTGTAATGAGGAGGGCCCTGAATGTGGCTAATTAGATTTAGTAGATAAGTTACTATTATAGCAACGGACCATTGTTGTTTGTCTATTGAGGAAAAAGGAATCCTTTTAGGTAGAAGCAGCTGTGACTTTTGCATAACGATTACACTAGTATTAGGGGTATTTGCTTCCAGGATCTGGAGATAGGTTGTCTTGCTGCATAGGCAGGGACAGGCAATAACAATGGGGATTCTAGGCTAGTGTTGTGTCTCCAGGAGGCAAGAGTAGATACTTTCTAGTATAAAGGCACTTCCATTGAAGAACAATCATGGAGCCTGAACTCTTGCACATCAGTTTCTTGTCTGGAACAGAAATCAATGACAGGAAGTCAAGGATTTTTTTAGTGCAACATGCATATTTAGAAAAATGTATGATAGTAACAAAGTACATGCACATGGAAATAATCTTGCATAAAAGCAGGAATATAGGACTGTGCACGGGGCATCCAGGGCCACCCAGAAACAGCCACCTCACAGAAACAGCAGTACTTTTTCACTGTTCCTTGTTTGTGCTGCCCCCTCTACCCATAGCTTCATGCAACTTTACCTACTTCAATGTTTTTCCCCCTTCTTCGCTGACTGCACTTTTGCCTGGAAAAACCTTCAGTTCAAGGTCAGTTCTGGAGATTACAAGTCCTCAAAACATGAACCTAAGCATCTACCAATTTTCTGTTTAGCTGTGTTGCAAAAGAGAGCTTTAAATGCCAGATGGAGGTGAATGCTTTATCCTACACAATACCATTCATGATTCTTGGAGTGTAGTTACTGCATGGCATCCTTAACACTCATTATTCCTCATCAGAGGTTTTATTCAAAATGTTTGCATATAAGTGGTGGCTAATGGGTAAATTATGAAACATTTTTGAAACATCCAAGAGTACAATACTCAGTAGTGCAACTAGGGGTGAGTGAGCAGGGCACTAGCCCCAGGCACCAACTTACGAGGGGCACCAGTATCACTACCATGGCGTCCACACCTTAGTAGCAAAAGCAGCTCATGTCATTGCTTTTGCAACAGCAGCTGGGTGTGTGGACATCAGTCTGCTACTGTAAAAGCAACAGCCAGGCTGGGCAAGCCAAGGTGGTGGCAGCAGCATTTGAATCCCTGACATAGATAAGACCTCCTGCACCCCCTCTATGCTTTCAGAACCTCCACCTCTCTGGCGTAGAACAGCACCTCCTTACTTCCCCAATCCCCCCCACCCACAGGGTTTGCCCAGGGTGCAAACATTGCTTGTTATGCTTCTGACAATACCACGTGTCACAGGAAACCTGATCTGCCTGGCTTTCGTGTGGGATATACAATAGAAGTAGCCTCAGGACCTGCCTTACACTGCACACAGCTGTAAAGGCCAACATCAGACTGAGAGCCTGTTCTTAGTCACAATGCTCCATTTTAACTCCCCTGCAATGCTTCCCTGAATGCACAGTGTTTGCTTTTCTGCAAACAAAGTTTGACTAATTCAAACTTGAGAGCATGGAGACCTGAACACATTTATCTCCCTCTAGGTTTTCTATATGGTTCAATATTAAAAGCTATACTTCTGGATAAACAGCTCCTTTCTTCACAAAACCTATACCTTTGTCAAAGAAAGGCAATTGATTTGCCCAATGCAATTGATCCCATATGAACACATGCTGCTTCTCACTCATCAGCCTGTTCTTTGCTGCATTATTACACATTGATTCCCTCCTTATTTGGTTCATACTTACCTGCTACAGGAGCTAGTTGAATTGGTTGGTAATATTTTAGGTCACACTTTCTAGATATTCTTGCTTTTTCTACAATTTTCTTGTAGTATGGCAGAAATGATGGCAAGAGGTTTGGCAATTACTTCTGCTTGTTAACTTAGGTCTCTTGGATGGTCTACTAACACCTGACCCTGCTTCAGAAAAGCAGAGTGGACTAGATGATGTCTTGAAGTCAGAGGTGTATTGAGCTCCTTCAGCACCTGGCATAGGGGCTGGGAGGGGGTGGGGAGTGGGTTATGCTAACTACTGGAGAGCTGAGTTGGGGGGTGAAGGGAAGGGAACAAGAGCAAAGTTTTACCTGCCATTGCTGTTTGTACTGCTGAGGCTGCTGCTATAGCAGCATTGGCTCAGGTGGCAGCAGCCTCATGGCCAGGCTCCCTGAGAGCCATTCTTGGTGCCTGTGGCAGGGCAGGGCCTGGGGTGCTGTGACCTCCCCTAGCGCCCCCTACCGACCATGCCAGATCGGGTCTAATGCACCCTCGATATCTCGCCTGCCACGTCTTTGATGTTAATATTGAAGGGAGGCTGCCTTTCTAACCCTCCTTGGCACGGTGCCTTAAGATGTCTCCTGGCTCTGCCTAGTTGCTCGGTGCCCCTGCCTTATGGGCTGTGCGTGGCTCCTACCACCCCTTATACCACACCCCAAGTGTCTCAGGTGTACCAGATGTTGTTATGTCTATGGTCTTCTCTTAGCGTCCCTCTCCGGGGCTTCTACCCATACGCTTGCCTTCCCTGGGGCTTTTACTCTCATGCGCCCTCCCTGGGGCTTCTTATTCCCACATGCCTGCACTGGGGCCTTGCTCACGCTCCTGCCGCCCGCACCGGGGCCTTTGCTCGCACTCCCGCTGCCCGCACTGGGGCCTTTGCTCAATAGGGCTCAGGTGGCCTCGGCTTTACCTGGCCCTCAAGACCCCTTTCCAGGTCCTACGCCCCACTGGGGCTTTGCTCAATAGGGCTCAGGCAGCCTCAGCCTTACCTGGCCCTCAGACCCCCTTTCTGGATCCTACACCCCACTGGGGCTTCTTGCCTACACCCACACTGGGCTCCTCCCGATATTGCCCACACTGGGGCCGGGTTTGGGACACCCCAAAACACAGAGCCCTCTCCAGCACCAGGAACACCCCCCCACTCTACTGGGGAGCTCCCACGAGGCCTCCTCCAACCCCTACAGCCTCACCCAGTCCTCACCCAGTCCTCTGGTGTAACAACAATAACAAAACAGAAAACTACCACTCTCGTGTTCCAACACAAATCCCAAGCCGCCTGGCTAACCTTCATATATATCCCTGCTAGGGTTCTCCTCCACCCAGTATCAAGCAGATGCTCAGACCATCAGGCTTACTCTGCTCTGCTTGCTCTGGCAGAGCTCTACCTTCCTCACTGTTTATATAGGCCAGGCCCTGCCCCCTTTCAGTCAGCTGACCAGACTGGTTGTCATGGCAACCCACACCTGTGGTGCCCTGGTGACTGGCAGCTGAGCCCATATTACTGTTTACCAGTAGCAGGCACCTTAGTGCCCTGCTACACACCTTCCCCCCTCAAGTTCATAGCTCCCTAGGAGCAGGGTGCGGCAGTGCCCTGCGACAGTGCTCCATTTATTCCCCCCACTTCTCAGATATGTTACTTGATGGAAGGCTGTATTGGCTTGCAATTTGGTCCCAAGAGTGTGATTCCAACACTCTTGCCTTCCAGTAGCTTGTGAACTAACTTGAGAGAAAAACAGCACCTCAAATACATATTGTTTAGCTTAGAATATTTTGAAGGCAATGTTATTTCATTGTCTTTAAGAGTTTTTTCAAACTATAATTTAGGTAAAGTGAGAAGTCGCTCATGCCTTAACCTTGACTGCATGGAACTTGTGAGAAAATGTAGAGTTCAGGATTCTTACCCTGTAGACAATAGTGGCTGTACAGTAGTCCTTAAATGGCTTCATTAATTTCTAACAACTTCAAGTTCAGCTGGATATAATCACTACAGGAAATGTAACAAAGTACCTCCTTCCCTGGGGGATGATTTGTAGTATTCAGTAATGCCAATGTGTTTACACACAAGGAAATTCAATGAAAAAATCCACGTGACTTAAGAACTTAGGCTGTACAGGCGTGATAGAGAAGGTAGGAAAGGAGGGG
>NW_017729026.1:28122570-28124290 GCF_001723915.1 Gavialis gangeticus
AGGTCCCTTCCGACCCTTAATCTATGAAATCTATGAAATGTATGAAGTATACATAGCAAAGTGCAAAGCCTAGGGCTTGATTACAGAGCAGCTGACATCTCATGGGAACTCTGGAAAATATTCTCTAAGTATAAACTGTTTTGCTTGTGTAGATTTTGTTCCACTGTCTTGATGCAAAGGAGTTGTCTTCATTTATCAACAGACATAAAGCTGCCTTTATAATTTCCTGTTCTTAGTATAGGATAGAAAACAATGGGCCATCAGTTGCTTGTGTTACTTAAATATCAGAAGCAGAGATTTTTATTTTAATGAGCAGGTATAATTTGCTTGTTAATTAAAATGTCAAGGGGCATGGTACCAGAGCAGGTATCCCATTACAGAAAGAGTTGTGAGTTTGAGCCTTGCTCCAGATTTATGACAAACACTGCAGGCACAGACAAAAGAGCAGCTCCCTGTTGTAATGCATGGTGCTTTGCAGGAAGTGCCATGAGTTACAACAATCCCCCAGACCCAACAGATGTTCACTGTTGGGTCCCACGGGCTGCAGAATTGACCTGCTGTTTAGAGTGGCTGTGAGCCTGCAGCTGCTCTCCCCAAGCAATGCTTCTGCCCCCTCTCAGCCCTGGCACTGTTTTCAGAATGGGAGGGGGGAAGGGAGCAGAGGGAGCTCATTCTGGGAGTTGCCCACCTAGAGCTGGAGGGTGAGGAGGGCGAATTGGAGCACCCCCCTCTCAGGACCCACCTTGGGGGGGGCTCTAATCCACCTTCCCCACCTTCCAGCACCAGCTGAAAAAATCCCAGACTGAATTCCCTCCACTCTCTTCGCCTCCTCCCATTCTGAAGACAGTGCCAGGAGCAGGACTGAGGTCTGTCAGCCCTGCCCTGCTCCCAGCACATGCAGACACAAGTTACTGAAGGTGCTCCATTTTGGATCATCATCATCTGAACCCTCATGCAATGTGGAATTGGGCCCTTTTAAAGTGCTCTGCAGTCATGCAGTTTTATTTGGTCATGGATTTCAAGTGCTTTCAGGGGCCAGTTCAGGTGAAAATTGTCACTTATATCTGTCTGTCTTATCTCTGCTTGACCCAACTCTAAATGGGCATCTGGTCATTCTGGCTGGTGAGTCAGAAGCAATGTAATGTGCTGCTGACCACATCATTCCCTTGCATGCCTAGAAACTGTCATGTCTTACCCATGCTCACCTGATCGGCTAGTAGCTCTTGGTGGACCTTTTGTCTCTGATCTTTGATGTTAGGTTAGTAATGACAGTAAGTAGAAAGATTAGGCTATATATCATGTTTCATTTTTAATTCTTTTCCTTCATTCTAATAGTTAAGTAAAGTTCATATTTTAAGAAGCTTTTATTATTAGTCATGTTATTGAGATGTCAAGGAGGCTCAGTCAGGGACCAGGTACCTGGTCATGCTCTAGATACTGAGCCAATGTGGAGCTAGGCGGTGGCTCTGGCTTCAGACAACTGACAGTCTGAGTGGTAATTCTGTGACTTTGATTTGAGGGGGGAATCAATATGGGTAGAAGATTAACTAAACATCAGAAAAGGGTGTAAATCAGCATAGTCCCATTGATACATCAGCAGCTGTGCTGATTTACACCCACTGGGTTCATCTACACATGTGTTTTACTGTGGAGTTGACTAATTAGTTCCATACTAAAGTGTCACCATCTACATGTGAGGTGCTATTGGACCGCAGTAAAC